>NC_052150.1:108984406-109292217 GCF_902713615.1 Scyliorhinus canicula
AGGAATGGAATGAGGAGAAAAGGCGAGGAGGGCAGTGGAAGGATGAAGTATATGGTGTGGGGGTGGAATATGTGGGAATGGGAGAGACCACAAATGTATTGGATTATTCCAGTGTAGGATGCCAAAGGGTGGATGCGGCTCTGGCATATGATGAGCCTTACGTTAGACTTTCATTTACATAGCACCTTTCAATACCATCTGAAATCTGTTAATGAAATACTTCTGAACTGCAGTCACTTGTAATACGGGACACACAACAAGCAATCTGTACTCAGCAATCTCCCACAAACAACAGTGCACTAATGACCAGGTAATCTACTTAGTGATGTTGTTTGAGTATTGAATATTAATCCAAGATACTCGGGATAATTCCCCAACTCTTATGAATACCAGCCTGTTTTCCATCAAGTCGAAGAGTGAGCTATAGTCCCAAATCACAAAGGAATTGCAACCTCATAAACACATCTTGGGACCCAACGGTTTGCAAATCCTTCAGTGCGTCCTTCTGCACACACTCGCTGCAGAGCAAACACAATGCACCTGAATACAAACACCCAGTGTGTTTTTTAAAAAAAAATCAGGGCTATTTACTTTAATTAACCCATATGTGTCACTGATGTGAATGTATTTAATCAAAGATGAAGTACCGGCAAGGTTTACTTTGAAGACAAATTAAAAACTCAGATCAGGGGATCCTCAAAGAATTTGGTTATAGGCACTTGTAAATGCAGAAGTCAGGCACTTTATCTTAAAGAATGTTTTGCTGGCCAGATTAGATGATAATGTACAGAAAGTAGCATATTTTAATGGCATTATCACCATCTTATTCCAGGGATTGCAATTACTGCCTCGTGTACAAGTTGAAATGTACTTAATGAACCACAGTTTATGAAACGTTAGTATTCTGATACAAGTGCTCTGACATTGCTCTTAGCAGTCAAACACATTCTTTATGTGGTCTCTGCAACTACTGAGGTCAGGCGTGTTAAGCCATTGTGCCCTTAAGTTGCCCCTGGCTAAGTAATATTTTGACACTTGAAGCATTAAAAAGTGGCAGGTATTCTCAGTGATTCGTTTGGAAGAAGACTGAAAGAAAAAAATTATATACTTCTGCAACCGATTTTGAAAGTCTAATATATCTGAATAGTTTCATTTTCATTTAGTAAGTTTCTATTTAAGGATATTGAATCGGTTGCCAGAACTTTTTGCCAAGGAAACAATAAGGGAAGAAATGATGGGTGGAACTCTGAATATTTTAACTCTGCTTATCCAAAAAATGGGTCATGATCATTTGCAGCTTAAGTATCTCCTTTTTGTTTCTTTTATAAATTTAGAGTGCCCAATTATTTTTTCTTCCAATTCAGGGGCAATTTACCGTGGCCAATCCACCTACCTGCACATTATTTTGGTTGTGGGGGTTGAGATCCATGCAGACACGGGGGGAATATGCAAACTCCACACGTACAGTGACCCAGGGCCAGGATTGAACAGCTTAAATATCTCCTAAGGCAAAATTTTAAATTACTTCAGCAGTATGTTATATATTTTTTAATTTAAGCAATCTCCAAATGGAATCTGTTCATTTCTTTGCTTTTTAATATATGTAAAGAAAGTTTGGAGTATCTCACCTGTTGATTTGTCGTTTTTGCTGTGATTCATTTGGTAGAACTATCACCTCTGAGTCAGAAGAAGTTCCACTACAGTGTCTGAGCACAGACATCAAGGCTGACAATCCAATGCAGGACTGAGGGAGTGCCGCACAAGCAAGACCCTGTGCCCTCTCAACTGGAGATAAAAATAAATCTAATGTATTCTTTTGAAGAAGAGCAGGAGAGTTTGCTTAATGTCCTGGCCAATATTTATCCCTCAGCCTCAAAAAAATAGATTAACTGGTAATTAATATTTTGACATTTGTTGGAGCTTGCTGTGCACAAATTGGCTACTACATTTTCTACATTACAATAGTCACTTCAAAAGTGCTTCATTGGTTGTAAAGTGCTTTGGGATCTACTGGTTGTGAAAGATATTATTTAAGACTTAGAGTCATTAGGCACAAAAAGAAGACATTCAGTCAATTGAGTTCATGCTGGCTCACTGAAGAACAATCTAGGCAGTCTCTTGTAACATTGTTTGAGCAAGTAAATACAAAACTAATTGTTGGCAGCTATAGCTCAGGACATGAACTAAACACAGATGTAATAAGTGTTCTTTACAAAATCTTTGGGGTTTACTGCAGTTCTTTCACCTAAGTTACATCACCTCCACTAAGGGAAGAATGTAATTACATTGGGACAAATTGCCATTCCCATTATAAATGTGAACTGTTGCTCGTTATGCTTTTCCTTAATTTGCTCTGTTTTAATAACCTTTGCTCTAGAGTCGCCATGGTATCTTTCTGATACCACCATGAGGTTCAAAGCCAAGTACTGATCAATAACTCAGTACACCAGTTAGTAAGTTTGAAATCAATACACATTTATTATATACACAGTCAATCACTACTCATGCATAAACTCTACTTTTTAAACTATCACTACTACTGAAAGCCTATACTTAGCTTCGAATGGCCCACCAGGTCAGAGGAACAATGGCCTTTGTCCGGTTCTAATTCTGCTGGCTTCGAGCTGGTATGGAATAGTAGCTAGGAGCGTCTATCTCGTAGTGTGCGTTGATCTGAGACTTACTTGGTTGATGCAGCTGCTAGGCAGGTCTCTCCTCGCTGAGAGCCAAGGCCAAGAAGGATGAACTGAATTTGGGGACGCTATCTTATAGGCCCCAGCGGTTTTGCGCCCTTTTTGGCGGACCCCGGACTTAGTCCCAATTAATTGGACCATGTCTCAATCGTTCTTATCGATTTTCTCCAATACTGGAGTTGTTCCCTGATCGTTGGGCGAGCCCTAGGTGTTGGTTGGCCTGCCTTTGTTCTAGCTCCCACTAGCGCCGGGGAGTCTGGTTTGGTCCTGATTGTTTCAATGTCTCTTTTTTTGTCCCTGGAGATAGCTCATTAATATGTTAATGGCTATTGGCTTCGGTTCTGTCTGGGTTCTGCAAATCTTAATACACAGGAAACCTTGCACCTGCTTGTGTTCTCTGGAGTTCTCTGGAATTTTCCCTATACTCCTTGCGAGTGTCCATTTTGAAATCGGGACGTGGCCACCCCAGGTGGCTACACTCCCTCCTTGTGATCCTCAACGCGAAGCGTGAAGGATCACATTACTGCGATGTCTTCGTCCTCTGACCAAGCGGGCACTCATGATTAGGCTCTACTCTGACCCTAACTATGCAATAAATTTTTAACTAAACAATTTTACATACACATCATTAAAACTCTATGGGGGCGCTATGTCATTAAGGACATGCATTACAAAATAAAAAAACTGGAATCTCTAACTATCCTCAATAAGCTACTCTCACTTAAATCATTCAAAAATATACTAACTTCCTAACTGTACAAATAGCAGCATTCAAATTTTCCTCTGGTTTGGCAGTCAAACGCAGAGTTTTACAATCCTTTATTCACCAAACGAACACATTTCTTTATTCACAAATGAAGACGCACAAACAAAACGAATGTTCTTTATTCCATGTCAAGGGGTTCGGGGGCCTGGTGGAAACCGAAAATAGAGGATCTTATTCTGTATACCGGGGTGCGAGAGCGGTAGGCTCTCCTTTGCCATTTTTTCATGCGAATGGTCTGCACGATGCTGCAGAGTATCGCCAGTGCTAGAAGTGCTTCGACAACATACGAAAGGGAATACCTTTTACTGTTACTGGGCTCTGTGTGCTATGGGGGAGTGAATCATTGACGGCCTGTGGGTTGGGGATGAGGGGGTTCGCGCGCAACCAAATGCATCCGACTGTAGTCCATAGTATAAAGATGGAGGTCGGCATCATCTTTCCTTCTCTTCTCTTTCCTTTCTTCTCTTCTCGTCCTGGAGCTTCTGGAGTTCTGTGAACGCAAGCATAATATCTGTTATTATCTTGCTTAAGATCTCATGTGTTAGTCTGTTTGGCCTTTCGTGCCAATTTCCCTTTATAATTGGTCACCATCTGTGACTCCCTCATTTTTTTTTTAAACCAAATTTCTGGATAAGACACACTCGAAAAATACTGAAATAGTGCGAGCCGTCTCGCAGCCTGTGCGATTTACCATCCCAATGTTTGAGGATGTAAATAGCATGAGGGGAAGCAACCGAAGGGTTACTATAAAACAAAACAAAAACTTTCGAAACAAAAGAGCCAAAATGAGGTGCGTAAGGGCCGCGGCGGGTAAGAATTGGATGGAATCCCTGGGTAGGGCGGGCTGTGCTCTACCCGACCTTAGCTGACCAGAGGTGGGGTCCTCAGACAGGGCGGGGATAAGTGCCGTTTCTCCACTGCCTGAGTAACCGGCAAGAATGTAGTCATCGTGGGGGTTGCAGTACTGCCTCTACCGACAAATCGGAAGAGCAATTATGAAATGGGTTCTGGCAAGGTCTCAGCGGTTTTTGCTGATAAGCTTGCTGGCAAGTTTTCAGTGGTATCTGCGGACAAATTTGACGTGGGACTGTGGAAGGCTGTTTAAATCTCAGACAATGAACATTTAACAAAGGCATACAAACAAACATGCAATGAATATCGTGCAGGTACCATCAGAAAGGACACTATTTCTCTCTAGCGGTTCCTTTTTAAAACATCATCTGCAACACCTCAGTTTTCTGTTGCGAACAGGGTCGCAAACGGATTCACATGGTGGGAGTCAGACTCAATGTCATCATCTTCTCCCGGCTGCCATACTCTTGTCTGTATAAGTTTCGCCAAAGCAGCGTGGTGTGACCTGGGGTTCATCTCATCGTTCCCGATGAGCCTGAATGAATTGTCGATGTGCCATATACGTGGGTCTAGTTGGGAGGTACTGGAGTCGAGGTCATCATTGGGCAGTGGTTCTGGGTCAGGGGCTTTAATGTATGTGATCTCGAAGGGATCACTCGAATTGTTCTCAGAGTCGCTGGGAGTGGGGCCTGTTGCAGGAGGATAGTAGCGTGGTGTGCTGTGGCTGTCGTCAGTGTTTTCGCTGTCGCTGAAGTCTGTGGGCGGGGTGGAGTCGTGTGTCAGGGGGTGGAGTCAAAGTCGAGTCCGTGGATGGGCTGGACAGGCTGGGGGAGGGTAGGAATGTGTTTTCTGTGGGCGGGGCGAGGTCGTCTGCTGCGGCGAGCAGGATGTGGTGTGCGTGGTTGGACTGCGAGCCATATGCCTTGAGCTGGTTAATATGAAACCACGCAGACTTTCCACTGGGGTATTTTGTACACGGAGGGGCTTACTTTGTCCGAAATGGAGTACGGACCTGAGTACTTAGGTGACAGGAATGTGCTGGGGTTGTAAAGGGAGAGCATAACCTGCTGTCCTACTGCAAACTCAGTGGCATGCACTGTCTTGTCGAAACAAGCCTTGCTCTATTTCTTTCTTGTGCCCATTCTTACGGCAGCTGCTAGTTGTGCCGTTTTAACATTTTCGATTAGCTGTTGCACAGCATTCTCGTGGGTGAGGGCCGTCACTTCGGGGCTGGTCAAGTCCAATCCCAATAAATATTCTGTGCCTTTCATGGGGCATCCGGTCACGAGAGTGTGGGGGGTGTATCCTGTGGACGTGGATACCCTGTTACGTAAAAACATCAGTGCAAATGGGAGAACTGAGTCCCATGTTCTGTTGAACCATCTTTCTGAGGGTGGCTTTTAGTGTCCGATTCATTCTTTCGAGAATACCACTTGACTGGGGGTGGTACGCGATGTGAAATTTTTGAGTAATGCCAAATATTGTCAGGACGTTTTTCATAACGCATCCTATAAAATGGGAGCCTTCATCGGACTCTATGCTGCAGGGGAGTCCCCGTCTCGTAAAGATGTGGTGGGTCAGAATCTTGGCTGTGGTCTTTGCCGTATTAGTTCTTGATGGGAATGCCTCTACCCATTTTGTGAATGTGTCGACCACCAACACGTATTTGTATCCATTTCTGCAAGGGGGTAAGGGTCCTATAAAGTCAATCTGGAGGTTAGTCCATGGGCCATTAACGGGGCGGGTGTGGCTAAATTGAGCCTTCTTTGCATACCTGTCCGGATTGTTCTGGGCACAGATCAAGCAATTCTCAACGTAGTGGGTGATGTCTGCTTTTAAATTTGGCCACCAACAGAGCTGTCTGAGGTGGGCTAAAGTGGGCTCAATTCCCTGGTGTCCATGACTGTCATGGAACAAACAAATGGGTTGGTTCCTATCCTGCTCAGGAAGTACATAGAGGCTATCTTTAAGGCTCACACCGTCATATGTGGTCAGAGAATTCCTAAATTTGTCCTAAGGGGCTGGGAAGGTTCCCTTTAAAACTTCCCTGAGCTTCTCATCTTGTCTCTGTGCCTGCGTTAAATCTTGTATGTTGGTCTGCGAGACCTGCACTTCGTGTACTGGGGCACTTTCGGGGGGGGTTCCAAAAATAACCATGCCTGGAACTTGCTTTAGTTAGTGCGTTAGCTTTTATATTTCCAGGTGGGGAAGAACGGTGGTGACTACGAACTTTTATAATGCCATATGTCCTGTCCTTTGCCTGTTTTAAAATATGGCGGAGTAACGGGGCTGATGGTAGGGGTTTTCCGTCTGCGGAAACAAATCCTCTTGCTTCCCACAGGGGTAGGAGTTCTGTTAAGCTGTTGCAGACACAAGCTGTCCGAGTAGATGTCTGCTGGGCTGGGGAACAAATCGGGGTGATCTACTATATAAGCAATGGCTGCCAGTTCTGCTGCCTGCGAGCCTAAGTGTCCTGGCAAGTTTAGTGAAATTTCCTCTAGGGCACGTCCCTGCGCGCCCTCTACTTAAATACCGCATCCTGTTATGCGTTTTCCGTCTAACACTGTGGAAGAGCCATCCACATATATCTTCAGGGGTGCGCACGTGTCCGTGGGCTGGGGTCGCTGGGGTGAACTACCTATCTTTCTGGAAGGTGTTTTTGCGATGAAGGGGCCTGTGTTGTGGTGTGGTGAGATAATCTCACATTCATGAGGGGTGCCTGGGTACTGTAAATTGTCTGCAAGGAAAGTGTGGGTCTTTGTCCTTTTAACCGTGATGTCCCGTCCCTGTAAAAGAAGGCTCCAATGGGCTGTCGGATTTGGCTGACTGTGCCATCTTTAAGTCGTCCGTCTAATAATAGCTGTGTCGGGGTGTGTTCTATGAGGATGGTAATGGGGTTGAGTCCTGTAATGTACGAAAAATACTGAACTGCCCAGAAAACTGCGAGCAGGTGCCTTTCACAGGCAGAAAATCCTTGCTCAACAGGGTCTAAAACTCTTGAGGAAAGGGTTCGGTCGTTGCTTGCTACCTCTATAGCGTAGGGGGAAAGTGGGTCTGGAACCTGTAGTGCAGGGGTTGCGATGAGTGCGCGTTTTAAAGCATCCATGGCATCTGTATGCTGCGGAAGCCATTCCCAAGGTGCTTTTTTCTTGAGAAGGTCGGATAGGGGCGCTGCCTCAGTGGCAAAACCGTCGATATGGTATCGGCAGTAGCCAACCAGCCCTAAAAATGACCGAAGGGCTGAGACGTTGTGGGGAAGGGGCAATTTGGCAATCAAGTCAATCCTTTTATGCTCGATCTCGCGTTTACCATGCGTGATAATTGTTCCCAAATATATCACCTTTTCTTCCAAAATTTGGGCCTTTTTGGGGTTGATTTTACATCCGATTTCTTTCAGAAGTCCTAGGAGTTCTGCTAGAAGCGAGATGTGCTCTGCCTTTGTGTCTGTCTGCAGTAACAGGTCGTCTGCGTAATGGACCAGACATTCGGGGCGGCAAAATTGAGCTAATCCATTTGCCAGCTGTCTGTGGAAAATGGAGGGGAAGTTGTGGAATCCTTGTGGAAGGCATGTCCACATGTATTGCTGTCCTCTGAAAGTGAATGCAAATTTATACTGGCCGCTTTAGCCAATGGAATGGTCCAGAATCCGTTGCTAATGTCCAAAACCGTAAAGTATCATGAATGGAGTCCCTGCTTGAGCATGGTCTCAGGAACTGTGGCTACAGTGGGGGCTGCTGCTGGGGTCACTTTGTTAAGTTCCCGGTAATCAATGGTCAGTCGCCATGATCCATTGGGTTTTATGACTGGCCAAATCGGGGCATTATTAGTGGAGGCTACTGATCTTAGTACACCCTGTTCTAATAAGCTGTCTATAACCTTTGAGATTTCTCCCTCTGCTTCCTGGGGAAATCGGTACTGTTTCTGGGGTCAGGACCTGTAATCTGCACTGAGCCAGCCATTCTGCCACAGTCGTGCTTGTGCTGTGCAATTGCTGCTCTGTGTTCTTGCAGAACTGCCCTAACCTGTTTGTCTGAACTAATTGTCGTTGTGTCAAACCAGTATTCGCCAACTGTGCTAATCCTATTAGCATAATCTTCTACTGTGAGCGTGGCGGGGGCTCTTGCTGTTTTTGCCATTCTCCAGACACATTTGTTTACTGGATCGAATGAAAGGTTGTGGGAGCTCTTAAAATCAATTCCCAAAATGTGTACTGCTGTATGGGGTAGATCAACTAAAACCATGGGGTGTTTGGTCGTTATATTGCCAATCTGAATGGATACAGGGCCTGTGATGTGTCCCTGCTGTGAGTGGCCTGTAAAGCCGCTGAGGGTGATGGTGTCCGTAGTGGGCCACGTGTCTTTCTGAAACATGGTGGAGGAATTAAGTGTGGTGCGGGACCCTCCTGTGTCCCAAAGAAATTCAACGGGCTGACCCCAAATCTTTGCTGCAACGACCGGTCGGCCGGACCTATCCCAAAGGGTGTCGCAGACCCAAGTTGGGGAGTCCGAACACCGTCAGTCTGCGCCATTCATCTCTGCCTGGTCTGAACGGGCGCTTACACTATGAATAGGCTTTGTCCTATTCCTATTTAGGGTGCCTGCCTGTTGGGCTCTCTGTGCTTTCTACGGGGCATTGCACTTTCGTGCAAAGTGTCCTAATTGACCACAGTTGTAACATTCTTGCGATTTCTGGGGTGGGCTGTTTCATTCAACCGTGCGGGGTTCTGGTGCGCTTTAATTGCATGCATGTCTGCATCTGCCTGCTATTCATCGGGTTTCCTAAATGTGGTTTTATTGTGCACGGATTGCTCCCAAGCGCGGGACAACCTTTTTAAAACCCATTTTTCGTTTGGGCCTCATCTGAGGGGGTCATAATTTGCGCAAGCTCTCTGTCCTGCCTCCGTTGCATGAGAGATCAGGATTCGAGTCCATTTGGCCATGTTATCTGAGGACAAATGGGCGCGGGCTAAGTCTCCGAAAACTGCCGTGAAATGAATCCACAAGCGTCCAGCAAACGCTGTGGGGTGCTCGGTCTTCTTTTGCCTGCATCTATTCAGGCCTTCTACCGGGTCTCCTCGGTTAGAGCCGATCGCATCAAGGATCACTGTGTGCATCTCTGCTAGGGTGCCTCCTCCTACATTCTGTGGGTCGGGAAGGGCTGCTACTACGGAAGGATCTAGGTTCAAAACTGTGAGCTTCACTTGCTCTCGCTCATCCAAGCCGTACATGGTGGCCTGCTGTTTAACCTTTGCAAAGAATTGGTGGGGGTCTGAAGTGGGAAGGAACTATGTGATTTTCTCGCACGCGTCCCGTAATTGGGTCATGGTTAAGGGGGTCGTATACATGAAATCCGTGTCTTTGTCCTCTGCGGTAACGTGGTCACCGGATTCATGAGGGTGTGTTCTACCTACTCTGTGGGGGGTTGAGGTGCTCTTCTTTTCTGGGGCTTCTCCTGCGTACATGCTCCATGTATTATGGGCTGTTTCATTTAATTCTTGCCAATCGGGGCCGTTTTCCTCATTTAATTGGGATCCGAATGTGCTCTGAAAGCCATTCTGGACTGAAAGCAGAGATTGCAATTCTGCAATCTGCTTCCGGCACTTTGCATGGTCTACCGAGCTCTGTGTTTGTTCTGTGGTGGAAGCATGGAGTGCTCATAGGGCTGCCTTTAAATCACTGCACTGCTTCTGCAATGCCTCTACCTGCTGTTCCGTTTCTTGTCCTACCAGGACCGCACGTTGTGTGTCCTGGTAGACCTTGTCGTACTGGGTCTGGAAGCTGCTTAAGTGCGCCAGACAAGACTGGTGTGCCCTCTTAACATCATCCACCTCTTTGTCTTTTGCTGCCAACCTCCCTTTTAACTCTCTGTTCTCCTTCTCTATCTTGCTCAGATCTACTTTACTCATCCTATCTCTCTCCTCTATCTCTCTACGGAGCGTCCTAATGATGTCCTCTGTGCCTCGCAATTGTGCCAGACAGGACACGATTGCCATCGGCTTGCGAACTTTTCCCAAGCTCTTCTTGTGAATCTCTGTCAGTTTCTCCCACCAAGTATGTTCTATACTCCCGGGACCTGTTTCCTCATTTGCACAAAATTCACTCCAAAGGGGCCATCCTTTCCCTTTGAGGTACTTTCTAATCTCATCTTCCCAAACGGGACACTATCCTACTCTACTAGTCGCTGCGACCACAAATTCTTGTGGGTTCATAAGGCTTTCCATTGCCTTCATTGCCATTTTTCCTATCTGAGTTCTCTTTAAATTTGGAGGATTGATCAGTACTGCTTAAACACTTGTGGTTCTTTTCTGTTTCCAATTGGATTTCTAATTCAAATTTTGGGTTCTCTCGGAGTGGGGGGGCCACTTCCAAGTTGAGTCCGGTCAGAGGTCCCCAGTAAATGTTGCTCGTTATGCTTTTCCTCAATATGCTCTGTTTTAATAACCTTTGCTCTAGAGTCATCATGGTATCTTTCTGATACCACCACGAGGTTCAAAGCCAAGTACTGATCAATAACTCAATACACCAGTTAGTAAGTTTGAAATCAATACACTTTTATTATATACACAGTCAATCACTACTCATGCATAAACTCTACTTTCTAAACTATCACTACTACTGAAAGCCTATACTTAGCTTCGAATGGCCCACCAGGTCAGAGGAACGCTGGCCTTTGTCCGGTTCTGATGCTGCTGGCTTCGAGCTGATACGGAATAGTAGCTAGGAGCGTCTATCTCATAGCGTGTGTTGATCTGAGACTTACTTGGTTGATGCAGCTGCTAGGCAGGTCTCTCCTCGCTGATAGCCAAGGCAAAGAAGGACGAACTAAACTTGGGGACGCTATCTTATAGGCCCCAGGGGTTTCGCGCCCTTTCGGGTGGTCCCCGGACTTAGTCCCAATTAATTGGACCATGTCTCAATCGTTCTTATCGATTTTCTCCAATACTGGAGTTGTTCCCTGATCGTTGGGCCCTAGGTGTTCGTTGGCCTGCCTTTGTTCTAGCTCCCACTGGCGCCGGGGAGTCTGTCTTGGTCCTGATTGTTTCAATGTCTCTTTTTTTTGTCCCTGGAGATAGCTCATTAATATGTTAATGGCTATTGGTTTCGGTTCTGTCTGGGTTCTGTAAATCTTAATACACAGGAAACCTTGCACCTGCTTGTGTTCTCTGGAGTTGTCCAATTTTCCCTACACTCCTTGCGAGTGTCCATTTTGAAATCGGGACGTGGCCACCCCAGGTGGCTACAGAACATGGAAAATTGTAATGGGAAAGTTGACAGCAGGTGTTGCATCTACTTTTTAATCAAATACTACATTAGTTCAAAATTCTTGTGATACCTTTGATATTTGTTGCCTCTTGGTACTCCATGGTACAGGGTTTAATGTTGGCTATTTTAAATAATATTTTCTACATGTACAGAAAGCACGACAAAAGCAAATGGGCATGGAATATGGGACAGAATTGTCCTGGCTTCAACAATTTCAGATATCAGACCAAAAGCAAGTCACATGCCTGTTGTGCTTGGCCGCCTGCCTGCTTGTTCTTACCAGAATTGGTTAATTAAAAGGCTGCCTCCAAGTGTACCATCCAGTGAATGACAGCAGGCTTCGCAGGCACCCCACTCTGCCAATAGGAGAGCTTGCAACTTTGTCTTGCCAACAGTTGCACCTGGAAAGATGGGTACTGCTGTGGTAGGTAGAGCAATGAGAAAGTGCCTCAAGATGCAGGTGCCCTCTGAGGAATCACAAATTGTTTCAGCTATTTGTCACCACAACTGCCAAGCCAACATTGTGGCTAGCGTACCCCGCATAGGACGGCCTACGGTTACAGCTATGACCCCATGATAGAAGCAGTCCAGAGCAGAGGTTTAAATACACAAAGTTTCATTGGCATTTTCAAAGTTTATAAACAATTATGTGCATTGTTCGCCGAGTTTATTCACTGTTCAATACAGAAGGGTTTGTCTTTTCCTTCCCTTAAATTCTCCTATTTATATTATGCCGCCATCTGGCTTGACATGTGGTCCCTCCCGCCCCCTTCCCCTAGCGCACCCTTCCTGCCCCCCTCACCCTCACCACCCCTTGTGCCCCCCCGGTCATTTTTTTTGGGAGGGGGTTCCCCCCTTCCTCTTCCCTTCCTCCCCCCTTTTCTTCCACCGTCAACTTCGGCTGTGTTTCCCCTGTGATTGGGAGGGAGGGGGTTGCCCCCTTTCTCCCACGTTATCCCTTTTGTGTCTCTCCAGCCTTTTCTCATCTTCCCCCCCTCCCCTCAGGTTACTCGTTCCTATGGTTACCATCCTGTCTTTATTTTTATTTTTCCTCTCCCTTTTCTTTCTAACTTTCCCGTTTTCCCATCTATTCATTGTTGCTGGCCTCGAACAGGTATGGAACGGGCTGACAAACTGCCCCCATGTGTTTCGGAAGCCTTCCTCCGACCCTCGGATGGCATACTTCATCTTCTGCAGCTGGAGAAATTCCGAAAGGTCAGCAAGCCAATCTGCAGGGTGATCGTCAGTGGAGCAGGATTCTTCGGTGTATGATTAGGGAAGTGAGAGCTAGGGTGTCGGCCCTCTTTCCCATGTGTAGCTCTGGCTGCTCTGATATCCCGAAGATTGCCATTATCCGGCATGGCTTCACCCTCACCCCCACCACCTTGGACATTGCCTCGGAGAAGGCTGTCCAGAACCCAGCAAGTTTGGGACAAGTCCAGAATGTGTGTGTGGTTGGCTGGCATCATTCACATTTGTCCTCCACCTCCAGGAAGAACCTGCTCATTTGGCTTCTGGTCAAGTTACCTCTGTGCACCACTTTGAATTGCATGAGGCTGAGCCTTGGGCATGAGGAGGTAGAGTTGGCCCTGTTGAGTGCTCCGCTCCAGAGTCCCCACCCCACTTCTGTCCCCGGTTCGTCCTGCCATTTCCATCTGGTCTTGTCCAGTAGCTGTCCATACATTTTCCCACAGAGTTGCCCTTCTTTACTGACTGTATTTTTCAGACCCACTAATAGTGTAGTCTCCGAGATCCCGGGGTACCCTACTGTCTCTTTGCGGAGGAAGTGCTTTATTTGCAGGTGTCTCATTTCCTGTCCTGTCGGCAGTTCCCATTCCTCAGTCAGTTCGTCCAGTCTGTGCCCTATGTAAAAGTCCCTAACTGGCAGTGTGCCCCCATCCCGTCTGCATTTCCTGAAGGTAGTGTCTAGCATGGCTGGGGGAATTTGTGATTGGTGCAGATGGGGGTCATCGAAGGGGATGGGAGTGCCACTGTAGCCAAGGCCCATGAGGTCATTCCCTTGCAGGAGGCCTCCTCCATCCGCACCCACTTTGAGTTGGGTTCATTTACCCATCCCCTCACTCTTTCCGCCGTTGCTGCAGGATTGGTAATGCCAGGCCACCTTTGATTTTCCTCCTTTGCTGTGTCGGTTTGGGAACTCTCGGGTTCTTACCACCCCCACACAAACGGCATGATTAAGCTGTCTATGTTTTGGAAGAAGGCCTTGGGGATGAAGATCAGTATGGATCTAAACAGGAAGAGGAACCTTGGCAGCATGTTCCTCTTGATCATCTGCAATCTCCCCACCAGGGAGAGTGGGAGTGCGCCCCATCTCTAGGTACTTTTTAATTTCCTCCACCAAGCTGGTCAGGTTTCACTTGTGGATCTGTGTACAGTCTTTGGATAGTTGGATCTCCAGTATCAGATTCTGTTCTTGGCTGTTTTAAACGGGAGCCCCTCCAGCTCTGTCGCTCCCCCGTTTGAGGTCACTGGGAATGCCTTACTTTTGCCCAGGTTAAGTTTATAACCCAAAAAAGTTTTGAACTCTTTCAGGATCTGCATGATTGCCTTCAATCCTTCCTGTGGCGTCAAGACATACAGGAGCAGGTCATCCTCATAGAGTCAGACTCTGTGTTCTCTGTCCCCTCTCTGGATGCCCTTCCAGCTAGTGCGAACACAAACAGGGACAAGGGGCATCCTTGCCTTGTGCCTCTTTGCAGCTGGAAGTATTCAGAGCTGGTGGTGTTGGTTCGAACGCTCGTTTTGTATAGGAGTTTCACCCAGGCGGTGAATCCCACTCCTAGCCCAAATCGTTCCAGTAGCTTCCGTTCGACTCTGTGGAAGGCCTTTTCTACACCCAGGGAGACGATCACCTCTGGTGCTCTCTCCCGGGGGGGGAGGGGGGGGGGGGGGAGTCATTTTTAAATTCAGCAGCCGCCTGATGTTCGCAGTGAGTTTCCAACCCTTGACAAAGCCCGTTTGGTCCTCGGCAACCACCTCCGGTACGCAGCTTTCCAGCCTTTTGGCCAAGACCTTTGCGAGTATTGTCGTGTACATTCAACAGCGAAATGTGTCTATGTGGACTGCATTCTGTCGGGTCTTTATCCTTTTTGGGTATCATGAGATTGTGGCCTGTGCTAACGTAGGAGGCAAAGTGCCCCTTGCCAGTGAGTCCGTAAACATGTCCCTTAGGTCTGGCCAGGGCTGGCGCAAAATTTTTATAGAAGTCCTCCGGGAACCCGTCAGCGTGCCTTCCCCACCGGCATGGAGTTGATGCTCTCCATGATTTCTCCCAGATCTATTGATGCTCCCAGAAACCCACCCCCCTCCCCCCATTTGTCTTCCCCCACAACTGGTAGTTCCAGCCCATCAAGGAACTGTTTCATCCCCGCGTCCCCGTTTGGGGCTCGGAGGTGTACAGCCCTCGGTAGAAGGTCTCGAATGCTTGTTTAACCTTTTTTGGTTCTGCTACCAGTCTGTCTCTGATATACTTTACATGCGCTATTTCCCTTGTGGCTGCCTGCGTTCTCAGCTGGTGAGCCAGTAGGCGGCCAGCCTTGTCCCCATGTTCATAGAAGGTCCCTTGTGTCTGGTGGAGTTGGTACACTATTTTCCTGGTGAACAGCAGGTCAAAGTACATTTGTAGCTTTTTCCTCTCCACCAGCAGCTCTACGGTCAGGGCCTCGGAGTACTTTCTGTCGACCTCCAAAATGGAGTGGACCAACTGCTGCCTGGCCGCCCTCTCTTCCCTATCTCTGCACGTCTTGTAGGCTATGATCTCTCCTCTAATCACGGCCTTCAGTGCCTCCCAGAATGTGGAGGGTGAGACCTCCCCAATTTGGTTGTTACTAACGTAATTGCCTATGGCCCTCAATGTTTTCTGGCAGAAGGCCTTGTTTGCCAGGAGGTCCATGTCCAGCCTCCATGTGGGGCCCTGGGTAAGGCCTGTGTCCAACCGCACATCCATGTAATGTGGAGCGTGGTCAGAGACGACAATCGCGGAATATTCCGCTCCTATGATACCTGGAAGCACCAATTTCCCCACTGCAAAGAAGTCGATGCCCCCACTATCAGTCGATGTGTGTCAATGTCGGGGATTTCCGCCATGGTCTTTTTCATAAATTCTGTATCATCCCAATTGGAAGCATACACATTCACGAGCACCACTGGTGCCCGTTCCAGGACGCAGGCGACCATGACGTACCGTCCCCCTTGGCCAGTAACTGTCCTGGTCTCCGTAAATCTCGTCATCTTGCTGATCAGTATGGCTACTCCCCTAGCCCTTGTCCCATAGCATGAATGGTACGTCTGTCCCACCCAGCCCTTCCTTACCAGCAGTCGGTCCTTCTCCCTCAGGTGTGTCTCCTGTAGGTAAATCATGTCGTCCTTCAGGCTTCTCAGGTGGGTAAAGACCCTGGATCTTTTCACCGGGCTGTTAAATCCCCTTACATTCCAGGTAACAATCCCGGTGGGGGGTTTCTGATCCCCCGGCCCTGCGAAACGACTTGTCCCTCTCTGGGGGTGTTTGGAAAGCCTTCCCTCCCAACTAGATTGCCCAGCATTTGGGCGATGCAGCCCGTTGAGTCCTTCCATCAATCCACTCTGGCAGGCCCACAATGCGGACGTTTTGCCGCCTGGACCTATTCTCCTAGTCCTCGACCTTCCCTTTTAAGTTCCCCTTCGCCGCCACCAACCTCTTCACCTCGGCCTCCAGAGCTATGATCCTATCACTCTGGTCCATAGATGCCTTCTCCACGTCCAGGATTGTCTTCTCCTGGGCCACCACCTTAGGTCGCAGGATTTCTATCATGCGCTGAAGGTTGGCTATCGCTTTCATCACCACCTCCTTCATCGCTCCCTGGTACTCAGCCTTGATTGCTTCCTTCATAGCGGTCAGTTCCTCTTTTAAAAAACGTTCCAACATCCATCCCCCTGGGGGGGGGGGGGGGGGGGGGGGGGGGGGGGGGGGGGAATGTTGTTGTCTGCTCCTTCTCCACCGTTTGGCTGCTCTTTCCCCCTCCTGGTTTGCCTGTGCCTCCGCCTCGTCTCGAGGGGCTGCCGGTCCATCCGCCCGTTGCTCCTGTCCCGTTCTTCCACTTCTGCTTCTGACTTCTCGTCGTCCCCTCGAGCTGCTGTTCGCGGGCTTCCTCTTTTCTTCTCGCGCTGTTTAGATACGTTTGGGGCCAAAAACGCAAATAAATTCACTGTGTTGGGTGCAGCTAGGAGGAGAGCCACCTGATTTGCATCCACTCAGCACATCGCCGCCACTGGAAGTCCCATTGGTCTTTTACTGTCAGGCAGTTTCAAGGGATCTGCCAGTGGTCCTTCTGTCCCAGTAAGATCCAGACAGGCTCCGATTGTCAAGACAGTTGTCATTGATTGGCTACCTGTTCTTTCTGGGTGGTAGCCATTTCCTTTGGCTACCTACCTGGTGCAAGATCAGTTAGCGGTAGGAAAACATTGGGTGGCTGACCTGATGCACTATTCTCAAAAGCACCCGAACCACCCACCATCAAATTAACCTCTACTTGTTTGGTAAAATTCCTCCTAGGAAGTGCAGCAGCTCAAAGGGAAGTTGCTCTCTTCTTTTGCTGTGTGCTGAGAAGGAGATGGAGTGTTGCTCAGGGTTATGGAATAGAATTGTCCATTTTGATGGGGAACTCTGGCTGTGTTGCTGAGGAAAGAGAGATGGTGAAACACTCCTATTCAAATTTTTTGCCCATCAGAACCAATGCAGAGTAACTATCAGGAAGCCATCAAAAGAGGCAATAGAGTATTCTGGAGGTCATGAAAACAAATCAGGGAGATGTTCTAGAGCCTGAGGAAGAGTGCGCATTCCCAAATCCCTTTTTTCAGAAATGAAATAACTTAATAAATTTAATAAATTTTAAAATATACAAGAAATATGCTGACTCTTTCTACTTAGCTCTTACTCTCCACCTCTTCTGCAGGCTAACCCTTCTCCACAGGCTGACTCTCTCTTAGTGACTCTTTCTCTCTTGCCAACTCTCTCTGTCCCTTCTCAACCCTCCGTCTTGCTGCTTCCGCAGCTTAGCCTCCCCACACGCTGCTCCCCTGCCTGACACTCCCACTATAACTGTAAAGGTTCAGGAGAGAGGCAGTGGGATGGAGGAAGCAAGTGAAGGAGCAAGAGGAGCTGCGAGCAAGGGGGATTGGTGGTCACAGTAAAAATGTGCATGGGAGAATCAGCCAGGGAAGCAGCAAGTGGGGGAGTCGAGCAGGTAAGTTGTTGTGACAGTGTATGCTTGCCAAGTCAGACAATGACATGTAAGAAGCTGCATAGAGACAGCGCAATGATATCTCCCATGTGTAAGATATCATTATTACCTGGACTCTCAATTGCCGATGCTCACTACTGGCTGTGACCTGGTATCAGCAAGACTTTATGTACATCTTATGAGCCAGGTACAAAGTCAAGTTATAAATCTATGTACTGTTAGGATCCAGACTAGATCACAGAGGGCTGTTCAGAACTGTATATAGTTGTTGCTATTAATAAACTTCACTTACTTGTGTTCAACCAGAAACTTCATCAGTCTCAACACCTTACTTCGTATAGTGTAGCTACCTGGGGTGGCCACGTCCCGATTACAAAATGGACACTTGCAGAGAATGAAGGGAAAATTGGACAATGCTAAGAAAGAAGGCAAGTGCAAGGTTTGTCTGTGGATTGGAGTTTGCAGCTCCCAGACAGGACCGATACTGCAAAGCCATTAGCTATCTCCGGGGACAAAAGAGAAACATTTAAGCAAATGATACCAAAGCAGACACCCCGGCGCCAGAGGAGATTAAAACAAAAGCAGGCCAACGGTCACCTAGGGCCCGCCCAGCGATCAGGCAGCCACCCCTTTATTGGATAAAATCAATACCGATGATTAGGATATGGTCCAATTAATTGGGGCCAAGTTCAAGGCCTGCCCAAAAGCGCGCGAAGCCCCTTTGGGGTATAAAAAGAAGCCCCCAAGCAAGAATCGTTCTTCTTGGCTTTGGCTCTCAGCAGCGAGAGACCTGCCTAGCAGCTGCACCAGACAAGTAAGTCCAAAGTCAACGCACGCTACGAGATAGTCGCTCCTAGCTACTATTCTATACAAGGTCGATGCCAGCAGCCTCAGAACCGGACAACGGCCATTGTTCCTCTGAGTGGGCACCTGAAGCTAAGTATAGGCTTTTAGTAGTACTGATAGTTTACTTAGTAGAGTTTGTGCATGAGTATAATTGACTATGTGTAAATAAGTGAGTATTGATTTTGAATTTACTAATTGGTGTATCGAGTCTTTGATCAGTATTCGGTTTTGAACCTTGTGGTGGTATCGAAAAGATCCCTGACAACTCTTGAGCAAGCATAATTAGAATTAAGGACGGCGACCATATTAACCGTCATAAACAGAGCCAATTAAGGAGAGAGCATAATGAGCAACATTTACTGGCGACCTCTGACGGGACTCGACTTGGCCCACCACTCCGAGAGAACCCAAAATTTGAATTAGAAATCCAATTGGAAACAGAAAAACCACAAGTGTTTGAGCAATACTGATCAAGCCTCAGAATTCAGAAGTGTGTTAATGCATGCCTACTAACAGGGATATTCAGGTAAACCTGAAAGATTTTGTTGCGTACAACTGACGGGAGATTTGTAGGCCGGAAATTAGCGTAAGCCGTACCCGTGTCTACAGCACCGCTTTATCACCCCCTGTTCCAAATACAGTGAAGAACCCAGAGATAGAAAAGATGGCAATGAAGGCAATGGAACGCCTTATGAACACCCAGGAATTCGAGGGTGCAGCGACCAGTAGAGTAGGACAGTGTCCCGTTTGGGAAGAGAAAATTAGGAAATATCTCAAAGGGAAAGGATGACTCCTTTGGAGCGAATTCTGCGCTAATGAGGATACAGGTCCCGGGAGTATAGGACATACTTGGTGGGAGAACCTGACAGAGATCCACAAGAAGAGCTTGGGAAAAGCTCGCAAGCCGATGGCAATCGTGTCCTGTCTGGCACAATTGCGAGGCACAGACGAGGTCGTTCGGACACTCCGTAGAGAGATAGAGGAGAGAGATAGAACCAGTGAGGTAGACGTGAGTGAGGTAGAGAAGGAGAATAGAGATTTGAGAGAGAAGTTAGCAGCAAAGGACAGAGTGGTGGATGATGCCAAGAGGGCACACCAGTCTTGTCTTGCGCACTTAAGTAGCTTCCAGACGCAATGCGATAAGGCCTACCAGGACACACAACGTGCAGTCTTGGTCAGACAGAAAACCGAGCAGCAGGTAGAAATATTGCAGAAACAGTGCAATGATTTAAAAGCAGCCCTGCGAGCACTCCATGCTTCTACAACGGAACAAAGGCAGAGCTCCGTAGACCACGCAAAGTGCCGGAAGCAAATTGCAGAATTGCAATCCCTGCTTTCCATTCAAAATGGATTTCAGAGTACATTCGGACCCCAATTAGATCAGGAAAACAGCCCCGATTGTCAGGAATTAAATGAAACGGCCCATAGATACGTACATGGAGCATGTACGCAGGAGAAACCCCAGAAAAGGAGAGCACTCCAACCCCCCAATGAACAGGCAGAACATACCCCCATGAACCCGGTAACCACACACCGCAGGGCCGCAGCAGAAGGAGAAGCAGATTTTCTCTCCTCAACCCCCTTAACCGTGACCCAATTACGGGACGCGTGTGGAAAAATGACACCGTTTCTCCTCACTCCAGACCCCCACCAATTTTTCGCGAAGGTTAAACAGCAGGCCACCATGTACGGCCTGGACGAGAGAGAGCAGGTAAAGCTCACAGTTTTAAACCTCGACCCTTCAGTCGTGGCAGCCCTTCCCGACCCACAGAATGTAGGAGGAGGCACACTCCAAGAGATGCACACAGCGATCCTTGATGCGATCGGCTATAACAGAGGAGACCTGGTAGATGGCCTAAACAGATGTAGGCAAAAGAAAACAGAGCATCCCACAGCGTTTGCTGGACGCTTGTGGATTCACTTCACAGCAGTTTTCGGAGAATTAGCCCGTGCCCATGTGTCCGCAGATAACATGGCCAAATGGACTTGAATCCTGGTCTCTCATGCAAAAGAGGCAGGACAGAGAGCTTGCGCAAATTATGACCCCTCAGACGAGGCCCACAATGAAAAATGGGTTTTGAAAAGGTTGTCCCACGCTTGGGAGCAATCCATTCACAACAAAACCGCATTTAACAGACCCGAGGAAGAGCAGGCAGATGCAGACATGCATCCAGTAAAAGCGCACCAGAACCCCGCATGGGTAAATGAGGGCAGGAACAGCCCACCCCAGCCCAAATCTCAGTACTGTTCCAACTGTGGACAGTTGGGACTCTGCACGAGAGTGCAACGCGCCACAGAAACAGCAGAGAGTCTAACAGACAGGGACCCTAAATAGGAATAGGGCAAAGCCTATTCATAGTGTTAGCGCCCGTTCAGACCATGGAGACATGAACGGCACCGACTGACGGTGTTCGGGCTCCCCAACTTGGGTCTGCGACACCCTTTGCAACAAGTCCGGTCGACAGGTCGTAGCAGGCAAAGTCCGGGGACAGCCCGTAGAATTTCTGTGGGACACAGGAGGGTCTCACACTCAATTCCTCCACGTGTTCCAGAGGGACACTTGGCCCACAACAGACACCATTACACTCAGCGGCTTTACAGGTCACTTACAACAGGGACACATCACAGCCCCCATAGCGATACAGATAGGCAACATTACCACCAAGCACCCCATAGTTTTAATGGATCTGCCCCGCACAGCAGAACATATCTTCGGGATCGATTTCATGAGCTCCCACAACCTTTCCTTTGATCCAGTTAACAGACGTGTTTGGAAGATGGCAAAGGCAGCACGAGCCCCCGCCATGCTCACAGTTGGAGAGTACAAGAATAGAATAAGATCAGTAGGAGACTTCTGGTTCGACCCGCGAACCATTAGTTCAGACAGACAGGTTAGGGCAGTCCTGCAAGAACACAAAGCAGCATTTGCACAGCGCAAGCACGACTGTGGCAAACTGGCTGGCTCTGTGCATATCACAGGTCCTGACCCCAGACCCCAGAAGCAGTACGGATTTCCCCAAGAGGCAGAGGGAGAAATCTTAAAAGTAATAGATAGTTTACTAGACCAAGGCGTGCTGAGATCAGTAGCCTCCAGAAAGAATGCACCAATTTGGCCCGTCAGGAAACCGGATGGATCATGGCGATTGACCATTGATTACCGGGAACTGAACAAAATAACCCCAGCAGCAGCCCCCACCGTAGCTACGAGTCCCAAGACCATGCTCAAACAGGGACTCCAGTCAAAATTCTTTTCAGTTTTGGACATTAGCAACGGCTTTTGTCCATTCCATTGGCTAAAGCGTGCCAGTATAAATTCGCATTCACATTTAAAGGACAGCAGTACACGTGGACGTGCCTTCCACAAGGCTTCCACAACTCCCCCTCCATTTTCCACCGACAGCTGGCAAATGGATTAGCTAAATTTTCCCACCCTGATTGTCTGGTCCAGTATGTAGACGACTTGCTACTGCAGACAGACACAAAAGCAGAGCACATTCTGCTTCTTGCAGAACTCCTAGGACTCCTGAAAGAAATTGGTTGTAAAGTTAATCCCAAAAAGGCCCAGATTTTGAAAGAAAAAGTGATTTACTTGGGTACAGTAATCACACATGGTAAACGCGAGATCGAGCAAAAGAGAATTGACTTGATCGTCAAATTGCCCCTTCCCCACAATGTCTCAGCCCTCCGGTCATTTTTAGGACTTGTTGGCTACTGCCGAAACCATATCAATGGTTTCGCCATGAAAGCAGCGCCCCTATCTGAACTTCTCAAGAAGCAGGCACCTTGGGAATGGCTTCCACAGCATATGGATGCTATGGATGCTTTAAAAAGAGCACTCAGCACAGCCCCCGCACTACAGGTCCCAGACCCACTTTCCCCGTACGCTATTGAAGTAGCAAGCACCGACCGAACCCTTTCGGCCGTGTTCCTCCAGGAACGCCATGACCAGTTACGACCCAGCTCCAGCTTTGACAAAGAGTCATTGGACTCGAAACGATAGCTCTTTTCTTTCCCTACAGATGCTGCCAGATTTGCTGAGATTTTCCAGCATTTTCCCTTTTGTTTCAGAGGGCACCAGAGCTCACTGGCAGACCCGAGGGTCAGGTGGTTGCCGATGCCCAGATCAGAGGTGTGCCACCAAGTGAGACCCCCTGCCCCGCCCCCTCACCCCACCCCCTCACCCCACCCCTTTCCCCACCTGCTCACCCCCTCCGCCTGTCTAACCATACATGCTGTCTTCGGTCTTACAGGACAAGCCGGTAATGGTCCCGGGCCATCGTACGCCCCCCGCCCCCAGCGAGGGCAAGTGGCCCCAAGGATGGAAGCACCGACGGAGAGGCCAGCCGTCACAACAGCCCTGCGCCCAACACGGAGACCCAGGACACGGAGATCCAGGACACTGAGACCTCGGACATGGAGATCCAGGACATGGAGACCGAGGACACGGAGACCCAGGACACGGAGACCCAGGACACGGAGACCCAGGACACGGAGACCCAGGACACGGAGACCCAGGACACGGAGACACAGGACACGGAGACCCAGGACACGGAGACCCAGGACACGGAGACCCAGGACATGGAGACCCAGGACACGGAGACCCAGGACACGGAGACCCAGGACACGGAGATCCAGGACACTGAGACCTCGGACATGGAGATCCAGGACATGGAGACCCAGGACACGGAGACCCAGGACACGGAGACCCAGGACACGGAGACCCAGGACACTGAGACCCAGGACACGGAGACCCAGGACATGGAGACCCAGGACACGGAGACCCAGGACACGGAGACCCAGGACACGGAGACCCAGGACACGGAGACCCAGGACACGGAGACCCAGGACACTGAGACGTCGGACACGGAGACCCAGGACACGGATACCCAGGACACTGAGACCCAGGACACGGAGACCCAGGACACAGAGACCCAGGACACGGAGACCAGGGACACTGAGACCTCGGACATGGAGATCCAGGACACGGAGACCCGGGACACGAAGATCCAGGACACGGAGACCCAGGACACTGAGACCTCGGACATGGAGATCCAGGACACGGAGATCCAGGACACGGAGACCCAGGACACGGAGATCCAGGACACTGAGACCTCGGACACGGAGATCCAGGACACGGAGACCCAGGACCCAGAGACCCAGGACCCGGAGACCCAGGACACGGAGACCCAGGACACGGAGACCCAGGACACGAAGACCCAGGACACCCAGAGGACGGGCACCCAGAGGACGGTGACACAGGCGCCACTCAAGATGACACAGGAGACCCCGGACTTTGTCTCTGATGAGGAAACAGACTTTGACTTGCCGTCACTGCTATCTCCCACACTCTCCACCATCGCAGAGACTATCACCTCGGTTGACCTCGTTAGTGATGAGGCTCCTGGGACACTGACTGGTGGGCACCACACAGCCGCTCTGGTACAGCAGCTGGAGGTAGGAGCAGCCGAGGGGCCGGACGGTCGGAGGGTAGCCCAGTCCTAGCAACCAGCTGCCGCCGAGATGGGTCCCGGGTTCCAGGAATATCCTCTCCCACCCATAGATCTGTTGTAGTCAGCGACCCAGGGACCAGACAAGGGGATGCCGGCCGGCTTCCAACACCTGCAGACACAGGTGGAGGAGTGCATCTGCGTGCAGGAGCAGGGAATGGTGCTGATCATGCATGCCACCCAGGCCAAACGCATGGGCGGAGGCAATGGGGGCGGCAGTGTCGGGAATGGGTCAGGTTATGCAAGACCTGGGGCTTTCTTTACACGCGGTTCCCTGGCCCTGGACAGGGCTGCCCTCTCAGGCAGCCATGAGCCAGAGCCAGCTACAGATTGCAGCGGCGCTCCTCAGTGTGACCCAGTCTCAGCAGGCCATCGCTGAGAGCATCGGCGCCATTGCCCAGGTGCTGGCCGGCGTCGCCCAGACACAGGCAGGGATGGCCATTCCCTGAGATCCATGGCCGCTAACGTGCAGACCCTGGTCGATACCAGAGCGGGCCTCCAGGACTGGCAGCGGCAGTGGTCAGCGGTGCCTCGGGGGATGGCTCCGCTCGTACCCCCATCCCTTAGCTCCCTGAGAGGGGAGGTCCCGGAACACCACGGCATGTTGATCTCCCACTACTGTCCCTGGTGCATCTGGTGAGAAGCGGGCAGGTCAGGGCGGCATCACGCCAGCTGGGACTCATGAGGTGCAGCCTGGCCCATTCAGGCCGGGCCGCCGCAGGTAACGGGCGCCAAAGGGGACTCTAGTCGCAGGGCAAGAGTCACAGCAGTCCGCCTCCACTTCTGCTGCATCGTCTTGGGAACCACAGAGACGTAGTGATAGAGCCTGTGAGGTCAGAAAGTTAGACACCTACCTAGTAAGTTGGCACGGGTGTAGGGCACAGCTTGGATATAGGGGCTAGGGCACATGTGTATAACGTTTGTAATTAAACACACTGGACCACCGCTGAATGCTGCATCTGTGCTTTGCCTGATGCGTGCGGGGGTGGGGCAGGAACAAGTGCCACTGTGGGTGAGGGGTAATGGAACGTTGAGCCCTGGTGGGTGTGACTCCCCCCCCGATGCCCCAGCCCCATTACCCTGCCCCCAGTGAAACGGCAGGGCCATGTGATGCAGTGTCCAGCCCGCATGCAGGGACCACCCAGGTGGAGGGTGTTACCGTAGCCATGAGTCAGACATTGTCTAACGATGTGGAGCTCAGAGCTCATCGTAGAGCGGGCTGTCATCATCCTCCATGGCATGGACCAGACCCACTGTCACTAGCAACCGTGTGAGCACAGTCCGTTGTGCCGCAGGTGGATGTGTAGTGGAGGGATGGTGTACATGTGGGTGATGCGATGGTGTGGGACCTAAGGCTGGCCGGTGTTGTGGGTGGTGAGGGTTGTGGGTGGTGAGGTGGTGTACTGTCGCGTCCATGCCCCTGCTCAGCTAACCCCTCTAGTTGGTGAAACACGCAGCTATTAACTCGTCCCATGCTAACAGGCCCTGCCAGTGGCGTGCAGCCTCCCGTCTATTTCCAGACCCCATATCCCGTACATTCCACCCCCCACCCCGACCCCCTCCTCACCTGGAGAGGCATGCCCTTCATCGTGATCCTCCCTCTCCCCCATCCTCCTCCTCCACATCGCCCCTCTGCTGGGCTATATTGTGGAGGATGCAGCAGACCACCATGATGCAGCCGACCCTCCTTGCCCTGTACTTGAGGGCCCCATCAGAGCAGTCCAGGTACCTGAAGCGCATCTTCAGCACCCTGAAGCACCTCTCCACTGCCCCCCGGTCGCACAATAGGCATCATTGTGGCAGTTTTCCGCATTGGTCTGTGGCCTCCGTATAGGCGTCATCAGCCACAACCGCAATGGGTAACTCTTGTTGCCCAGCAACCAGCTCCGCAGTTGGGGGGACATCCCTCGAACATGTGGGTATGATTGATTGTGCCAGGATAAACAAGCCATGTACACTGCCTTGGTACTGGGTGCAGACACGCAGTATCTTCATCTGGTGGTCACAGACCACCTGAACGTTCATGGAGTAGGACCCGTTCCTGATCATGAACATCGGCCTGTTATCCACCGGTGGCCGCATGGCGACGTGCAACCCATCAATGACCCCCTGTAACATGGGTATCCTGGCCACGGCAGCGAAGCCCGCTGTCCGGGCATCCTGATGGAGCGGTCCACAGGGAACTGGATGTACCGGTCCGCAAGGGCATACAGGGCGTCAGTCACTGCACGGATGCACCTGTGCACCGATGCCTGGGAAATGCCGGACAGGTCCCCACTTGGCGACTGGAATGAGCACATGGCATAGAAGTTCAGGGCGACCGTCACCTTGTTGGCCACCAGGAGAGGATGCCCCCCCCTCCCCCCCAGTCCCACACAGTGTGCCATCATGTGGCTGATATGGGCGACGGTCACTCTGCTCATCTGGAGTCTCCTCCTGCATTCCCGGTCCAAGAGTTCCTGGAAAGACATGCGGCGCTGGTACACACGAGGCCGCATCAGGCGCCTCCGTGGCACCTCCTCCTCCTCCGTGGCATCCTTGTCCTGTGGCTCCTCCTCATCTTGGTCCTCCTCCTCCTCGGCCTGTCGGGCGGGCGGCCCTCCAGCCTGAGCGGCTGCCACCTGCCCCTCTGCAGCCTTTCCTCTGCTGCTGCCTCTGCCTCCTCTCTCAGACACCGCTGCTTCTGCTCCCAAAGGGCTGCACGCCGGGCAGCGGACCCTACCACGGCAGTCAACATTGCTGGAAGATGCCCAACTATTATGATCTGCAGGGGGTGGAGGCAGACAAAGTTTCGTCATGGCGCATACCTCCCTCGACAACCAGGTGCCATGGGCTACATGGTCGCCCCAGTTGGCAGCTCGCAACCCAGCCATGCATTCCCCCCCACCCCTGCCCCCTTGGTGCCCTGATCCCTGTCGCTCTTCCCTCCTGCCACGGCCACCGTTTAATGGCACTGCCCTCACTGGGGGCTGCCATGGGTGCAGCCCTCGATTTAGCCGCTGGTGGGTACAACTGGCTCCGTGGAGTGTCCCATGAGGGGTCCGGCACCCATCCAAACGGCTGGGAGGCCTGCGCTCAACCAGTGTCCGGGGAGGGTGGCCATCAGCATATCCTCCGTAATGGCATCTGGGCCATTGGCACAGCCCTGTCATGGCGGGTGCTTCTCGGCGGGTGCTTCTCAAATCACCAACAACATTTAATCTGACTGAGAGGAAAACATTAATTTCCTCTAGGTCCACCTCTACAAACCCTCACCCCGTCCCCATTGAGCTCTCTGGGAAAATTTCTGATGAAACACAAACCCCAGCACCCCACCCCGACTAGGTCCCATTATATATCAAAACATCTATATTTACAAAGGTAGAGCGATTTGACTTTAAGAGTGAAACACAACACTCCACTGATCCAAGGATGAGATTCCTACTAAGAGTAACGCAATCTAATTTTGTTAATAGTGACGAAGAAATCCAAAAAGAGATCAAAAAGAAATACGAAGCTCATACCCTCAATCTGAATTCTAGTGGACCATATGATTGTTGTTTTGAATCAGACATTTTTCACTGCCTGCATAGACAAAGCAGATGGGCCAAGCACTGCAACCCTAAAAAGGTACTGGAAATACCAGTTTCTGCTGTATCCTGCATAATTTTGCTCTTCAAAGAGGGAACACTGTTCAGTCAGAGGACCAGTAGGCTCACCATGCATTTTGACAGAGGAGCAAGTAGAGTAAGGAGGAAGAGGGAAAAATGTGCAAAGATGCTGTGCACCTATGAAGATTGGTGTGTTAGGACTAATGATATTGTCATCTTAATAGTCCTAATGTTGTCTTCATAATCTCAAGACCTCATTAAAAACATACCTGTACATGGTTCTATAGCAATAAATCTACTCAATTCATTGCAAAAAATGAGCATCCAATTTATTTCTCCACTCATGTTTTGCACCCATGTTTGGTGTTTACTTCCTGTCTAGTTGCCTTTGATCAAAGCGTAGACCGTGTGATGTTTACTTGCTAATCAAGCTACTTCTAAATGCCACTTTTGTGGCAGAAACAAGCATGGTCAACTCTCAATAGTATCCTTGTGAAATGGAAATGACAATTCACCTGTTTCTACTCGTTCATCAGATGGGATTGGGTCCCGTATACTGGCTGGCTGTTTGCTTATTCTGCATTCCTAAAGATAGCTATGTTAGAATATTTTTGTTCTTTAATTAGATTGTTGGTTTCATTTGCAAGGCCTACATTTGTTGACCATCCCTAATTGCTCTTGAAAATATGGGAGGGATTCTCTGATCCGGCGCACAGACGGCGAATAGGCGTTCACACCGGAACGGCCCACGACGCCATTCCGACGCTGTTTTGCGATTCTCTACAGCCCCAAAAACGGCAGTGTGCGTCGCAGGGCCTGGAGAATCACGGGAGTTGGCCCAACGAGCGATTCTCCGGGCCCCCAACGATCCTGGCCCTCAGATAGGCCGAAGTCATGACGGCGTGGTTCTAACCACATATAAAAAGTCGTCAGCCAAACGTGTTAGCTGACGAGGCGTCTGGAGGAGGTAAGGGTCGGCATGGGGGGACCTCTGGCTGGCAAAACGAGCACGGCCGTGGCTGCTGTGTGGGAGGGGGGCCTTCCAGAGGCGGGGGTGGGGGGGTTTGTCGGGGAAGGGGGGGAAGACAGTATTAATAGCCAGAGCTTCAGGATTTGATTCCTTACAGCCATCTAACCAGTTTTCACTTTCCTTGGAATAATGCTGGCAGAAATTAAGGTGTCCTGCTGAAATCATAGCCAACTAAAAAATGTGAATTTTTAAAAAATCCAGTAAGTGATGAATTATTTCCAGGAACCCTCTTTTTCAATATTTTAAGGAACAGGATGAGAAGAACGTTAAAGAGGAGATGATTGATTCAAAGACAGTGGCTTATCATAGATGGTGTCTTACTTCTTAATCATTGACATCCCTATTCCATGGTACGGAAACTGATGAGACTATACCAGGATTTCTCACACAGGTAGTATGATAAGAAGGCAGGTCTACTCATAACTCTTTAAGATGACTAATGCCAATCACATTAGTCCATTGATTGTGCAGTATTATATTAAGAAATCACAGACGCGCTCAAGCAGGTATATCGATTTATGTGCTTCCCAAAGGAATTTTGCTAAAACAGCAAACACTCAGCTGAATGGACTAGCTGTGAACAGCTTTCCCTTGTCGTTGGGACCTTTTCCAAGGCATATTACCAGACAGCTTTCCAGTGAGCAGCACGGTCGCATAATGGTTAGCACAATTGCTTCACAGTTCCAGGGTCCCAGGTTCAATTCCCAGCTTGGGCCACTGTCTGTGTGGAGTTCTCCCCGTATGTGCGTGGGTTTCCTCCGGGTGCTCCGGTTTCCTCCCACAGTCCAAAGATGTGCAGGTTAGGTTGATCAGCCATGCTAAATTGCCCTTAGTGTCCAAAATAACCCTTAGTATTAGGTGGGTTTGCTGGATGGTAGGGGTGGGGTGGCGGTGAGGGCTTGGGTGGAGCGCTCTTTCCAAGAGCCGGTGCAGATTCAATGGGCCAAATGGCCTCCTTCTGCACTGTAAATTCTATGATTCTATAAAATGGAAACCAATTCTAGGGCACTGTAATGTGAGCAGCAATGCTCAATGAAGTCCTTGGTGTGGGGAGACAGGTTTCCAGCGATGATCAGGAGTGGGATGAGTGCAGGCTGGCAACAACCCAGAGCATTGCTGTGGGGGTAGAAGGCACACAAATTTATAAAAAACAAGTCGGGTGAGGTGGAAAATGGGCTCCCAATTGACTCACACACATTTTTGCCCTGCAGTAAAACTTACAGTTACCACAAAACCTAATAATATTTCTAGAATCGGATATGTTTTTCTTCATTTCAACTGAAGCATTTCTCACAGTCAGGAAAGGTTGTCTCATCTGGAAATATCTGGGGAGTTATTTGCAAAACCCCTTGATAATGGATTCTTTTTATTGGCTTCATCTTCATGCATCGTGTTATTTTCAAATATTACTTTTTATTATCCACCATCTGGGCAAAGCAAAACATGTCAGGTTGTTTTGAGTAACCCTACTGTTTCCTGATGTCAACTATAAAATTGCAATTGGTGATGAAATTTAGCAGCCAAACCATTCCTTAAGATGGCCTGGGATCAAGGTTTGTTTTAACTTGTCAGGCACTTATTTAGTAATATGCTTTTGTATTCCACTGTGCACAACGTGCTAGAGATCAAAGTTCTCTAGGTAATGACTTATGGTCTATTAATTCCAAATATCATCATTTGCATACTTCATAGGATTACAAAAATAATCAGACCAAATGGGAAAATTGCAATTGGTTATGAAATTCAGCAGCCAAACCATTCCATTTCATTTTGGTAATGAGAATCAATTCCATTTGCCATGACCCATTTGCCATTGACTCAGCTCTTGAGGTCAACCGTGGCCTTGCTCATGATTTTTATTTGATTCTTTCAAAATTATGGTACGCATCAAATAACACACATTTCCTGGCAACTGTATTAGTTTTGTTTATATGAATTTCTTTGTTAAACTAATGTTATTACTTGATTTTCAGATATCCAAAAGTATGTAATTTCGCAAATGTTAATGCAATTTTTTGAATTTCAACTGTTTTATATTTTGAATATACCACATTGAAATTTAATTGACTGAAACTGCTCTCATGGCTCAGGCGGTATAAAGGGCTTTTGTAAATATATTCTCTCATTATTGCTGTCACACAACACGTAACTGAATAAGTTTAATGATACAAAAATTGTGACCTAGAAATTGCTGCTTGCAATATTTGTATGTGAACCCTCAACACATTTTTATAACGTATGACTATCCAATGTTTTATTTGAGGGTTACAAATTAACATTGCCATTAAAATAGTTGACAGAAGATTTTATACAATTGTTCTAATGTTCTTAAATTTGTAAATAAAGAGTAATTAGCTGTTTGCAATAATATCTATTACATGTAGTTGTTGGATATATCAGCATACTCCTTCCACAAGCAATGGTTTCATAAAATACATATGTAGCCAGACGCTTTCATAAATTATGAATGAACATTCACTTTCATAATGTGTATAAATGTTATCTGAACTAAAATACAGGTGAATGTAACTTACGAGAACTCAATAAAACAACACAAGGAAAGAAGTTTAAATGAAAACAGAAAATGCTGGATAAATGCAGCAGGTCTGGCAGTATCTGTGGACAGAAGAGTTAACGTTTCGGATTTAAATGATCATTCTACAGAAGAAAGTAGCTGAATGACAATTGTTATTAATAGATTTTAATTATGTCCAATAACAACTTTTTTTTTCTTTTTATAAATTTAGAATACTCAATTACTTTTTTTCCAATTAAGGGGCAATTTAGCCTACCTATCTTGCACATCTTTGGGTTGTGGGGGTGAAACCCACGCAGACACGGGGGGAATGTGCAAACTCCACATGGACAGTGACCCAGGGCCGGGGTTCAAACCCGGGTCCTCAGCGCCATAGTGTCCAATAACAACTTTTAACACGATAAACACCTCAGAGTGCTTTACAAAGGAGTAGACAGGAAAAAAGGGCATTTGTGAAGGTAACTGATACTTGGTGAGAGAGATATGTTTTGAAAAGACTTGAAAGTGTAATCAGAGGGGACAAGGCAAAGGGGCTTAGGGGGAGAACATTTCAGAGAATAGGATCTAAATAGCTAAAGGCTCTGACTCCGGTGGTGGGACCATAAAGAGTGGGGAGGGGAGGTGATGCAGAGGAAGTCAGTACTCGGTTAGGACTTGGGACTACAGGAGGTTCTGAGGTAGGATGGGATGAGACTATGAAGAATTTGGAATTTAATGTATATGGGAATGTGGTATCATTGGAGATTAGCCTGAATGCAATTGTATAGTATTGTGAAAGTGGACTGGTTTACCAGGAATAGAGTTTTGGAACAGGTAGAGTTTATGCAGCTCAGGAGGCTAATGAGGAAATTGTAGGAGTGAAGTCTTTTGGTTATGCAGAAATGCGTAAGAGTTTCAACAATAGTGGGAATGAGGTAGAAACAGAACGGAACAATGTTAAAAGGATAGAAGTCAGTTATCTTAGTGATGTATAAATGTGCGGCAGGATTCTCTATTTCTGAGACTAAGTGTTGATGTCGACTCAGAATTCATGGAGATCCACGACAGCAAAACTGGCGTGCACATGGACTTATTCAGCTACTGTTAAGGAGCTAGCACCAGCGCCATGTGGAACACCATCGATTCCAATGAGAAACTGTGTTGGATTGGCTGGATCCGAGACTGAAACTCAGGAGGCTGACAAGCTGCAGCTGCATGTACACACTTCAATCCCCACACGCACCATCCCAGCCAACAAGATGGCAACAAGGAGATCAGCATCCCGTTTCACAGATGCCGAGCTGGAAACCCTCCTGGACTCGGGGGAGGAGAGGCAGTTGACCCTGTACCCCGGCTGGAAAGGAGGCTACCAGCTGCCACCGTTCGTGGTGCCTGTGTGCAGATAGTAGAGGCGATCAGTGCCGTGAGCAACACTGTCTGGACTGGCCAGTAGTGCCGGAAGAAACTGCATGACCTCATCAGGACAGCCAGGGTGAGTAGGCAACACTGTGCCCCTGGCACTGAACCCCATCGCATACACCCATAACCTGACCCCCCCTCACCCGGAGGGCGGCCAGACCCCACACCCTGCACTGCATGTCGGCACCCATACTGGCTGCCATGGCCGGTTGCCCTGGCCACTGAGGCCACCAGCTACTCAGCCCCGGGCTGCATGCGGTGGATTGTCTAACACTCATTTTCGTTTTCCCTCACCCCCAGGCGAAGGCCGCTCATAAATGCTGGGAGAGGAAGAAACCTGGAGGGGAACCGCCGGATCTGCGACCCCTCACCATGGCAGAGCAGAGGGCCCTGGGCGTGGTCGGTGGTCTGGAGGAATGGGAGGTCACCAGGGTGGAGGTCGACCATACACAAAGAAGTGAGACCCTGCTGAGTTGCGGTTCCCCATTTCTCATGTGTCAACCACCACCACTAACACCAAGCCCACACCACCCTAACCCTCACAGCACACCAACCTCACTCTCACCCTCATCCCCACACCACCCTCACTCTCACCCTCATCACCACACCACTCTCAACCTCACCCCCACACCATCCTGACTCTTACCTCCATCTCACCCTCAACATCACCCTCACCGCCCCACCCCCCTCTCCAGCCATGCGTCTTGTCTTGTGTCTTGCAGGACCTGTGGAGATGAAGCGGATCCACCTGGTGTCCCCCGCCCCCAGCCAGTGCCACAGCCTGAGCACCCCCGTGAACCGAGCACTGACGACGAGGGCAGCCCAGACTCAGCCTCTGATCCAAGACTCAGGACACCCAGAGCTCGAATCCGAAATCTGATACAGATTTCCAGTCACAGCTGCGTTCAACAACCTCCACCATCCCAGAGACATTCACCTCGGTTGGACACTTTAGTAAAGAGGCTCCTGGGAGGGACACTATCTGGTGTACATCACACAGCTAACCCGGTAGGGCAGGTGGAGATAAGAACTTCCAGTCGGAGGGCGGGCCAGGATTCTCTATTTCTGAATATGCAGTCCCATTGATTATGAAGGTGCAGTAGCAGAACCAGGGACTACATGAGGGGTTGTAGGCAAGCATCCAGCACCTGCAGGCACAGGTGGAGGAGTCCAACCACATGCAGGAGCAGGAGGTGGTGCCAACTATACATGCCACCCAGGGCCAACACCACACGGGTGGCTTCCGCAGTGGAGGCATTGAGGGCGAGGTTTTGGTTGTGGATCAGCATGTCAAAGGCCTGGGGCATTCTGTGCAGGTGTTGGTTGAGGCCCAGGACAGGCTGCCACCTCAAAGACAGCCATGTGTGAGCGCCATCTGGAAACTGCGCGGCACACCTGTGCCTGGCCCAGTCACAGCGGGCCATGGTTGGGAACATCCACGGCATTGCCTAGGCACTGGCTGATGCGACACAGACCCAGACGGAGATGGTCCTCTCCTTGTGCTCCATGGCCGCAAGCATGCAAATCTTGGTCGAAACCAGAGTGGGCCTCCAGGACTGGCAGTGCCAGGTGGCGGGGGAGCCTCACAGGATAGCTCAGCTCACACCCCTGTCCCAGGGGGTAGCCCGGGGCCACCAGGCTTCTCAAGGGAGGAGCAGGTGATGGGGCCCATGCCGGTGACTCCAACAGGGGAGGTGCTGGAACACTGCAGCACTTGGAATCACCCCCTCCTGTCCCTGACACATCTGGTGTGCAGCAGGCAGAACAGGGCGGCACCATGCCACATGGAACACCCAAACAGCAGCCAGGCCCAGTCGCCCCTGAAGGCGATCGTCAGCGGGTCGTAGGGTGGGAATCAGAGTTGGTCTCCTCCACCCCTGATGTACCATCTGGGGATCTACCAAGCTGTAGTGTTCGGGCTCGTAAGGCCAGAAAGTTAAACACCAGTTAAGTTGGGTGCAGGGTACAGTTAGTGATGGAGGCTAGGGCACAAATTTGTATAAACGTTGTCACATTAACCACCTGTTCACACTGTTACAACCTGTCTCTGTAAGATGGGTGAGGTGTGGGCTGGTCTGGGCTAGCCACTGAGGTGGTGTGGGGGTGGGTGGGAATGGGTGGATATTGTGGGTGACCTCTTCCCCCATGCACCCTCCCACCCTTCCCTAAACCCCCCCTCCCCCCCCCCCCCCCACCCCCAATCGTCCCTACCACAGTAACCCCAAGTATTCAATGACACTGTGATGCATACTGGGACCACTCAGGTGGTCGGTGGTAAGTGCTACCATGGGCAGGAGTCAGACGTTGTCAAACAACGTGGTACACCAGAGCTCATCACAGAGCGGGTTGTCATCATCCTCCATCCCATGGATTAGACCCGGTTTTACTGCCAACCCAGGGCCTACACCTTGTAGTTTGGTAGGTATGTATCATGGAGGGGGTTGCAGGTGGATGGGGTGGTCTGGGGGTGGGATGCGGTATCCATGTCCCTGGCAGTTCCCCCCCCCCCCCCCCAACCCCAGTCGGTGAACCTGGAGGCGATCAGAACATCCTGTGCGCATTGGCCCGGGTGCACATATCATGTGGCCTCCCGTGCCTGCCTGGGGCCCATGTTCTTCTCACCCACCGCCTCCTCCTCATCGGATGAGGCCTGGCGAGCATCCTCCTCCTCCAGTACATTGCTCTTCTGCTGCGCGATGTTGTGGAGGGCGCACCAGGCCACCACGATGAGGGCGACCATCTCAGCATCATACTGGAATGCCCCTCCAGAGTGGTCAAGGCACCTGAACCGCATCTTCGGGAGGTCGAAGCATCACTCGATCACAACACTGGCCACTGCATGGGCTTAGTTGTAATGGATCTCCACATTGGTCTCTGGTCTCCTGATAGGTGAAATCAGCCACGGCCACAGTGGCTAACCCCTGTAACCTGGGATCCAACTCCCCCTAGCCGGGGGCGGGGTATCTCAAACATGTCAGGAACCATTGAGTGTGCCAAGATTAAGGTGTTGTGCGCACTGCCCGGGTACCAGCGCAGATGTGTATGATGCACAGCTGATGGTTGCATATCAGCTGCACGTTCATCGAGTGGCCTGTCATCCGCAGGTGCTCGTTAAGGGATATGCATCATGTCGATCACCCCCTGGACCCGGGGCATCCCATCGATGGTGGCGGACTCCACTGCTTGGGCATCCTGGTGTACTTGTTCCACATTGAAATAGATTGAGCTGACTGGACATATAGGACCTCCTTGACGACGCGGATGCACCCTTGCACCAAGGCTTGTGAGATCCCAGACAGGTCCCACTAGGCGCCTGGAAGGACACCGTCACGTAAATATTTAGTGTGACCAGCACCTTGATGGCCACCAAGAGTGGGTGTCCCCTCATTCCCACGTGGTGCTAAGTGTGCAGATATGTTACACTACCTCCCTGCTCAGCTGGAGTCTTCGACGACATGGCCGGTCCGACAGGTCGTTGAATGACAGCCGCTGCCGGTACACACGAGGCCTCATGCGACGCCTCCTTTGCATCTTATCGTCCTCGGCCTGATGGCGGCGGCTCTACATGCTGGACGGCTGCTTCCTGTTCCGCTGGAGCAGGCTCTGGAGCAATGCCCTGGAGGCAGTACTGTCCCCTTGAGAATCCAAGCATTTCTCTGGAAGTTTTATAGCCTTTTAAAAATTCATCCGATAAAAGGTTTGCCTTGTATACCTGTTCTGTTACATATTATTCGGAGGGCATGTGGGAACTGATTATGTGATGACATTCTGGTATTTATTTTACCATATCCTATATTATCTGACAGTAAATTATATCATGAAACATTTGTGGCATTCCTTTTATTATATTTAGCTATGCATCATCTGTTTGTATATGAATGCAAGTTGTTGTTGGTCCTTAACTCACAAATACTTGAGACAAAAATCTAAAATGTGGGTGTCCTTTTCAAAATAATTTTACTGAATTTATGCTGAACAAGATCTGGAACTTTCTCCACATAACCCCTCCTCCTGTCACAATAATTTCTTTTAAAAGCAAGCTTCTCAGACAAATATCTAATACATGCTAGTCCTTTCTCACTTGAAAAATGATCATATTATTACTGAATTTCATCGACCAGTTAAATACTTGGCAAGGCCTGAAATAAAGACCTTCTTGTTGCCACAATAGCTTTGGATCACAATTCAGTCAGATTCAGTAATACCATGGAAAAGGACAGAAATAAAGCAGGAGTAAACATTTTGAACTTGGCGAAGGCACATTTCGTAGAAATGAGAAGGTACTTGGCTGAGTTGGACTGGCCAGCACTGCTAGAGGCAAACTCATTGGAAAACCAGTGGGAAGCACCAAAAGGCAAGATCATAAATGTACAAAGTAGACATGTCCCCTTCAAAAAACTGAGTAGTCTATCAAATCTAGACCCCCTGGTTGTCTACCATAGAATAGAATTCCGACAGTGCAAAAGGAGGCCTTTCAGCCTATCAAGTCTGCGCCGACCCTCTGAAAGAGCACTCCACCTAGGCCCACCCTCCTGCACTATCCCTGTAAACCCATAACCTCACCTAACCTGCATATCTTCAGACACTAAGGAGCAATTTATCATGGCCAATCCATCTAACCTGCACATCTTTGGGATGTGGGAGGAAATTGGAGCACCCAGAGGAAGCCTGCACACACACACAGGGAGAAAGAGCAAACTCTACACAGTCATCCAAGGCCGGAATTGAACCCAGGTCCCTGGCGCTGTGAGACAGCGATGCTAATTACTGTGCCACAGTACTGCTCTCAGAGGAATGCAGGAGAAGATCAAACAGAAAAAGAAATTGTATGATAGGCACAAAGAACTAAGCATTGCAGATCACCTAGATGAGTATAAGAAGTACAGGGACAAATTCAAAAAGGAAATCAAAGAGAGGGCATGAAAAAGATTAGCAAGTAAAGTTAAAGAAAACCCAAATATGTTTTGCAAATATATTAATGGTATAAGTTTAGTTAAGGAAAATGTGGGACCTATCAGAGATGAAGAAGGGAACTTGTTTGTCGATGCAGAGGTTATGGGAAGGGTTTTAAATGAATATTTTATCTCCGTGTTTATGAAGGAAATGGATGATGCAAATATAGTCGTCCAGGTGGGACACTGAGATATTGGATGGAATAATTGTGAAGAGAGAGGAAGTAGTTGAAGGGTTGGAGTCCTTGAAAGTTGTTAAGTCGCCAGGGCCAGATGGATTGGGTCCGAGCCTACTGAAGGAGGTCAGAGATAGCAGATTCCCTGAGGATGATTTTCCAATCCTCACTGGATACAAGGGATTTCCGGAGGACTGGAGAAATGCAAACATGGGTCCATTATTTAGAAAGGGATTGAAGGAAATGCCAAACAATTATAGGGCAATTAGTCTTAGGTAAATGGTGGGAAAATTAGTAGATTGAATCCTGAGAGGTTGGATTAACAGTCACAGAGAACCTCATGGACTAGTCAGGGATAGTCAGCATGGATTTGTTAAAGGAAGGTCTTGCATCACAAATTCGATTGAATTCTTTGGGCAAGTGGCAAGAAGGGTTGATGAAGGTAGTGCAGTGGATTTGGTGTACAGGATTTTAGCAAGCTGTTTGACAATGTCCCACATGGAAGATTGGTCAAAAAGGTAAAAGCCCATGGGATACAGGACAATGTGGCAAATTGAATAAAAAGTTGGCTTAGTGACAGGAAGCAAAGGGTAATGGTTGATGGCTTCCCTTGCAATTGGAAAGTTGGTTCATGTGGTGTTCCACAGGGCTCGGTGTTGGGACCCTTACTGTCTGCTATATATTATTGATTTGGATGTGAACGTGGGGGGGTTCGATTGGAAAATTTGCAGAAGGCACAAAGATTGGCCAAGTGGTGGACAGTGTAGATAATAGCAATAATCTCAAAATTATATAGATGGGTTGGTGGAGTGGGCGATAAAGTGGCAGTTGAAACTTAACACAGTGAAGTGTGAGGTCATGCATTTAAGGAGGTCAAACAGTTATAGGGAGTACACAATAAATTGGAATCTATTAAGAGAGATCTTTATTGTCACAAGTAGACTTATAATAACACTGCAATGAAGTTACTGTGAAAAGCCCCTAGTCGACACATTCCAGCGTCTGTTCGGGTGCACTGAGGGAGAATTCAGAATGTCCAATTCACCTAACACCATGTCTTTCGGGATTTGTGGGAGGAAACTGGAGCACCTGGAGTAAACCCACGCAGACACAAGGAGAATGTGTGGACTCCACACAGACAGTGACCCAAACCGGGAATCGAACCTGGGACCCTGGAGCTGTGAAGCAACAGTGCTACCCACTGTGCTACCATTTGATGTGACATTTTGAAAGTGACACAACCAATTACTAATAATGAGCTCCCACATTCCAAAACACATTTGCCTATATATTAGGTTCTTATTATAACCAGTGGTAGTACCAAAGGCTGGCCACAATCCTTAAAATAAATAGTCATTTAGAAACAGATTCATGTTTTGCCTTACAGAGCAAAGGGACTCTGGAAAATACAGTTCATGGGACTCCCTTTTCTAAATTGATAGTACTTTGTTGTGTCCAAAGTTTCATATGAAAAGTATGTAATAGGGATTTTTACAGTTTGTGGAAAGGCAAGAGTTTTGTGTCACAAATACCCTCTCAACCATTTTCATTGCTGCACATATCAAATACACAAAATCTACCACAAGATTAAATGTTCTAACTAATAGGCCAAACAAAAATGAAGGCTGTTCTATTAACAGTTATTTTTTTTCACCAGGCATGTTCTTAAGAGATGTTTTCAGATGATTAAATGAAACATACGGCATAGGTTTCCTGCCTCATCACCAAAATAGTTGGCAGGAAATGCACCCCTGCTCCTGATGGCTGCCTCACAGTCATTTAACCCTCTAAGGGGTGTTATTTGTCTGGAACTGGGCCTCTGTCCCCACCTGGGGTGAAAGTCTGGCATCAGAGAGCTGCTCGCCATCTGATTAGCTGACAATTCTCTAATCCCATCAGTGCCACCAGGAGCTGTGACCACTGCTCGGTCTGCATGCAGTCTAACAGGATGAAGTGCATCAAGATTAGGATGGAGGCAAACCCAGGTCCCTCTCAGCAAGGCCAGAAGAGAAGGCCTGCTAGGCAAGCGATGTAGAGCAGGGTTGAGATGAATGGTTGACGCCAGGTTGCATGCACTGGGAGGGAGGGGAGAGACAGCCCAGTTTGGAATGGGGCCCTGGTGAGGAATCTGCTCTCCCCTTCCTGCCTGAGGCCCGAGAAGGCTAAACCACTGGGCCTCCATCCCATCCCCATCCCTGACCTCCTCTCTCCACTTAAGGGCTCATTACCATAAGGGCAGAACAGTTTTCTCAAGCCTTGTCCACTCCACATAAAATTATTGTCAGATTGGGGTGGGCGGGTAGATGGTGGGAAGGACACCTGAAGAATTTTATGCCCCCCCTCCCATCTGCAAACCTGCTAATGGGGATTGTTAAATTCGACCCGTTGTTTTCCACTTAGTAAATAACTCACTCAGGAAGAGCATGCAGAAAAGTGAGCAGCCCGTTTTATTATTTTCTATTTTAAACCTCATAATGCAAATATCTGCTTAATTGGGACCCATTTCTAGCAGGCAAAGGAGATAATTTTCTTTGCTGTGCGTCACATTTACCAGCTTGCAGCAATTATGTTTGCCTGTAATTTTGAATGGAAGAGCTCAATAACAGTAGAGATAAAAATTGATTCCAGACCAGCTGTACAAATGGGATAAAAGAGCTGGGTAACCTTTTGGTAAAGCTGTTTGGCAAGCAACCTGACCAAAATGGGGCAATTAATTTACATTCTTTTATTTTATGTGCTTTCGCACAAAATGCAGACAATATGAATCAAATTTCAGTATGGTTGATCTAATAAGTACTCAGCTTTGACTGCTTTCTAATGGATTATTCAGCCACTGCATCTAAACCTTATGTCTCTGGCAGCAGCATGGTGGCATAGCGGTTAGGATTGCTGTCTCACAGCACCAGGGACCTGGGTTCAATTCCGGCTTTGGGTGACTGTCTGTGTGGAGTCTGCACGTTCTCCCTCTGTCTGCGTGGGTTTCCTCCGGGTGCTCCGGTTTCCTCCCACCCACAGTCCAAAGATGTGCAGATTAGGTGGATTCGCCATGATAAAATTGACCATTAATGTCCACAGGTTAGGTGGGAATAGCGTGGAAGAGTGGGCCGAGGTAGGGATACTCTTTCAGAGTCATTGCAGACTCAAGGGGCCAAATGGTCTCCTTCGACACTGTCGGGATTCTATGAAAATCTTTGGTTGTGATGTCTTGATCTTAAATCCAATTTTAAGTAGGATGAATATTTAACATTTTAAGACTACATATTTTATAAGTTACTATTGATTTGTTCTGTGCAGCAGACTATGTGCAGAATGTAAAGTCCTTCCTTGAGGTAAGTTTGGAAAAATTCAATCAGCGACAGGTGGGGCAGTCTCCACATGGGAAGCCGAGAAAACAATCCCTCATTATCAGGCATTCAATGCCTGATCGAGGGGCCCTACATTGAGACGACATAGCCCACTGAGAGATAACTACTGACCCTTTCATCCGAACTCTTTTCTCCACCATCTAGCCAAGTACCACCCCCCCTCCTCCCCCCCCCCCCCCCCCCACCATCCCTGCGACCCTCATTGCGTACTCACTCATCTGTGATCCTGAGCCTCTAGCATCTCCATTGCCACCAACTGCCAAAGGAACCAATGCAGAGATCTTGCCAACTCTCCAGTCGGCTAATTTAACTGTAATCTGTGTCTCTGTACTTAATTCTTGATAGATGGATTTCTTTTTGATGTTTTTCTCAGAACGCAGATGCTATTTTAACAGAGTTCAGCACTATGTAAGAATAAGCCATTGACCAAGATCAAGTATAAGCACTGTGCATTGTTATAAACTCAATATGCTATTTGTGCTTGTAATTCGTCCCTTTTTCAGACAGCTGCCTTGCTCCTTTTACACAGCAATAATACAGTGATAACTTACCATAAAGGAAGAAAACCCTCAGAATGGAAACATTCCTCATTATACTCAGATTTCTGTATATTTGCCATTCACTCGGCTTCCCATATTCTTTGGAGATTACCCTTGTTTTGAGGTAAGAGCCACAATCATTTCCATGAGCTAAGCACAATCATGTTACATGACTGCCTTATGGTTACAACTGAAATTAAAGCAATGACTAGGTGGTCAAGTTGAAAGAAGCCATTTCACTTTTGTGCAACTTTCTCCCTGTGTACAATCACGACAATGTGAAACAGCTCAGTGACTCCTCTTTAATCAGTGAATGTCACCCATCAGTAGGTCAATTATAGTTGGTTTTTCTTCAAATACCTGCAATTCGTAGAAATTCATTACTACAGCCTTGGCTAAATATAAGCCAACGACGCAGCATTTTACAGAACAGACAACAAAAATGGACAGAGGTACAAACAAGGAAAAAGGAAGTTTGGTCAAAGGTAAAAACAGAAATAGAGGACTATTAAAGAATTTTAAACGTGAGGAGGGAGGTGATGGGACACAAGGAGCTAGATTCTCCATTAGCAGGATCTTCCGTTTTGCCGGCCGGTGGATGTCCCGACAGTGTGGGGGTGTCCACAATGGGAAACTCCATTGGCCGGCTGCTGGGATTGAGAATCTCGCTGCCGGTGGGGGCGCGCCTCACCCAGAAAACAGATGCCTAGGTCCGAAGGATCCCACCTCAGTGATTCAGGAGGGTATGGCAGAGCGAAGGCCATAATGAATGAAAGATTTTTAGAAACTCAGAAGTGACTCTGTAATTCTATGCTCCCAAGAGGGATCCATGCTCAGAATAATTATGAGCTGGGGATTTTGAGACCTACATTGAATTGTGGGATCACAGAATCACTTCTATTGAACTTTAAGGGCCTTGTCAGGGTAACTTATAAAACAATCTCCATAAATAAAGTAACTTGACATTGCCATGTCTTTCTGTCTGTTTCTCTTCTCACAGTGGATGTATTGGGTGAGTTTGATGGTGGTGGTCTTTGGGAGAAACCCTTTTTTTAGTAGAGAAACAGTCTATGGAATTGAAACGGTAAACCTCTTTGCACTTCCCAATTTCTGAGGAGAGTTTATTAAAATTTGGAGGCAGTACTTTGTGCATGAGCTGGCCCAATTGCATATTATAAATTCAAATTGATGAAAATAATTCTTGCCCTGGATTCCTCATATGTATTGCTGCACAGCTATTAATTTGTTGGTGTGTCCAACAGGTCCAGTATGTTGGTGAAGAGAATTAGAATACTTTATGCTTTTGTGTGTTAGTTTGCTTCTCATTTTCAATGTACATCACTGGCCAGCAGCAATATGAAAAAGAGAACCAGATGTGTCAAATAAGTCTCCCCTGTCAGTCACAGCCTCTCCATCGGCAAGTCCTCAGCGGTGCCTCCTTGAAAACTGGCTCCCTCATTCGCCAGATACGGGCTGGGCACTCCAAACACTGACAAGCTGCAGCTGCATATACACACTCCACACACTTCTCCAGATAAAAGATGGCAGCAAGACGCGCAGCCCCAATATTCATCGATGCGGAACTGGAGACCCTGCTGGATGCCGTGAGGAGATGCGGGAGACCCGGTACTTTGGGGTGGGAAGGAGGCTGCCAGCCACCACCGTTTGCCGGGTCTGGGTGCAAGTGGCAGAGGTGTCCAGTGCCATGAGCAACACTGTACAGACTGGACAGCTGACCCCTCCCACCTGGCATACTCACTTCCAATTTCTTCCATCGGGCAGGAGATACAAAAGTCTGAGAACACGCAATAACAGATTCAAAAACAGCTTCTTCCCCGCTGTTACCAGATTCCGAAATGACCCTCTTCTGGACTGATGGACTGATCTGATCTCTTCACACATCTTATAATAATAATCTTTATTATTATGTATTTAATGTAGGCTTACGTTAACACTGCAATGAAGTTACTGTGAAATGTCCCTAGTCACCACATTCCTGGGCCTGTTCAGGAATACAGATGGAGAATTCAGAATGTACAAATTACTTAATAGCACATCTTTCAGGACTTGCGGGAGGAAACCAGAGCACCTAGAGGAAACCCACGCAGACACGGGAGAACATGCTGACTCTACACAGAGAGTGACCTAAGCCATGAATCGAACCTGGACACTGGCGCTGTGCAGCCATAGTACTAGCCACTATGCTACCGTGCTGCCCTTGCTAACCACTATGCTACCATGCTGCCCTTTTCTCTACTGAGTAGTACTACACACCTGTAGGCTTCACCCGATGCCTGTGTCTATGTATTCACATTGTGAATTTTATGTTTGCCCTATTATGCATTTTTCTTTTCATGCACGGAATGATCTGTCTGAGCTGCACGCAGAACAATAGTTTTCACTATACCCAGGTACATGTGACAATAAACCAATCCAATCCAATCCAACAACCTCCTCAGGGCAGCTAGGTGAGTAGGATCCATTGTGCCCTTTGCACTAATCCCCATCCCACACATTCCCCCCCACCCCATTCGGAGGGTGGCCGAACTTCCACCCTGCATCACATGCCGGCACCCATATCGGCCCCCGTGGCTGGGTGCCCTGGCCACTGAAGCCACCAGCTACCCATTCCCTGGGCTGCATGCGTCCGGACTGTCTACCACTGAGCGTTCTCTGTTTACCCCCCCTTCCCCAGTGCCCCCCTGTACCCCCGCTCAGGAGAATGCCACGCAGAACCGCAGTGAGTGGAAGAAGACTGGGGGGGGCCCACCGGACCTGCGGCCCTTCACCGCAGCAGAGCAGAAGACACTGGATGTGGTTGGCGGACCAGAAGGGCAGTCGCCGGAGCGGAGGTTGGCATTGGACGAGGAAGTGAGACCCCACTGAGTTGCAGTTCCTCATGGAATGTGTTCCCCCCGCCCCACCACCACTACCACCACCACCACACCCATACCATCCCCACACCCACCACCATCCCCACACACAGAACGGGAATCAAAGCAGGCCGCCTCCACTCCTGAGGCAGTAGAAACTCCCAAGGATGCGGACGGTTGGTGGGTGGCTGGCCTCAGGGACTAGCTGGCATCCAGACTGGTTTCAGGCTTCTGGAACGGACGGTCCTATCGATTGTGGCGATGCTGTCACAGAGCCATGGACTGCATGAGGGATTATTGGATTGCAACCCGCCCCTGCAGGTGCAGTCGGAGAAGTCCAATGGCGTGCAGCAGCAGGAAGTGGTGCCGATCATGTGTGCCACCTAGGCCAATACTGCATGGGCGGCATCCGTGGTGATGGCCTTGGAGGCAAAGCTATTGGCCATAGGTCCTGGCAATCGGTGCAGGCAATCGCTGAGGCCCAGGACAGGACAGCCCTATCACAGGCAGCCATGTCCCAGAGCCATCTGGACATTGCACCCGGCCTCCTGAGCGTGGCCCAGTCACAGCAGGCCACAGCTTAGAGTGTCAGCAGCATTGCACAGACACGACGTGGCATAGACACAGAGAGAGGTAGCCTACTCCCAGAGGGAGATGGCGCAGCCACAGCATGATGCGGCATGGTCCCAGATGGAGGCGGTCACTCCCTGTGCTCCATGGCCACGAGCATGCAGACCCTGGTTGAGATGGTAGCGGGCCTCCAAGACTGGCAGCGCCAGGTGGTGGGGAGCCTCAAGGGATAGCTTCGTTCACAAACCCATCCCATGCAGTCGCCCGCAGGCCATTGGGCACCCCGAGGGAGAAGGAAGTAACGGGGCCCATGCCAGGGGTCTCCCGCATGGGAGGTGCTGGAACACTGCATCATCTCAGACTACCCCCCCCCCCCCCCCCCCACCCCCTGTCAATCTAGTGGGCAGCAGCCTGAACAGGGCAGCACCATGCCAATGAGACATCCGAGCAGCAGCCGGGTCCATCCAGACCTGGTCGCCCCAGAAGATGGCCGCCAACGGGGATCCAGGACGCAGGGTGGGAATTGCAGCAGGCCACCTCCACTCCTGCTGTACCATCTGGGGATCCACCTAGGGTTAGGGTTAGGGCCCGTAAGGCCGGAAAAGTAGACACCAGGTGCAGGGCTTGGCCCAGAAACCACAGTTCAGCCAGTGTTCACCACTCCAGAGACCCCCTCTGCCCCCCCCCCCAACATCCTCACCTCCCACCCCTCCCAATGATTCGATGGGACCGTGTGCCATTGCCAGCTCGCATGCAGGGTTCACCCAGGTGAATGGCGGAAAGTACTACTGTGGACAGGAGTCAGACATTGTCAAACAATGTGGAGCATCAGAGCTCATAGCACGGTGGTTGTCATCAACCTCCACCACGGACCTGCTGTTACTGCCAATCCAGGGCCGGCATCCCATGGTGAGGCATTTAGGTATCATGGCGGGGGCCTGTGGCCGGGCCAGGGGGTGTGTGGATGTGCCTGCCTGGGTGGGCACCATGTTCTGTTCATCCTCGCTCTCCCCCCATTCACTCCGTCGGATGATAACTGGCATTCATCCTCCTCCAGCACATCGCCCTCGACTGTGTGGTGCTGTGGGGAACGCAGCAGGCTACCATGATTTGGCCAATCCTCCCACTGCTATACTGGAGGCTTCTCCAAAGCGGTCCAGGCACCTGAACTGCATCTTCAGGAGACCAAAGCACCGCTTGATTACACCCCTAGTTGCAGCATGGGCGCCGTCGTAGCAGGTCTCCGCATTGGTCTGTGGCTTCTGGATAGGAGCTATCAATCCTCGCCCCTGTCGCCTGGGAGCCAATCCCCCAGCCGAGGAGGCCAGGAACCATTGAGTGTGCCAGGATGAAGGCACACTACCCGTGTATTGGGTGCAGACGTGCATGATGCACAGCTCATGGTCACACACTAGCTACACATTAATCAAGTGGAATCCTTTTCGGTTTTTGAAGAGCGGCCTGTCATCTGCAGGTGCCCATAGGGGGACCTGCATCCTGTCGATCACCTCCTGGACCTGGGGTATCTTGTCGATGGTGGCGAACCGCGCTACCCGGGCATCCTGGTGGGCTTGTTCCACATTGAATTGGATGTATTGTGTCAACTGGGTATATAGGGCCTCCGTGATGGCACGGACATCCCTGTGCACTGAGCTCTGTGATATCCCGGGAAGATCCCCACTCGGTGCCTGGAAGGACTCCATGGCTACCATCACCTTGATGGCCACCACGGGTGGGTATCCTCCCCTATCCCCCCGCGGAGCCAGATGCGCCATGATCTGGCAGATATGTGGGCAGCACGACGGTGCAGTGTTTAGCACTGTTGCTTCACATTGGTATCATTGATATCATAGAATTTACAGTACAGAAGGAGGCCATTTGGCCCATCGAGTCTTCACTGGCTCTTGGAAAGAGCACCCTACCCAAGGTCAACACCTCCACCCTATCCCCATAGCCCAGTAGCCCCACCCAACACTAAGGGCAGTTTTGGACACTAAGGGCAATTTATTATGGCCAATCCACCTAACCTGCACATCTTTGGACTGTGGGAGGAAACCGGAGCACCCGGAGGAAACCCACGCACACACGGGGAGGATGTACATGATCTTCTATTATGTGTGAAGGACCTGGGGTCAATAATGGAACACATAATGGGTGGGATTTTCCGGGGGCAGGTGCCGAAATCGGAAAATGCGATTGGGCAAAGATTAGGTTCCGACACCAAAATTGCGGTGGGCGCCGATTTGACGCCAAATCGCAATTATCTGCCATCTCGACAGCGGCGTCAATCCCGTCCAAAACGCACGTACAGTAGACCCCATTTGCATGTCATTAGTGGGCCTGACGCAGCATTCTCCGGGGGTCTCCGTGATTCTCTGCCTCCGATGGGCCGAGTTCCTGATGGAGCGGTTCACATGTACATTTAAAAATCAGGAAACCGGCACCATGGCTGCTGAGGGAGTGAGAGATAGTACGGAAAGTGTCCACCATCGCCATACTGGGCTGACAGTTGTGCCGCTAGAGTAGCTGGGGGTGGCCAGGAAGTGGGCTGCATGTCGGGGTGAATGGGCACAGAACACTATTCCCGTAGCCGGAAAGGCAGCCAGTAGCTGGAAAGGCAGCCAGTAGCTGGAAAGGCAGCCAGTAGCTGGAAAGGCAGTCATGCAGCTGCACACGCCACTGACAGCCAACTATGAACTTAGGTCCACGGTCACCTGTAGGTGGCCCCCCAGGCCACCCCCCAAGGTGTCCTCTGGCCCCAGTCAACCCATCAACTGTATGGCCGCACTCCAGCACAACCAGTGCCATCTTGTTGGCTGGGATGGTGCGTGTGGGTAGTGAAGTGTATATATGGCTGCAGCTTGTCAGCCTCCCAAGTGTCAATCATGGACCCGATGAATTACGCACCGTTTTCCATTAGAATCGAATGTGTTCCATGTGGCGCCAGTGCTAGCCTCCCCACAGGCGTTGAATCGGTCCAGATTCAGTGCCAGTTTTGCTGTCTTGGAAGTCCACAAATGCTGCCCCGGTGTCATCACTTAGTCACAGGAATGGAAAATCCAGCCCAATGAGCTGAAGAGCTTTGGCTCCTTCTCCAGATACAAGTTATATTTGGAGAAGAGAGGGTATTTGTGGTCAACACTTCGGGAGGGGAGCCAGTATGGGGGGGTGCTATCTTTCCGTCAGACCGGACTAGCTTTCAGTATCTGGTTGTTCAGGTGGCTCGTGATAGGGCTCCATAAATTAAATCATATAAGCCGAGTGACTGTGGTCAAGGCTGACCTGCAAAGGTGGGTTGCATAGATTTGACTATTGTTTTCTTTTTTTATTTACTGTTGTTTGTATTTTTTGTAGAAAATAACAAAGCTTAATAAAAATATTATTTTTTAAAAAGGATTGCAATGTATGATGGAGGAGTCCATCTGCGTCCAGTCTGAGGTGATAGAGCGGCATGCCAGTGCAACGGGATCAACACGGTGTTGTCGCCCTCTCCTGGCTTCAACTGATGAAACAGACAAATCAGTCGTAATGTGGATTATACTCAATATAAACACTATTGAATCTAACATGATTTAACTCACTAAGACTTTTTCAATGTACTTATTTGAACTGATACATATGTTTAAGACTCACAACTTGAGTTCAAATACTACCCGATAGGGAAAACTGGAGGATGCTCTCTTCTCTGAAGGCAACCCCGCTGCCTCTGCCCATCTGCCTGTCCTTTCAATAGGACACATGTTCTGGGATATTTAGATCCCAGCCCTGATCCCCATGCTGCCACGTCACTGTGATGCCCACTACATTGTGCCTGCCAATTTCAATGTGCGCTACAAGCTCATTTACCTTGTTTCATATACTGCGCGCATTTAGGTACAATACCCTCAGTCCTGCGTTGACTGCCCCCCTTTTCATAGTTGTCCCCTTATCTGCTGTGCCTGAAGTTAGATTCCTGCCACTTTCCACGCTCTCTGTCCTGTCACTTGTTCTGGAAAAATTACTAACCTCTCCTGAGCCCTCGGCCCCTTGAACTAGTTTAAAGTCCTCATCATTAACCTTGTGGTCAGGCTGGCAAGGCACATAGACCACAAACACAAACTGTCACATGAGGCCCTGGCTGGAATCGATACTGGCCATCTGCAAGAGAACTTAAGTCAATGCATAAACTCGTTATCGCTATATGGACTTTGCGATTACCCACTCATGTTTATACAAAAGAACAAGCCCGTGTTATGAATATGTAATGAACTTCCAGACACAGGTGATTAACTTTGCAGCAGGACGAAGGACAGACAAAATAAGCCATCAGCATCCATAATGAGCTAATGGCTGGTCAGACAAGGGTGTTTCAGAGGACAACGGGTCCCTGCAGGGTGCTAGCAGGGACCTGGAGTAAATCTCGCAGCTTTAGCTGCGGATATGGGCCACCGCACTTCCAGTTCGGAGTCCGCGCATGCACATGGCAGCGGGCGCGTCGAGCTCCATAGCGGACTCGGACCGCTGAGCCACACACAGAAAGGAGATCCCCGATCGGCTGCGTGCCTGAGCATCTACCCACATGGATCTAATCCCCAGCCGCCTCGCCCCCCCCCCCCCCCCCGGTTTCTGATCCCCCCTGCCCCTAAGCAGGGCGACCACGGGCTAATAAGTGGTTAGTCCACGCCATTGACAACTTGGTTGGTCGGGAGCGGAGGATTGCTGGGCGGGCCTCTGTCAACGGGCCCCCAGCCACGCGGCGTACTCCACAGTCAAGCTGATTTTTGGGTCCTGAAGAATCACTGAACCAGCGCCGGGCTCGATTACGGTGTGAAAGTGGATTCTCCAACCCGAGATGGCCACGATTTTGGCGTGGGCCAGCGAAGAACCCAGCCCCTTGACACATTCAGGGATTTGTGGACAAGTACTCCAAATATGAAAAGAAAGATTTTAACACATGCACTTTCGGAAAAATGAAACGGGCTCTAATTTGTCAGAATAAAAGAAATAGAATTGTCTAAGATCAACATGAATTGTCATACAAGTTTAACATTTAGCAGACTTAAAAGATTTTGGATTTTTGTTTTGAAAATAATTTGTTAAATTATTTCTTATGAAATTATTGCACAAGAAATGTGACTCATTCCAAAATTTTTAAGCAAATTTTTCAAAAATTAGTTATGTATTGTTTGATAAATGCATGGCACAGATTTCCCATTAACTGTGGCGTTTGCTTTTTCTATATCTCTGTCTTGCCGTTTGAATGAAAGGTCTGATTAGTCATTTTCTGCTGTATAATGTAATCAGCAAATTCTGTTTCAAGGACAAGTAATCTCCTGAAAAAAATAACTGTTTCCTTCTGGATTTCTATTCCTTGATGCTTACATTGAAACATTTAGACATTAATATAAATTCCATGGACTGATTCTTCGTCGGGGGTCCTCCCTTGCTCCGGCAGCGCACTCACGCCCACGAATTTCCCGGCGCTGTGGGGGTGCCAAAATGCAAAACCTCATTGGCTGGCTGCCGGGACGGAGAATCCCGCTGCCTGCGGGGGGGGGGGGGGGGGGGTAGAAAATAGGTGTGGCGGGACAGAGAATCCCACCCACTATCTTTTTCTGCACATATCTATTTATGTATACGTACATGTGTCTCCATCCATGTGGGGACAGGTGTTGCACTTTTTCAATATCAACATAAAAAGGTTGTACCACATAATATTGTTATGAGTGCAAAACATTCCTTTTAGGGGAAGTAGATACTTAAATATACATAAAATAAAAAACAGAAACGGCTGGAAGCACTCAGCTGGTCAGGCAGAAACTGTGAAGAGAAACAGAGCAAATGTTTCAGGTTGTATGTCTTTTGGCTTAAATGGGGTAAGATAGAAATGTGATAGATTTTGAGCAACTGAAAAGGAGTTGCCAGAAGAAATAACAAACGGCAAGGTCTATGATAAGTCGGAGGGCAGGAGAGGTTAAATGAGAAAAGGTTTCATAGCACAGAAGCCAAAGACAGTGGGCAGGATTCTCTCGGCCCGGGGAATCCCCGCGACGCACGCGAATCGCAGAGCAGCGAATCGGTGCCATTGGTGTCGGCGTGGTCAGTGCGGCGCCCGTCGGGGGCCGTTCTACGCGCCCCTCCTCCCCCCCCCCACCAATTCTCAGCCTGGGATGGGCCGAGCGGCCATAGCAAAAAATCCAAGTCCCGCCGGCGCCGTTCTAATCTGCTCTTAGCCGGCTGGACCTCAGCGTGGAAGGGTCCGGGAGCGGCCTGTTGGGGGGGGGGGGGGGGAGGGGGGATCGATCCCGGGGAGGGCCTCCATTGTGGCCTGGCCTGTGATCGGGGCCACCGATCAGCCGGCCGGCCTCTCGGGCTGGGGACCGCCTTTCCACTGCGCTGGCCCCGATAGCCCTACGCCATGTTGCGTCGGGGCCGGCATGGAGAAGGGAGCCACTGCGCAGGCGCGCGTTGCCGCTGGTACCACTGCATATGCGCGGACTCCGGGGTTCCCAGTTGACGCCGGGATCAGTAGCTGGAGCGGCATAGGTTGCTCCAGTGCCGTGCTGGCCCTCTGTAAGAGCCAGAATTGCTGATCCTGAGGCGTATTGACGCTGTCAAGAAACGCAACGGTGTATCCAACGACGTCAACACTTAGCCTCAGGATCAGAGAATACCGCCCAGTGATTTAGGGTAAAGCTATAAAAAACCTGAAAACGTGTCTAACTGAGCAGAGTCAGCACGTCCTCTCCGTGTGTGCATGGGTTTCCTCCGGGTGCTCCGGTTTCCTCCCACAGTCCAAAGATGTGCGGGTTAGGTGGATTGGCCATGCTAAATTGCCTGTAGTGTCCTAAAAGTAAGGCTAAGGGGGTTACGGGTATAGGGTGGATACGTGGGTTTGAGTAGGGTGATCATTGCTCGGCACAACATCGAGGGCCGAAGGGCCTGTTCTGTGCTGTACTGTTCTATGTTCTATGTAGGATGGCTGGTTAGCAGCAGTCCAAACGCAAAATAAAGGAAGAAATAGGAAATCAAACCCCAGCAAAACAAAACTGAAATAACATGCAGGAGGATGTTATGCTCTGAAATTGTTGAACTCACTGATGAGTCCAAAAGACTGTAGAGTTCTGACTCGAAAGATCAGGTGATGTTTCTCAAGCTTCCACTGAGCTTCTTAGAGCATTATATCAGGTCAAGGACAGGAAGGACAGAGCGGGACCAAGGTTCAGAATTGAAATGACCAGTAACAGGAAGCTCAGAGTCATATTTGTAGACAGACCAGAGCAGTTCCAGTCTGCACTTGGCCTTCCCAGTGTAGAGTATGTTCAGGAAGTATATCCAAGAATTTCAAGTCTACAGCACCACCAGTTGGCAGATGCACTTCTACAATAAGTCCAGTGGGCAGAATTCAGGAAAGGCAATAATAATTAATTGGAAGGAGAAATTTAACTGCACGGTGGTTAGCACTGCTGTGTCATAACGCGAAGGACCCAGATTCGATTCCTGTCTCGGGTGACTGCCTGTGTGGAGTTTGCACTTTCTCCCCGTGTCTGCGTGGGTTTCCTCCAGGTGCTCCGGTTTCCTCCCGCAGTCCAAACATGTGCAGGTTAGGTGGATTGGCTATGGTAAATTTTCCCTCAGTGTATAAAATGTTAAGTGGGGTTGCTGAGTTACGGGGATGGCGTGGAGGGGTGGGGTGCTCTTTCCAAGGGCCGGTGCAAACTCGATGGGCCGAATGGCTCCTTCTGCAATGTAAATTTTATTCTATAGTTCAAAGAAACACAACTCACTTATCCTTGTATTTCCTTATTAAAGTTGTTTCTACACCTTTCCAGCGTATGCCCCAATGATTTTATGTAGAATGGAGCACGACATGTTGGCAAGACAGATTTCTTCAGCTGAAGTCGGCTTCAATGGGATTATTACTACTCTCTCGGTAACTGATATATTACAAAGTATTTCTTACAGGCAGTTGTTGGTTGGGAATTTCCTCAGAACGACTCCCCTTCCACCTCCATGATATCACTGAAAGATCCCTGAACACTCGATAAATTTAGTTTCTGTTGCAGTTCTGATGAAGTTAAAATGGTGGAGTAGGAGCAGTGCTGAGGGCAATCCCACCAAGAGTTTCTCCTCTGAGGTCAGAGATCCATGTTAAAGTGGATTCCCTCTTCATAGGCTTGACACTACGTAGCACACAATAAATAATACACTCAGGGCCTTCCCAATATGGCCTCAAAGGCATTCTGACAGGGTTCTCTCAACAGTTCAGGTGAAAAATAGTCCAGACAGCAGAAAAGCCAACCAGAAATCCAGTATCCTGCCAAACCGCTGGCATTTGCATGCAATAGCATAAAATCTCTCCCTCAATGTCAACAAAACGAAGGAGATTGTCATCGACTTTAGGAAGCATAGTGAAGAACATGCCCCTCGTCTACATCAATGGGAACGAAGTAGAAAGGGTCGAAAGCTTCAAGTTTTTAGGTGTACAGATCACCAACAGGCTGTCCTGGTCCTTCCATGCCGACACTATAGTTCAGAAAGCCCACCAATGACTCTACTTTCTCAGAAGACTAAGGAAATTTGGCATGTCAGCTACGACCCTCACCAATTTCTACAGATGCGCCATAGAAAGCATTCTTTCTGGTTGTATCACAGCTTGGTATGGAGCCTGCTCTGCCCAAGACCGCAGGAAACTACAAAAGGTTGTGAATATAGCCCAGTCCATCACGCAAACCAGCCTCCCATCCATTGACTCTGTCTTTAATTCCCGCTGCCTCAGAAAGGCAGCCAGCATAATTAAGGACCCCACGCACCCCGGACATACTCTCTTCCACCTTCTTCAGTCAGGAAAAAGATACCAAAGTTTGAGGTCACGTAGCAACTGACTCAAGAACAGCTCCTTCCCTACTGCCATCAGACCTTTGAATGGACCTACCTCATGTTAAGTTGATCTTTTCTCTTCACCTTGCTATAACTGTAATATTATAATCTGCAGTCTCTACTTCCTTCCTTATATACGGTACGCATTGTTTGTACAGCATACAAGAAACAATACTTTTCACTGTATACTAATACATGTGACAATAATAAATCAAATCAAAATAAAAGAGATGATGTTAGATTGACAGCCCATAGTGAAATATTGAGAGATGCTCAATCTGATTTATATTCCTAATTCCCCATATTAATAAAGAGATAGGTGTAAATGGTAACTACTAAGAAAATTAAGCAAAGCTAATGGCAAAATGCAAAAAGAAAAGCGGCAACACTAATAGCAACAATAAAATTTTAACAGCAATAACTGAATAGGCTTTATGCTTTAAATTTTTTGCCTTCATGTTACTATCCAGCAGGATACATCTTTTTTTAAAAATAAATTTAGATTAGCCAATTATTTTTTCTAATTAAGGGGCAATTTAGCGTGGCCAATCCACCTACTCTGCACATTTTTGGGTTGTGGGGGCGAAACCCACGCAGACACGGGGAGCATGTGCAAACTCCACACGGACAGTGACCCAGGGCCGGGATTCGAACCTGGGACCTCAGCGCCGTGAGGCGGTTGTGCTAACCACTAGGCCACCGTGCTGCCCCAGCAGGATACATCTTAAATGAATTGGTAGGATTCAGCAGGAGATCAGGAACACCGTGAAATTTTCAAATTAGTTTGGATAAGCCCCAACTTTAAAATTAGTTGATTAACATTTAGTTACTCAAGGTTTACACAGTGCAGATCAATTTAAAATCATTCATTAACATAAGCACTTGCTAGTTAGGAACAAAAGGGTGAATTTCATGATGGTTCTCCTAATCATCCACAGTAACTTGAGTGGGTGAGCTGCAGAGACTCTGGAACAATGGTGCATACCCCCATGGAAATTCAGCTTCCAGTGCTAAAATTATATTGTGGTGTTCAATAATTTAATTGATCTGCGTTTTATTACATTAGTCTGTTCATTGATCTCTGAGGCGGGATTCACTGGTCCCCTAGCTGCGTGTTTCTCGGCAGAGTGCTGTTCGCTGGTGGTGGGATTCTATCCTCCCACCGCTTGTCAATGGGATTTCCCATTGAAACCACCCCACGCCGCCATGAAACCCACTGGCGGGGGTGCGTTGCTGGCAGGAAACATGAATCCTGATAGCTGGAGAATTCCGGTCCAGTTCACTATGTTTAGTTGCAAGCCTGTGTGTGGAGCTAGAGAGCTTAAGTAACTGACACCAGAGAGATGTTTCTGGAATCTGGGCTGTGAGTAGATATGTGGAAATCCTTTAATTGCTGAGATGTTTTGAAATGCTGTAAATAAACCTGTGATAGATTTAGAACTAGTGTCATTTCGGCATTGCTATGAGGTAAATGTATGATATGCAGCAAACTAGCCAAGACATAACAGATAAGGGCCTGATTCTTCATGCATCCTGCAGTGCGTTTCATAGCAGAGGGAAGGGGCCTGCTATTGGATCTTCTAATCCTGCCACTGTCAATGGGATTTCCCATTTTATGCACCTCCTGTCGCCAGGAAAACCCACTGGCGAGAACTATTGGAAAATTCCAGCCATAATTTCAAGTTTTTATCACTTTACTTTTTTAAATGATGAATCTGTTACGGTGTATGTGACATTTAAAATGAAGATAATTGGTGGGAATCTGTGGTTTCCCAGCCGCAGGTTTCTCGGTGGCGCGCCGTTCGCTGGCACCGGGATTTTATCTTCTCACCACTTGTCAATGGGATTTCCCATTGTAATCACCCGACACAGCCAGGAACCCCACAGGTGTGAGTGCGCTGCCGGTGGAAAAGGTGAATCGCAAGGACTGGAGAATTCCGGTCTATTTGACCTACTTTTGATCATCAACTCTGTGTGGATAGTGCGAGCAGTTAACTACTTGTAATGGATCACAAACATTTTATAATTTTATGTAATTGTTTCTCATCAGCTGCTTTATTATTTTAATGCAATCACAGAATGCAAATGTTACAAAAACTTAAAGATTATAAATTAACAGCAGTACAAGCATTGGAAAGACAGCAGGAATTCATTCAAATTTGGAATTAAGTAGGCAGTTTTCTGAGTTACATATTTTTAAAGTAGGTTTGCAGTTGATTTTTTTAAGTGATAAGCAACCAGCTGCTACATTCTATGTCACTTTGAGTGAAGCCATATCTTCATTTACATTGTCTCCTGTGCATCTGTTTGGGTCCCAGGCGAGGAACCAACCTGTGAATGTTGGGGGCTCAAATCCCTGCTTGACGATGATGATTGGAGTCCCTTTGTCCCTTCCAGATGGATCTGAATCAATGTAATGTTTTGCTGATATGGGGAGAAAACAATTAAATGTTACAGATTGTGTGTAAAACTATTGTCAATACTTTACTAATGTGCAGATTTTCCTCAACTAAAATTGATGTATATCAATGTTTGAGAGTGGAAGAGTTCATCTACTTTTATCACCAGGGTGAATTTTGGCAAGAGTTCTCTTCCTCATCTGACATAACATCAATGGAAGAGCCACAAAAATCCCAGTAAAATTGTGTAAACATATGCAAATCCCTAAAGATAAACTACACAGTCACACGAAGAGGTAAAAACGAAACAAGGGCTCTTCAATCTTCAAAATTTATACCTCGGGGTACATCCAACTCAATAGCCTAATCCTACTTTCTCCCCATAGCCTTTGATCCCATTCTCCCCAAGTGCTATATCCAGCTGCCTCTTGAATATATTCAAAGTTTTAGCATCAACTACTTCCTGTGGGAATGAATTCCACAGGCTCACCACTCTTTGTGTCAAGAAGTGTCTCCTTATATCTGTCCAAAATGGTTTACCCTGAATCCTCAGGCTGTGACCCCTGGTTCTGGACACACCCATCATTGGTAACATCTTCCCTGCATCTACCCTGTCTACTCCTGTTAGAATTGTATAAGTCTCTGAGATCACCCCTCATTCTTCGGAACTCCAGCGAGAATAATCCCAACCTAGTCAATCTCTCCTCATATGACAGTCCCGCCATCCCTGGAATCAGTCTGGTAAACCTTTGCTGCACTCCCTCCAGAGTAAGAACATCCTTCCGCAGAGAAGGAAACCAAAACTGCACACAGTACTCCAAGTGTGGGTTCACCAAGGCACTGTACAATTGCAACAACACATCCCTGCTTCTATACTCAAAACCTCTTGCAATGAAGGCCAACATATCATCAGCCTTCTTTACCGCCTGCTGCACCTTCATGCTTACCTTCAGCGACTGGTGCACAAGGACACCCAGATCCCGCTGCACACTCCCCTCTCCCAATTTACAACCATTCAGGTAGTAATCTGCCTTCCTGTTTTTGATTCCAAAATGAATAACCTCACACTTATCCAAATTATACTGCATCTGCCATTGGTTTGCCCACTCGTCCAACCTGTACAGATCTTGCTGTAGGATATCTGCATCCTCGTCACAATTCACCCTCCCACCTAATTTGGTATCATCTGCAAACTTTAAGATGTTACATCCTCATCCAAATCATTCATATATATTGTGAATAGCTGGGGTCCCAGCACCGATCCCTGTGGTACCCCACTGGTTACTGCCTGCCAATCTGAAAAGGACCCATTAATCCCTACTCTTTGTTTCCTCTCTGCCAACCAGTTTACTATTCACCTCAATACATTTCCCCAAATCTGATACGCTTTAATTTTGCACAATAATCTCTCATGTGGGACTTTTTCAAATGCCTTCTGAAAGTCCATGCCTCATATCCTCATAGTTCCCTTTATTAAGATTCAACACCCTAGTCTCCAAATCAACTACTTCGCTCTCCATCTTGATAAAAAATTCTACCATGTTATGCTCGCTCATCCCCAAGGAGACTTGTACAGCCAGATTGGCAATAATTCCCTTCTCATTACACAGTACCCAGTCTAAGATGGCCTGCTCTCTAGTTGGTTCCTCCACATATTGGTCAAGAAGATCATCCCGTATACACTCCAGGAATTCCTCCTCTGCGGCATTGTGGCTAATTTGATTTGCCCAATCTCTGTCAAGATTAAAATCACCCATGATCACCGATATTCCCTTATTATATGCATCACTAATTCCTTGTTTAATGCCTTGTTTTTTGTCCCTTGGTATTTCTCAAATAAGGGTGAAGTTTGGAGAGGCTGGAAAGGCCCTAAAGAGGTGTTGTATAGGATAGCAAGGTGGGTGATACTAAACCCATTTAAGGCACATGCAGTAATAAAAAGGTGATTAGGTTTGTAGAAGGAGATCCATAACGCAAAAACAAAGGTCCACTTTGTCAGAACCTACTTGTTTATTATGTCAGAACTTTCATAATTGCTGAGGAATATTGGTGAGTGGTAGTTTAACCTCTTTACTTTATGAAGGTTAGATAAAGGGAGGGCTTTAGTTGCTCAGTCTGGTGGCAGTTAATTTCTCCAGCTTTTGACCTGATTTATGCCCAAAAAACTACATTCTAACTTGGATGTATTTACCAGACAGGTGGCTGGGAATTTCAAGAAGCAGGTTGTCATGATATGCAAACATGCAGCTAATGAACACATAGAATAGGACATGATCAACGAACAGTCAGGACACTCAGGGGTGGTATCTCACTGTAAACGGAATGAGGCACTTACACCCCTCCTCTTTCCACAGACCAACATCTACAGAATGAGACAGGGTGTATCCTCAGCATCGCACCCCAGCAGGTGGCTTAGAGCAAGGCTAGTTCAGTTAGACTGAGTTACTACATTTAGATTAGCAGAGAGTCGAACTCATTGAGAACTGTGCTAATAGTTCAATAAAACACATTCAACTCACTTCAAAGTCAGGAGCATCTTTTACTCAAAACGGCATAAAGTGGCAGCTTGTGTTATTCCAAATTACCACACAGGTATTCAAATGTATGGAATGAAGAGTACAATGTATTCTGGCTTCAAGTTACATTATCTGACTCAGAAGAAAATGAAGGCAATACATTCAGATGCATGATAAAGACATTTCTAACTTTTATATATTTATATATAAATTACCCAATTTTTTGTTTTCCCAATTAAGGGGCAATTTAGGGTTATTGGCATGGCCATTCCACCTAACCTACACATCTTTGGGTTGTGGGGATGAAAGCGACGCAGACACGGGGAGAATGTGCAAACTCCACACGGACAGTGACCTGGGCCGGGATCAAACCCGGGTCCTCAACACCTTATGCAACAGTGCTAACCACTGTGCCACCACTCATCCCTTCATGGGTTCTACTTGATAAATGTAATTTATCTATTGGCCAGGCAGTCTCTATGGTAATTGCTTTCTTTCCCTTCTTCCTGAAACTGCTTCCATTTGATCTAATAGGTCGCTTCAGAATTTGAAAAAAAAATAGAATCCTGAAATAAAATCTCCATAGTCCGAGATGACACCAGGCTGCTTTCCCCTCCGAGGGGGAGTGTTAACTGATGTTGATTTAACCTGAGGATCATCATACCTCAGGTGAGGAGCAAGGTTGAGAAGGCAGGCATTTATGAATAACCTCAGCACGTGCAGGAATTGAACCCACGCTGTTGGCCTTGCTCTGCATCATGAACCAGCTGTCCAGCAAACTGAGCTAAACAACAATGGCAGCTATAGCATGACAGATCATAGTCAATGTGGCATTAAATACTTCTTAATTATTGAGACTCAGGTGTGTTGCTTATTTTGCAATGGGCAGTGAAAATTAAATCTGATGGTACTTAATGGTGTCTCATTAAATTTGCTGCTCTCAATAACTCAATAAAGTCTATGAATTGACTCTTTGGAATGCCCTCATCAGCAGGCTCAAGAAAAAGGATAATTCTACATTTGTTTTGGGAGTTTACATCTATTGACTATTTTTAGGAGTTATATTTCAAATTTTAAAATATTATGCCTTAGGTGGTATTTGCAATAACATTCAAAATGGTCTTATTTGCATGAGGGAGGGAAAAATTTTGAGATCAGGAGGCATGGTAGCAAAGTGTTGCTTCACAGTGCCAGGGTCCCAGAATCGATTCCTGGCTTGGGTCACTGCCTATGTGGAGTCTGCATGTTCTCCCCTTGTCTGCATGGGTTTTCTCCGGGTGCTCCAGTTTCCTCCCACAAGTCCCGAAAGACGTGCTATTGGGTGAATTGGACATTCTGATTTCTCCCTCAGTGTACCTGGAGTGTGGCAACGAGGGGATTTTCACAGTAACTTCATTGCAGTGTTAATGTAGGCATTCTAGTGACAAGAATAATGATTATTATATCTTAACTGATGTAATAACATAATGAGATTCATAATGTGGCAGCAAACACATTTTTTGCAGTTTTATGTTAAGACATTCAGTTCCTGTAAACCAGGGAGTCTCTACGGGAAAGTCTGCCAAAAGTCAACCTCTGCTTTAAGAAACAGATACAGCTTGGCCGGATGTTTCCCTTCTAAAAGTTAGTTCGAACACATGCTCATTTTTATCAATCATTTTTTTCAATCATGTACACTTCCTTCTCCTAAATTTATTCATTCAGCACTGCGTATCATTTGCACACTTTTCATCTACGAATTCAGTGATCTTTGTTACAAGTTTCATCGTTTTATTATTTATGACTTATGTCCAGTTTCAAGAATCTGAACATTGTCTCAGAATTTATATTCACAAGAAATAAAACGGGGATCACAGGGGATCAAACTCTAAAAATGCCCGTCTTTTATCTGTCAATCAGTTTTACTTCTTGATGCTCCAAAGTCTGGATCCTATTACAATTTTTTTTCCTAGGTTAAACAATCTCTCCTTTCATTTTCTTTCTCTCATTGGGTTTCCTCTTTTACTGCCGCTGAAGTAATTAACACAAGTAGGTGTTACCAACTTTGTATTTGCATTGAGGTGCGTCCAAGAAACAGAGTTGACTACGTATGAAATACATGCAGAAGGATTAAAACAGGGCATAACTATTAATACAAACAATGCCAGATGTGGTATACAAGCTCCTGGCTTGATGAGGAATCTACACAAATGGTTTTGACTTAGTTTGCTCTGATAATTGGCTACGTACGGGTGTGCAGGTTAGATATAGAATCTCATCAACATAGAAGGTCAAAACTGATAATGTGACAGTGTAATTGAATTCATGCTTATCAAAACATACTGTTATATTGGATGCCTACTTTGGCAATGTGTTTTGTGTAACCAGCCTCCCCGGACAGGCGCCGGAATGTGGCGACTAGGGGCTTTTCACAGTAACTTCATTGAAGCCTACTCGTGACAATAAGCGATTTTCTATTTCTATTTTCTAAAACATGTTGATACAGAGCAAGTATCTTGGCTTCCACGAAAGAATCATTAGATAATTGCTCTAATCCAATCTGATACTAGTACAGGGGTGCCCCGCTAAGATCACAGGGCTGAGACAGTTAGTCACCCGGAGTCAAATGGCAATTAGAGTTCCTCCAACATTTGTTGTTGGAAGGGTAAAACAGTAATCACAAATTCCCACTCTTGACCATCAGTGACTCTTGCGAGAAAGTGCATGTGTGCAGACACCATATGAAGCAGGATCATATTGACAACAGTGTAACTGAGTACAGTATTGCTCTTTCTGCTGCACTGACAGTGTGGATCCCATTTAGAACCTACTTGTGCAAAGCTTGATTTTCTGTATTGATATCAATGAATATAGAGAACAGAGCCAGGATGAACATTGACCATGGGATGGGATGTCTGCCTGCTAGTAGAAGATACCTCCACGTTTGTCCAGATTTGTTTTACATATTAAATAAGTGAAACAAAAGTAATAATAGACACAGATGTTTAATTCTGCAACTATTTTATATAGAAAATGTACTTGTGTTGCATGGGGTCTGCAATTTTTTTAAACATGGAAAGAGGGCCTCAGAAGCAAAAAAATGTAAGAAACCCTCCAGCGGACAATCAACCAACAAGGTAAAACGAAAATCTCTTATAGAAGTAAACTGATCCTTATAATTAACTATTACTAGAGTAAAATTATTCTCAGTAGGTGCTTGGAGATATCACTTGAAACTTATTTGGGGAACAGCCTTTGTGCACTGAGCTTAACCCTGAATGGCATTTCACCTTTGTTTTAGATGCTGATTCAAACCTTTGTTACTCATTTCTCAACAATGACAACAACTCACCTTTATAGAGTGAGTGCCTTTATTGTAGTAAAATGACCCTTTTTGCATTTCACAGGAGTGTTAACAAACAGAATTTGACACCGAGTCGCGCAAAATGATATTAGGGCTGATAATCAAAAGCTTGGTCAAAGTGGTAGGTTGAAGGAGCATCTTATCGGAAGAGCGTTGAAGAGGTGGAGGGGTATGGGAGGGAATTCCAGAGTTTAGCTTCTGAAGGCTATCAATGGTGGAGTGATTAAAATTGGGGATGCTCATATTGCCAATGTTCAGGAGTGCAGATATCTCATAAGGTTGTACAGGGGGAGATTACAGAGTTAGGAGGTATGAAACCATGGAGGGGTTCGTAAACAAGGATAAAATTTACAATCTCTACAGTAACTAATGACTTTTAAAAGAAATTCAAATTCCCAGTTACTAACTGAATGCTTTACTCCACAAGATTTCATGTTTTAAACAAAAATATTCTCTGTAATAGTGTTAGACAAAGTAAGTGCTACTAATTTAACACTATGGACTGGATTTTATTGGTGGTGGGGTGGAGAGGGTGGGGTTGCAAGGGGGAACTGAGGGGGAGTTGTGGGGGGAACATAATGCCCACTGAAATACACTTCCATGTTTGTCCAGAAAATTGAAGCACGATTTTTGTCGTATGTTAATAGCTTGCTTATTAAATTTGACATCCAGTGGTTAGTGTGGACACCAGGTTCAGTTTGTAGCAGGTCTTGTTCCAGTTGGCGTAAATGTCTGTCACCATCTAACTGTTTTTTAAAAATATTTTTACTGAAGTTTACATTTTTACACCATACAGGGGATGACTGAAACAGTTAATATTTACAATTTGCATGCTGTTTCTTTTCGGCACCCTCTTTCCACTTCCACCCCTCCCCCCCCCCCCCCCACCCCAATCCCGTGGCTTTGTTGTCCTCCTCCCCTCTCCATTTTTTCTACTTTCTCCGGGTCCTGTCTTATTCCTTTTGTTCATCGGAGATGGTTTCTTGGCTATTTGTTTGCTCTTGTACCTTTGTGGGGGGGTCCTCTGGCCCCTGTGTAGGCCTCTCTCTGGGTTCCCTCCTGGCGTTTCCTTGGGTCTTTCCCCCATTTCCCCCACCCCACCCCTCATTCCTGTCTGCTTTCTTTGGCCCTGGTGATTCTCATGTGTCCCCACATGCCCTCCCCCCTTTCTATCCATTGTTGGCTTCAAAAAGGTCCTGGAACAGGCTGATGAATGGCCCCCCACATTTTGTGGAAGCCCTCGTCCAACTCTCGGATGGTGTATTTGATCTACTCCAGATGGAGAAATTCCAATAGGTCTGCCAGCCAGTCTACAGCTGTGGGTATGCTGCTGATTGCCAGTCGAGAAGAATTATCTGGTGGGCGATTAGGGAGGCAAAGGCAAGGGCGTCAGCCCTCTTCCTCGTATGAAGTTCTGGCTGGTCCGATACCCTGAAGACTGCCACTCTCGGGCACGGCTCCACCATCACAACCTTGGATATTGCCTTGAAGAATGCTGTCCAGAACTCGACTAATCTGGGGCAGGCCCAGAACATGTGGGTGTGGTTGACCAGGCCTCCCTGGCACCGTTCACATTTGTCCTCCACCTCCGGTAAGAACCTGCTCATTTGGGTTTGTGTCAGTTGTGCTCTGTGCACCATTTTAAACTGCATGAGGCTTAGCCTTGCACAGGAAGAGGTAGAGTTGACCCTGCTCAGTGCCTCACTCCAGAGTCCCCACCCTACTTCTGTCCCTAATTCTTCCTCCCATTTCTGCCTTGCTCCATCCAGTGGTGAGCGCGTCCTTTCTAAAAGTCATCCATATATGTCCATGTGGGATCCTTTTTACATACTGCCCACTTCCAGTAGCTCCTCCAATATTGTGTCTCTTGGGGTTCAAGGGTAGCTAGCCATCTCCTTGCGGAGAAAGATTTTGCCTTGTGAACGTTGGAGTTCTTGTCTGTATGGTAGTTTGAGTCTCTCCGTCAGCTCTTCTAAGGTCGGAAGACTGTCCCCCGTGTAAAAGTCCCTGATTGTTACCATCCTTCCATCCTGTGTCTATCTCTTAAAGATGGCGTCTAGCATGGCTGGTGGGAACCAGTGGTTGCCGCAGATGGGGGCCATGGTAAACACCTCGGTTAAGCCTAAGTACTGTCTCATCTGGTTCCAGGGTTTTAGTGTTGCTACGACCACTGGACTGGATGTGTGTTTTACCGGTTGGGATGGGAGTGCTGTCATGGCGAGGGCTCAGAGGATCGTTCTGTGCAGGAGGACTCCACCATCCTCACCCATTCCATGTTCGGTTCCCTTACCCATTCCCTCACTCTCTCGGCTATATCTACCCAGCGATAGTATTGCAAGTTCGGGAGGACCAGGCGACCCATGCTTTTTCTCCTCTGCAGTGTTGTCTTCAGATTCTTGGTTCTTCCCTCCCACCACACAAATGCAATAATCATTTTGTCTATTTTTTGGAAAAAGCCTTGGGGATGAAGATCGGTATGGATCTAAACAGGAAGAGGAGCCTTGGCAGTATGTTCATCTTGATTGTCTGCATCCTCCCCGCCATGGATTGCATCCCATCTCTGCAGGTCCTTTTGAACTTCCTCCGTCAGACTTGGCAAGTTTCACTTGTGGATCCGTATCCAATTGTGGGCTATCTGAATCCCCAGGTAGCGGAATTTGTTTCAGGCTATTTTACATGAGAGACCTCCCAGCTCTGTCCCTCTCCCATTCGGGTTCAGCAGGAAAACCTCACTTTGCCCGGGTTGACTTTGTAGCACGAGAAGGCCCCAAACTCTTCCAGGAGCTTCATGATTACTTCCAGGCTGTTCTGTGGGTCCGAGATGTAGAGGAGCAGATCATCCACATAGAGTGGGATTCTGTGATCGCTGCTTCCTCTTCGGATTCCCTTCCTGCCTCTCGCGTCTCATAGGGCGATCAGCAGGGGTTCAATAACCAGGGCAATCAGGAACAGGGTAGCGGGCATCTCTGCCTGGTGTCTCTGTGCAACTGGAAGTATTCAGAGCTGGTGGTGTTGGTCTGAACGCTTGCCTTGGGGGCATTATACAGGAGTTTCACCCATGAGGTGAACCCTGTCCCTAGTTCAAACTGCTCCAGTACCTCAATGAGGTACTTCCATTCAACTCTGTCGAAGGTCTTTTCTGCACCCAGGGAGACGATCACCAGTGCTATTCTCTCCCCGGATGGGGTCAGTATCATATTCAGCAGCCGTCTGTTAGCTGTCTACCTTGACAAAACCTGTCTGGTCCTCTGCCACCACCTCTGGTACACAGTTCTCGAATCTCTTGTAAGGATTTTTACGAGTATCTTCGTGTCCATGTTGAGCAGCGAAATGGATCTATACGATCCACATTCCATGGGGTCTTTGTCTTTTTTGGGTATAAGCGATATGGTGGCCTGAGTTAGTGTTGGAGGCAGTGTACCCCTCACTGGCAAGTCTGTGAACATTTCCCATAGGCGCGGGTGAGAGCCGGTGTGAATATTTGGTAGGAGTCCGCCGGGAACCCATCAGTTCCCGGCACCTGCCCTGCCTGCATGGAGTTGATACTCTCCATGACTTCTCCAATTCCAATGGTGCTTCCAGCTTCCTCTGTGTATCGTCTTGCACGACCAGCATGTCCAGTCCATCGAGGAATGGTTTAATCCCCAAGTCCCCATGGGGGGGCTCGGGGTGTACAGTCCCTGGTAGAAGGCCTCAAATACTTTGTTGACCTTTTTTGGTTCAGCCTCTGCTGTCCTTTACCTGGGCTATTTCCCTCATGGCTGCCTGCTTTCTCAGTGTGGTGAATATATTCAACATTGTATAAGCTGTCTGTGTAGCACTGTGGCCCAATAGTAATGTGATCTCCTTTACAGGTGGTAGTGGAACCTGGTGGGGTCCGCCTCTGGCTCTGCCACCCCCCCCCCCCCCCCCCCCCCCCCCCCAGGGGCGGCGCGCATTTTGTACAGCAGACACAGGCAGGCTAATTCTTGGTTAATAAAGCCTAAGTTCATTCACTCTCATCGTCTCGCAGTGAATTATTGGTGCAACACTCAGCTGGTGAGGTAACAGGCGGCTATCTGGCGGAGTTGGTGCACTGCCTTCCTGGTGGATAGGACTTTAAAGTCTATTTGTAGCTTTTCCCTCTCTGCCAGAAGCTCTATGGTCGAGGCCTTGGTGTATCTTCTGCAATCTCCAGGATGGAGTCAATCAGTTGCTGCCGAGCTGCGCTCTCTTCCCTGTCTTTAAGAGCATTGTAGGCAACAATCTCCCCTAATCACTGCCTTCAGTGTCTGCCAGAACATGGAAGGTGAGACCTCCCTGTTTTGGTTGTTAGTGACGTACTCGCCTATGGCCTGTGATATTTTGTGACAGAAGACCTTGTTGGCCAAGAGAGTCATTTTCAACCTCCCTATGGAGTGTTGGGCACGGCCCATCTCTAATCTCACATCCATATCCATGTAATTTGGAGCGTTGTCGGAGATGACAATCGCGGAATATTCCCCTCTGACTATTTCTGGAAGCACCTATTTCCCAACTGCAAAGAATCTGATGCAGGTGTAGACCTTGTGTACGAGTGAGAAGAATGAGAATTCTTTCTCACCCGGTTGCAGGAACCGCCATGGGACCACTGCCCCCATCTTCCATGAATGTTCCCAGTTCACTAGCCATGCCTGTCGGTTTCCCCGTTCTGGGGTTTGATTGGTCTGTCAATTGGTCCTGTGCACAGTTAAAGTTCCCCCCCACCCCCATGACCAATTGGTGTGTGTCAATGTTGAGGATTTCCGCCATGGTCTTCTTTATAAATTCTGTGTCGGCCCAGTTGGGCGCATACAAGTTTACCAGGACTGCCGGTGCCCCATCTAGGACACCGCTGACCATGATGTACCGTCGCCTTTGGTCCATAACATATCTTTGTCGCCATAAACATCATCCTCTTGCTTACCTGAATGGCTACCCCCGTAACACTTGTTCCGCAACAGGAGTGGCAGGTCTGTCCCACCCAGCCCTTCATTCTCGCTCAGGTACTTCTCTTGGAGGAAGACAATGTCGGCTTTCAAACTTCTCAGACGGGCAAAGACTCTGGATCTTTTCACTGGGCCATTAAGTCCCTTAACATTCCAGGTGATAATCTAGGTGGGTTTTTATTTTGTCCCCCCCACTTCCTGCAGGATCAGCCATACTTACTTGGCGGACGTGTCCCTGCACTCAGGGATTTCCCTTTGTTTCGGGACCCTCCAAAGTGGTTCGTTATAGTGCCATCTTGTTCCCTCAACCTGAACCTGACCTGCTGTAGCCAGCCTGAAATCCTTCCCTTCACTCTCATTATGTTCACCCATGGTCACCCTTGTCCTGTGTCTTCCTTTCTACCTTCCCCCTCCCCCCCCCGTGCCCTCCCCTCCCTATTCACCCCCCCTACCTTCCCCTTCCCTGCCCCTGTTGTTTCCCCCCCCCCCCCCCCCCGCCAGACGCTCTCTCTCCGCCGGGAAATGCATTGCAGCCCCACTTGCTTTCATACCTCCTGGCGCTAGCTTTCCCTGTTAGTGAGGTCCCCCCCCCCCCCACCCCCCCGGGGCTCATCGTGCCCCCTCCTTACGCCTGATCAATTGACTTCCCTCTGGATCCTATTCCCCCTTTCCTGCACTCTGCTGCCCTTGCCCCTTCCTCCATTTGAGTTGGTGCTCGTGCTAAAGCGAGGCAGTACTATACCGCATAAGTATTGTTCACGTCCATCACTTTTCTTTCTCCTTTTTCTCTCTGCACCTTTCTCATCACTGCCTTGTCAGCCCCTGGCCAAGTCATTCATCCGCATGAACTCCTCTGCCATTGCCAGGGTGGTAAAATAATGTTCTTTGTTCTGGAATGTCACCCAGAACCTAGCTGGGAATAACATCCCAAGTTTTATTCTTCATTTGTACAGGGCCGATTTTGCTTGGTTGAACTCGGCCCTGCGCTTTGCCAGGTCTGTCCCAATGCCTTTGTACACCTGTATTCTGTGTCCTTCCCAACTGCTCGCTTTGTCTGCCGAGCTCACGCAGGATCGCCTCCTGATCCTGATATCTGTCTAGTTTGCCGATTATCACCCTTGTCAGCTCTCCGGCCTTGGACTTCGGTCAGAGTGACCTGTGTGCCTTGTTGATCTTTGGCGACTTGGGGAAGTTGTCCCTTCCAACCAAGATGCCAGCACCTGGGCCACATAGTCTGTCAGGTCCCTGCCCGCGATCCCTTCTGGCAGGTTCACTATTCGAATATTTTGACGCTGAGACCCCTGGGTCGCCTTCAAACTTTTAATTTTGGCCTCCAGAGCAACCATCCTGTCGCTCTGGTCAGTCGATGCCTTTACAAGCTCCTGGATCATCTTCCCCTGAGCCTCCAGCTTCTTCCCCGGTCCGTCAATCACCGGCTGAATGCTGACCAGTGCCTTGAGCCTCCAGCTTCTTCCCCCGTCCGTCAATCACGGCTGCATGCTGACCAGTGCCCTGAGCCTCCAGCTTCTTCCCCGGTCTGTCAATCACTGGCTGAATGCTGACCAGTGCCCTGAGCCTCCAGTGTCTTCCCCGGTCCGTCAATCATGGCTGCATGCTGACCAGTGCCCTGAGCCTCCAGCTTCTTCCCCGGTCCGTCAATCACTGGCTGAATGCTGACCAGTGCCTTGAGCCTCCAGCTTCTTCCCCGGTCCGTCAATCACCGGCTGCATGCTGACCAGTGCCCTGAGCCTCCAGCGTCTTCCCCGATCCGTCAATCACCCGCTGCATGCCGACGAGCGCCTCCACCACTGCCACCTTGACCGCCACCTGGATCTCCACTTTGATTACCTCCTTCATCGTGGTCAATTTCTTAGTCAGAAATATCGTTTCCATCCCTCTCCAGGTGTGTGTGGGGAAGTGGAGGGGGGGGGGGGGGGGGGGGGGTGTTGCGGGAGCTTGTTGTTCAGGTCATCGTTCTCCCTGTTTCGGGGGTGGCCGGGGACCTCTTGCCTCGTGGGTCCTCCGACTCGCTCGCTCGCTGTTCCTGTCCTTTTCCATTGCTTCTACCTTCCCTGTGACCTCTTGAGCTACCAATTGCTGGCATAGTGTTCCTTTCCTCTTCCTTTCTATTTACAAGGAGAACAAGTCTGAATTTTCGGGCTAAATTTATTCAAAAGTGCCTATTTTACTGCGTTCTGGAGGAGAGCCATCTGATGTGCGACAGCTCAGTGGAATGCGCAGCCCCAGCAGCTGGCCAATGGGATTTCCCATTGTGGGCATCCCCACACCGTCGGGAAATCTGCGGACGTGAGGGTGCTGCCGGCGAAGCGGTGGGTCGCATCGATGTTGAATTCAGCCCATGATTTCCTCTTGTGAGCTGTATCTTTCTGCTGATCCCTTCTGTTTTGTGAAGCAATAGGTCTATGAACAGAGGATTCATAGAGGGTTCACACTCCTGTTACTGCTCATCTTGGTCCTCATCTGAAGCCCAAAACAACATAGCATGTGAGGCACCCAATCAGATATGATCGATCAGAGCTTCGAAGTGCAGATTAGAAGATGGAATCACCAAAGTTTAAAAAGTTACTTCTCTTCTTTCAGCACAAGTGTTGTTCAGAAATCTTTCACACAAACTGGCAAGTAAGCAGTTGTGAAGTGTCAGTATTTATTATCATATTTCCGTGTCATGTCTTCAGCCCCTCAATTGTTACTATTTCTTGTCGTTGCTTATTGTTGCTATGTTCTTGCCTCCCTTTTACCGGCAAGTTTCAGGAAACTCAGAACACCCACATCAAATTGCAAACTTCATGTTAGTATTATTGTAAGTGAGTCATTAACAGATTGAAATTGAAAACCCACTTCTGAGGGTTTTGTGTAATTACCGCTTCATGTGTTGAAGGTAAATACAGAAGTCGACAAGTTGGGGCTTGCATTTTTTCTGGAACTTGACCGTCCCATCGAACCCAAACCTACACTTTCACCGATGTTAAAGTACCTCCCAGGATTTTTACAATTGCATTTTTACAGGTCCACATTAAAGATTTTAAAAGTGAGCCTGACAATAAACCTGTGGAGTTTCTGCTGTCATTTTGATTAGTCTAGGAAGATGTTATAGTTATTCCAAATAGTTAGAGCTAAGGACCCCTTACAGTGAGAGCTCACATACAGCTGTCAACAATGTACCTTCCCAATACCGTGGGCAGCACAGCAGCATTGTGGATAGCACAACTGCTTCACAGCTCCAGGGTCCCAGGTTCGATTCCGGCTTGGGTCACTGTCAGTGCGGAGTCTGCACATCCTCCCCGTGTGTGGGTGGGTTTCCTCCGGGTGCTCCGGTTTCCTCCCACAGTCCAAAGATGTGCAGGTTAGGTGGATTGGCCATGATAAATTGCCCTTAGTATCCAAAATTGCCCTTAGTGTTGGGTGGGGTTACTGGGTTATGGGCATAGGGTGGAGGTGTTGACCTTGGGTAGGGTGCTCTTTCCAAGAGCCGGTGCAGACTCGATGGGCTGAATGGCCTCCTTCTACACTGCAAATTCTATGGTAAGTATCCCAATGTTATCCTGATAAAATAATAATAGGTCACATACAGGAAATAACGCTGAAAGAATGTAAATCGTACATTTCAGATCTATGCTTACAACACAGAAACTACAACTGAAGGAAAACCAATTACTTTTATCTTTTCATTTTTAAACATCAAATAGAGTAATCATAAGTGTGTCACGGGACTAGAGAAAATTACAGTTGCTAATTTAAGATAGCTTGAAACAACTGCAGAATCTGTATGTTACAGTGGGAGAAATAGCAACAGCAAACATTGCTATTTCATTGGGAAGGAATGCATCCACCTCTATAGGAATTGATTAAAACAGACATTTCTCATTAGGGAAATAGCACATTAATATTGCACACAGTAGGGCAGCACAGTGGCGCAGTGGTTAGCCTGCTGGCTCACAGGCCCCGAGGTCCCAGGTTCAATCCTGGCTCTGGGTCACTGTCCTTGTGGAGTTTGCACATTCTTCCTGTGTTTGTGTGGGTTTTGCCCCCACAACCCAAAAGATGTGCAGGGGAGGTGCTAAATTGCTCCTTAATTGTAAAAAAATGAATTGAGCACTCTAAATTAAAAGAAAATATTGCACACAGTGGCACAGCAGGGCATTGTTTGATAAATTCATTCTATTGGACATAAGCAGTGCCAAGATTTTTGGCATGTAGATTTCTACTTGTGAGCTCCCCAAAACTTCACTGGTAAACCAACATGAAAGTGAATAATCCCAGTTCAATCCTTGCTCTGTGCTGAATTGGCCAAGCTCAGTTTTGAGAGCAGTAATGGCACTCAAGTGGGCCTCAGGATAATGGGCAATTTGTGTGAAACTCTATCCAAGCACAAGTTAAGAGCTTCAAGAGGAGAAGGGACAGAAAATCGAAAGGCAGGTGGCGGGAAAGAAGAGGGAAATTGGGCGAATAGCAATGCTGCCATTCTCTGGATCAAATGAATTATTTTTTCATTGATCAGTTCTATTGAAACTTTGAGAAATTGATCTTTTCACCCTTAGAAAATCATCCCTCTGCATAACACAGGAAGATAATTCCCACTTACCCGATTTTACTGACTCAGTTTTCTCCACTTCATTGGCATCATTTCCGATCCAGATAAAGACCTAAATATTAATAGATAATTGCCATACAGATCTCAGGTCACACTGCAAATAATTTATACTTACAAAGCAATTTACATATTCACTTGTATGCTGGCAGTTTTATGTAAAAACACCTGCTGAACATCTATCTCTTTATAAACTTCACCCCAAGATGAAGATAATGAGGGATATGCGTGGCTACACTGTATAAGGTTCAATCAAAAATATATTTACAAGATACCATTTAACAGTAATTGTTCGTAAAGTATTTGGAAATTGAATTGGAAGTGCATCACTCTGTGGGTTGAATGCCAATTGAAAGACACACATTCGGCGAGTTGCGATTGGAGTCAGATGAGCCGATCATGGACAGTCTGGCCGGAAAGACCATTTATTTTCTTCCCTCAGCCATCATCATGTTCCTCCGCCATCCTCCTCAGCTACTCACTATGTACCTGATGGTAAGGGTTAGTCTGCATAATGACATGATTGTGCAGGATACAGCAGACTACGATGAACCGTGACGCACACTCTGACAAGTCCTTGAGGACTATTTCAAAGAGCTTCAGACAGTTGTGTTGTGAGTGTCGATTGAGCACTCCCATTGTCTGTTCAATAACGTTAAGGTAAAATGGGGTTATGGGGATAGAGTGGAAGTGTGGGGATAGGGTGGAGGTGTGGGGTTAGGTAGGGTGCTCTTTCCAAGGGCCGGTGCAGACTTGATGGGTGAATGGCTTCCTTCTGCACTGTAAATTCTGTGATTCTGTGAAGTTTCATATGGCAGAATGGCTCCCTTTATATAAATGTTACTTTGTGTGTTTGAATTGTGCGCTGGCTGCAGTCATGAGCCAGGTTGTCAGTGAACAGCCCTTGTCACCCAGCAGCAACTCTGTGATTTGATGTGAATGTTAAAATAATGACCGAGTGCAGACTGGCGCCGAATGAATACATCATGACTGCTGCATGATGGACATTCATCAGGATAATACGCGGAGTATTGGCCACACACCAATTACACATTCAAGGAGTGGACCCCTTTGTAGTTGTGGTGCATCTCAATATTTACATGTTCCCACCCGCAAACCCATGTGTTTGCATTCAATGGCTCCATGGACCATCAGGCAACACTTTGAAAAGAGAGATTGCAACGTATTCCTCCCTCTTTGTAAATGGAGCATCAGTCCCCTCCTTTACACAGCAGTGGAGGGGAGTTGTCACCTGCTCCGGCCTGGAACTGATCTCAATGCAAAGAAAATTGTAGCCGCGATCACGAACACTGCCACGCCACACCCATTGCTGCCCTGTCCTGCTCCGAGGCTGCAGATCTGCCTGAAAGATGTGGAAGATTTCCATGAGCAGCTTCTTCATGCAATTTAGTTTTGGTGACAACAGTCCTCCTGTCCATGGTTATAGAACAGGTGGAAAACTCACATCGCTTTTCACTGAAGGCCCGATGGAATTATCGGGAGCCAGGCATTTACCATGGCACTGTTCGGTCTCCCACTTGAACAAGACCCCAGTCAGGGGGAAATTCTTTCCCCGGCAGTTCTCACTCAATCAAAGATCAGCAGCTACCTAATTCCAGTAGAGCCACGAGGAATGGTGGTTACTGCTGGTATTGTACTAGGCCTTCACCAGGGATCCCTGGAGGGAGATTGTTGTGAAGGAAGGGGTTTGCAGGGAGTGGCTTGTGAGTGAGAGAAGCAAGGACTTTCAGAAGCAAGGGCAGCGGCTGGCTTTCATTTGCCCCTTGCCGTCCTGATGCAGGACCCTTGATTAGGCACGAACTGCCTGTGAATGAGGGGACCCCCATAGCATGCACTAGATATCCTGACAGGGTTTGCTGGGTGAGTTTCAGGAGGCTCCTGGAGTCCCATTTAATTCCTGAGCCATCAGTGGGCTCAGGGTTAATTGAATTTAAGTGGTTCATTAGCAAGCTTAATTGACATCTGACCATTGGTGAGTAACTTTCCCATGTTTCCCTCTTTGCGTTGCATACTCAATATGGAAGAGTTATCCCTCCACTGGGAGTCGGGTGCGGAACCTTCCATGAGATTCTCTGGGCTTGCCCGCCATCTTACTTGCTCCCGAAGGCTCCAATAAATTCTACCCATTGTTCTTGGCTTAGGGAGAGGGAAGAGAAATGCTCTGCAAAGACTCTTTTGCCGAGAGCACTTCACCCCCTTCTCCTCCCTTTCCAAGGAGCTTGTACAGTACTATGTGTTACCTTTGCTCAATCTCCCCGTCATGGTGCCGGCCACAGGAGGTGGTGACTGCAGTCCCATGATTGGGAACAAGTATTCTGAGCAGAATCCTTGAAGTTAGGACCAAGCCCTTCACCATGTGCAACACCACTCGATGTAAACGTCGCAAGTTTGAAAAGCCCTTCCACAAACTCAGATAGTGCCTGTATAAATAAGTTATCAATCAACCTATAAGTATTTGATGATCCCTTAAAATAATGCTGGTAGGAGTTCTTCCTGCTGCTGAACACATGTTGAGCTCTGTGTCTTTAAATGAGAGTGTCAACTGGAGAAATCAGCTCAAAAATAGAAGAGCTGGAACCAAATAAGCATTACATGTTGACTGACAATCTGCCTACTCTCTACACTTCTGATGCTCCTAACACCTGTGCTAATGCCCTGACCAAAATATATCCCTGCTGGACATGATCATTCAAGCTTTGATATCACTTTGGTACCAAAATGGTATCTGCATTGCTGAAATAATGAGAACCTTGCAACCCTTGAATTTATATTTTGTTTGCCTTTTCTAATTCCTGCATAATTTACTGTCATATAGCTTGGTGGTGGGATAGATTAGAACCTAAAATTCAGTGAGTTCATATCCTGAGGATTTCACTTAGTTTTTCATTTTTATGCGATGTATAGAATAAGTACCACATCTTAGATGTGGGAAGGGAGCAGGAGCAAAATTTGTCTGCACCACTTTCTGCCTGTTTGCAAGTAAAAGGAGACGTCAGCAGCATCTCATGATTCCATATAGTGAACTCAGCATTTGTGTCTCTTTCTTGCCCCATTACACATAAAGTGAAATGAGAGAATGCAATGCAAGGATTCATGGAATGACCCTCCTCAAACGTATTTCCTATATTGGGGACGATACAGACGCTACTTGTTTCACCTCCCAACTGAAACATCCTAATTAGAAACACATTTTAACATGCAATCCTACACTCTCACTTTGTCTTCAATAATATAATTTTAGGTGACATACATGTCCTTATAAGACCCTTTGAAATAATATTAGGGTTGAAATAACTCAGTTTCATTCAGATTTCTACTTCAGATTAACCTAACTGGTTCAAGCTCATGAATCTCATAAACAGGATCAGAGGAAATACATTTGTGCAGCTCAAGTCAACTACAAGTTGGTCCACAAATAGTGCTGTCAATGAGTGTCACCACTGCACGTGTGAAGGGTTTGGTCCCAACTTCAAGGGTTCTGCTCAGAATACTTGTTCCCAGTCATCGGGCTGCAGTTACCACTTCCCGTGGCCGGCAGCGTGACAGGGATACTGAGTAAAGGTAACATATAGGACAAGCTCTTTGGAAATAGTGGAGAAGGAAGTGCTCTCATGTGATGGGACAGAGAATACTGCCCCATTTCTCTTCCTCAACCTAAGCCAAAAACAGTGGGTAGAATTTATTGGAGGCTGCTGGAGCAAATAATTAGGCAGATTTGTTTTTTTGAAAACCAAATCTGGGTAATTAAAGCCTTATTATTACTATATCTCAAAAGAACATAAATTGTGATGGTGATGGGATGGGGTAGCAAGAAGCTGAACTTTATGTACACGTGTGTCACATTTGTCATATAAACCAATTGCGCACATGAGTTTAAAGATTTTCTTGACAGACCTGATCCCAAACATCGAATAGCATGACATCATCTTCAGCTAAATCATCTTGCGTATATTCCCCAGGAACCTCCTCAATCTAAAAGGAAGAATATATTATCATTATCACATTGAATATTGGTACATCACATAAACTAACTTTGGTTAACATTATTGGTGAACATAATTTGAAAACAAAAGCCATGATTCTAGCATTATGAGCCAGAACAGTCGTATCATAAACTGGATTTACTCTGTATTAAGCACAATGCTTATTTGGAGAGTTGTTTGTGTGACTTGTAACATGAGTCAAGTCAATTCGAACCTGTTTACGGATAATAGTCAAGTTGATGTTTATCATTATCGATAAACAGATGACTCCCAAAAGATATCAAACAGAAGCAGAACATATACTTTCAGAGAACCACAACTGTATTATCTTCAGTGCATCTGAGAAAATTCATAAAATATTCATATGGAATATGAATGTGGGATGTGGAATTATTTGAATTTATGTTAAAATAAAAAGACACCTCTGGTTGGCATGATAGCACAGTGGCCGGCACTGTTGCTTCACAGCACTAGGGTCCCAGGTTCGATTCCCGACTTCGGTCACTGTCTGTGCACAGTCTGCATGTTCTCCCTGTGTCTGCATGGCCATACTCCAGGTGTTCCGGTTTCCTCCCACAAGTTCTGAAAGACGTGCTGTGAGCCAACTAGGGGCTTTTCACAGTAGCTTCTTGTAGTGTTAATGTAAGCCTACTTATCCCTGGCTTGGATCACTGTTTGTGCGGAGTCTACACGTTCTCCCCGCTTCTGCGTGGGTTTCCTCCAGGTGCTCAGGTTTCCTCCCACTGTCCAAAGATGTGCAAGGTAGGTGGATTGGTCATGTTAAATTGCCCTTAGTGTCCAAAAAGGTTGGGTGGGGTTCCTGTGTTACATGGATGGGGTGAAAGTGTGGGCTTGCGTAGGGTGTTCTTTCCAAGGGCCGGTCCAGACTCGATGGGCCGAATGGCCTCCTTCTGCACTGTAAATTCAGTGATTCTATGAATAAAGATCATTATTGTTGTTATAACAACAAATGCCTGGGCCCAAATTTTCATATTTCCACCTGTACCGGAACAGAGGTAGGGGGAATTTAGAAATGGCAGTCCGGACAGAGTTCTGTCTCCTTTCCTATTGTGTGGTATTTTTATGGCTCTGGGTTAAAGATGTGGGCGGTGAAAGAGCACTCACTCAGCACTCACCAGCAATCTTGCTCTTGCCTGGGGTAGGAGTAGCCTTTTCAGACAGCCAGCTATTTTCATGGAGTGGGGCACGTTCTGGTAAGAATGTGGTTCAAGGCAGCTCAGAGGAGTAGTGAGCCATGGGGAAATGCAATTCCAAGTGGGGAACCGACAAAAAAACCTATCACCTACTACTGGAATTCTTTAATTGACAGGTTTTGAAACCCCGCCCCAAAGAAGTCTGGGGCTGGATTCTCCGCAGCCCCGCTCCGAACGTGATTTCGGCATGGGGGAGGTGAATCCAATTTCACGCCAAAATCAGGCCTGGCGCCGGTCCGGCAATTCTCCAGAACCCGAGAATCGGCATGATCGTGGAGTACGTTGTGTGGCATGGGGCCCATTGACAGAGCAATTCTCCGCTCCCGACTGGCCGAGTTCCCGACAACGTGGAACTAACCTGCTAATACCGGTCGGATGCTCGCGTGGCGGCTGTAGACTCAGCCCATGGCCGCCCTCGTGGGGAGTGGGGGGATTGGACACCGTGGAAGGGGGCCTAATAGGCGGCCGGGGTTAATACTTGCGCAGTCAGTTCCTGAAGCGCGAACGGGAGGGTCTACATTTTCAATCTGCCTACCTGGTCCGAGTCCACCATGGCGCTTGGTGCGCTATTAGAGGCTGCCGCCGTGCACATGCGCAGACTCAAAATCGGAAGTGCGGGGGCCCATATCCACAACTGAAGTGTTCATTGTTGAACAGATCTCAGAACCTGCTACACGTAATTGATTAACATTGTGTTTTGAAATGTAAATGACACAGCAGACCCAACTTTTAAAAGTGGCCATCTGGTGTTTCAGTTTTAATGGACGTCGTTGTTGATTTTTTCAAATTTTGGTTTTGATAGCTGAGGTTGTTATGAATGCTTGGCTGAGTTTCAATATTTCCAGAACAACTCAGCTGAACAAAAGGGTCATATTCACAATTTGATGGACAGTTTTAAAAAGTCTTTCCATTGTAAGTGGATGTGTGTTTGTTTTTACCGCACGTTCAGCACTTGAGGGAATTAAAAATATTTTATGATGGAGAGTTTTTTCAGTATGAAATGTCTTTGAAAATGGAAACTGTATCAGATTGTTACAAGATTTTTCAAAAATGTAAATTTCAAAGATATCCTGATATCTGCTCATAGTTGTTACTGGGTGACTGGCTATGGATGATGCATGGGGGATATGGGAGGACATGGAGGTGGCACGGGGTTATCAGGGGCATGGAGAGGACATGTGGATTGGGGATTGCAAGGCAAGGGTTTGAGGGACTGACATTTATCAGTAAAACTGAGTCAATGTCCAATAAATGGAGGCAGCCGCTCCAGCTTGCCGGCTTCCAGAGGCAGTGAGCCTGCCTCATTCCAGGCCCCTCCTCAAAATGAAAACATGTTGACAAAAATCCTTTTAAAGAAGATATTTATAAAGGAGGGAGAAAACAAGAAATTACAGACCAATTAGCCTGATATCAGTAGTCTATGAAGGATGCCGGAATAGGGCACAGAAAATATTGATGGGATTAGACAAAGTTAACATGGATTTATGAAAGGGATATCATATTTAACAAGCATATTTAATAGATAATTAAATATATAATTAATTAGATATATAATTAATAGAATAGTTAAGGACAAACCAGTGGATGTGATGTATTTCCGAAAGCTTTTGATAAAGTCCCACACATGAAGTTAATGTGCAAAATTAAAGTGCATGGGGTTGGGGGTAATATATTGGCATGGACTGAGAATCCGTTAGCAGACAGGAAACAGCAAGTAGGAATAAATTGATCTTTTTTTATTTTTAAAAAATAAATTTAGAGTACCCAATTAATTTTTCCCAATAATAGGGCAATTTAGTGTGGCCAATCCACCTACCCTGCGCATCTTTTAGGTTGTGGGGGCGAAACCTATGCAAACACAGGGAGAATGTGCTAACTCACCACAACAGTGACTCTGGGCAGGCATCGAACCTGGGACCTCGGCGCCGTGAGGCAGCAGTGCTAACCACTCAACCACCGTGCTGCCCATAAATTGATCTTTTTTGAACTGAGGCAGTAACTCGTGGGGTCCCGCAGGTATCAGGCTTTGGCCCCAGTTATTCTCAATATACTAAACATCAATAATTTGGATGAGGAAACCAAAAGTAATATTTCCACGTTTGATGATAACACAAACTTAATGGGAATGTGAATGGTGAGAAGCATGTTAAGAGGTTTCAAGATGATTTGGACAAAGAACAAAGAACAATTCAGCACATGAACAGGCCCTTCGACCCTCCAAGCCTGCGCCGACCACACTGCCCGTCTAAACTAAAATCTTCTGCACTTCCGGGGACGGTATCCCTCTATTCCCATCCTGTTCATGTATTTGTCAAGATGCCCCTTAAATGTCACTATCGTCCCTGCTTCCACCATCTCCTCCGGCAGCGAGTTCCAGGCACCCACGACACTCTGTGTAAAAACCTTGCCTCAGATATCTCCTCTAAACCTTGCCCCTCGCACCTTGAACCATTGCGCCCTAGTAATTGACCCCTGTACCCAAGGAAAAAATCTCTTACTATCCACTGTCTATGCCCCTCATAATTTTGTACAACTCTACCAGGTCGCCCCCTCAACCTCCTTCGTTCCAGTGAGAACAAACCAAGTTTATTCAACCGCTCCTCACAGCTAATACCCTCCATAACAGGCAACATCCTGGTAAATCTCTTCTGCACCCTCTCTAAAGCCTCCACATCCTTCTGGTAGTGTGGCAACCAGAATTGAACACTATACTCCAAGTGTGGCCTAACTAAGGTTCTATACAGCTGCAACATGATGTGCCAATTTTTATACTCAATGCCCCGGCCAATGAAGGCAAGCATGCCATATGCCTTCATGACTACCTTCTTCACCTGTGTTATGGAGTCCGTATCCTTCCTTCCCACCCTATTCATATATTTGTCTCAATGTCCCTTAAATGCCGCTATCGTACCGGCTCCCACCACCTCCCCAGGCAGCGCGTTTCATATATTTACCACCCTCTGTGTAAAAAACTTGCCTCGCACATCTGTTCTAAACTTTTCCCCACACACTTTAAACCTATGTCCCCCAGTACTTGACTCTCCTACCCTCGGAAGGAGCATCTGACTATCCACTCTGTCCATGCCACTCATAATCTTGTAGACGTCTATCAGGTTGCCTCTCAACCTGCGTCGTTCTAGTGAGAACAGACCAAGTTTATATAACCCCTCCTCATAGCTAATGCCCTCCATACCAGGCAACATCCTAGTAAACCGCTTGTGTACCCTCTCCAAAGCATCCATATCCTTCTGGTAGTGTGGTGACTAAAATTGTACACAATATTCCAAATGTGGCCTAAATAAGATTTTGTACAGCTGAAACATGACTTGCCAATTTTTATATTCAATGCCCTGGCCAATAAAGGCCAACATGTCGTATGCCTTCTTGACCATCTTATCCACATACGTTGCCATTTTCAGTCATCAGAGAACATGCACGCCAGATCTCTCTGCCTGTCAATACTTGCAAGAGTTCTACCATTTACTGTGTAATTCCTACATGCATTAGACCTTCCAAAGTGCATTACCTCACACTTGCCTGGATTAAACACCATTTACCATTTCTCCGCCCAAGACTCCAACCAATCTATATCCTGCTGTATCCTCTGACAATCCTCTTCACTATCCGCAACTCCATCAATTTTTTTGTTGTCTGCGAACTTACTAATCAGACCAGCTATATTTTCTTCCAAATCATTTATATACACTATGAACAACAAAGGTCCCAGAACTGATCGCTGTGGAATGCCGCTAGTCATAGCCTTCCATTCAGAAAAGCACCCTTCTACTGCTACCCTCTGTTGAATGAGTGGGCAAGTACATTACAGATTCAGTATAAATTGGATAAATGTGAAGTTATCCACTTCAGACACAGAAACAGAATGACAAGAGTATTATTTAAATGATGATAAATGGGGAAATGTTTATGTAGAAAGGGATCTAGTTGTCCTAGTACACCAGTCATTGAAGACAAGCATGCAGATACTGCAAGCAGTTAGGAAGGCAAATAGTATGTTGGCCTTCGTTGCAAGAGGTCCTGAATAGGGGAGCAAGGATGTCTTACTGCAGCTGTACAGGGTCTTGGTGAGACCACACTTTGAGTATTGTTTGCTGTTTTGGTCTTCTTATCTGAGAAAGGATGTACTTTCCATCCGGGGAGTTCAGCAAAGGTTCAGCAGACTAATTTCTGGGATGGCAGGATTGTCATATGCAGAGAGATTGGGTCGACTAGTCCTGTATTTACTGGAGTTTAGAAGGGATCTAATTGAAACGTATGAAATTCTGACAGGGCTGGACAAACTGGATGCAGGAATGTTGTCTCCCCTGGCCTGGGGGGGGGGGGGGGGGGGGGGGGGGGGGGGAGGAGGGGGGGGGGGTATTTAGAATAAGGGGATCAAGATCCGAAATTGGCCATTTAGGACTGAGATGAAGAGAAATGTCTTTACTTAAGAGAGTGGTGAGCCTGTAGAATTCTCTGCTACAGACATCTTTAGAGGCCAAATCACTGAACATATTTAAGAAGGACATAGATACGTTTCTGGACTGTAAAGGTATTAAGGGGAATGAGGAGAGGGCAGGAGTGTAGTGTTGAGATAGAGGATCAGGGATGATCATATTGAATGGTGGAGCAGGCTGAAAGGGCTGACAAGGGCTCTCATTTTCTATGTTCTCGTGAGACAAGTCTGCCAGGTCAGGAAGTCTTCCAACCCGACCTTCCCACCTTTTCCATGAAAACCCGGTTGCTAAACTTTTACTTTGTTTTCCCTCTCTTAAACCCATTAATTTTCATTGCAGTACAATTCCAAAGGCAGCACAAGCCTTTGTGTACCTCACTCTGCTGATCATTCATCAAGTAGGAGCTGTGGGAGTAAGTGGGGAGTCCAAACCTCACCTAAATGTACTTTCTGCCAGTTGGCTCAATTATTTTGCTACTTCTCTAGCCTGAGGATACCAAAGTCAATTGTAGCATTCTAGCTGAATACGTTAACTCAGCGGGGACTAAACTGGAATCCAATACCAATCCTGGTACATTTATTCCACAGTCATTGAGGACGGGCCTCAGGGCCCGAGCAGGTGCTGGAATGTGGCGACGAGTGGGGTTTTCACAGTAACTTCATTGCAGTGTTAATGTAAGCCCATTGTGACACTAATGAAGAATATTATATATATAGCTTTCACACTAACATTGCAGGAGGAAATTCCAAAAGAGGAAATGACGCAGGCATAAAGTTGTATGACAGAATCTTTAAAGATGTTTCTTCGTTTCTAAAAACTAAGTAGTGCACTTGGTTAGCATTTCTGCCTCTTGAGATTGTGTTAGGGTTCTCTTTATTTCTGCATTAGTCACTGCTACATCTGATTAGGAACACTAAATGCCAAAAAGTGAGAAGACTTTCTATTTCCTGCACTGATACTGTTAAAATGTGACTAGCACAAAAAATAATATAAAATATTGGAACAAAAAGGTACTTGTTCAGCATATGACGATTCCTTCAAGTGAACATTGCAATCACTGATCAGTTCATACATGCTAAGTGACAGAAATAACTGCAGTTCATTTGATAATTCAATGGATACATTTACTGCATGGAAAAATATAGAGCCATACATGTTAGACAGTCTTAACCGATAATGAGATAGCCAGTCTAATAGGTGGCACATGTGCTACCGGGGAGGATTTCACGAACTTTCACCAGGTGGAAATTGAGGAGCCATGGCCTGCGTCAAGTAAATTTATCGATGGTGGGATTGGCTTCACGCAGGCTTTTGCATGAGGCAGGAGGCAAGTTAAATATGCAAATGGTCCACTTTCCAGGTAATTGGCATTATGCCATTAGCGTGGATCATTCCATCGCTGGTTGGGATGCCATAGGCCTCCCTGCAACAGCCCAGGGGGCAGTGGAGGTAGCCACCATGGTCCCAATGATTACCTTGGAGGGGCTTTCCTTCCATTACTATAATCCTAAAGTTTATTTTCCACGTTTTCTACAGTCTACCTGGTTTAAGATGCAGAGCCCCTGCCTTCAACAGTGGCCACCATTCTTGTTGGCCATACCAAGGCTGTCAGTCCTCTGATTGGATTGGTCTGGTAGCTTTAGGGGGTGAGCAGCCATTCTGCATAGCATGGCAAGTCTGGCAGCAGGTTATTCATGAACTGCTGCTCATAATATCAAGGAGGGAGCCCCATCAGACAATCCCGTTTGTTATAAGAACATAAGAACATAAGAACTAGGAGCAGGAGTAGGCCATCTGGCCCCTCGAGCCTGCTCCGCCATTCAATTAGATCATGGCTGATCTTTTGTGGACTCAGCTCCACTTTCCGGCCCGAACACCATAACCCTTAATCCCTTTATTCTTCAAAAAACTATCTATCTTTACCTTAAAAACATGTAATGAAGGAGCCTCAACTGCTTCACTGGGCAAGGAATTCCATAGATTCACAACCCTTTGGGTGAAGAAGTTCCTCCTAAACTCAGTCCTAAATCTACTTCCCCTTATTTTGAGGCTATGCCCCCTAGTTCTGCTGTCACCCGCCAGTGGAAACAACCTGCTCGCATCTATCCTATCTATTCCCTTCATAATTTTAAATGTTTCTATAAGATCCCCCCCTCATCCTTCTAAATTCCAACGAGTACAGTCCCAGTCTACTCAACCTCTCCTCATAATCCAACCCCTTCAGCTCTGGGATTAACCTAGTGAATCTCCTCTGCACACCCTCCAGCGCCAGTACGTCCTTTCTCAAGTAAGGAGACCAAAACTGAACACAATACTCCAGGTGTGGCCGCACTAACACCTTATACAATTGCAACATAACCTCCCTAGTCTTAAACTCCATCCCTCTAGCAATGAAGGACAAAATTCCATTTGCCTTCTTAATCACCTGTTGCACTTGTAAACCAACCTTCTGTGACTCATGCACTAGCACACCCAAGTCTCTCTGAACAGCGGCATGCTTTAATATTTTATCGTTTAAATAATAATCCCGTTTGCTGTTAGTCCTACCAAAATGGATAACCTCACATTTGTCAACATTGTATTCCATCTGCCAGACCCGAGCCCATTCACTTAACCTATCCAAATCCCTCTGCAGACTTCCAGTATCCTCTGCACTTTTCGCTTTACCACTCATCTTAGTGTCATCTGCAAACTTGGACACATTGCCCTTGGTCCCCAACTCCAAATCATCAATGTAAATTGTGAACAATTGTGGGCCCAACACGGATCCCTGAGGGACACCACTAGCTACTGATTGCCAACCAGAGAAACACCCATTTATCCCAACTCTTTGCTTTCTATTAATTAACCAATCCTCTATCCATATTACTACTTTACCCTTAATGCCATGCATCTTTATCTTATGCAGCAACCTTTTGTGTGGCACCTTGTCAAAGGCTTTCTGGAAATCCAGATATACCACATCCATCGGCTCCCCGTTATCTACTGCACTGGTAATGTCCTCAAAAAATTCCACTAAATTAGTTAGGCATGACCTGCCTTTAACGAACCCATGCTGCGTCTGCCCAAGGGACAATTTCTATCCAGATGCCTCGCAATTTCTTCCTTGTTGATAGATTCCAGCATCTTCCCTATTACCGAAGTTAAACTCACTGGCCTCACTTATCTAAACATATTTCCGGCCTCTCTCGGCAATCCAATGTTTTGATCAAATTCTGCCTGCTATCCTCAAGCAAGGCAGAGGATCAATGGGAAAACCTGTCAGTATCGATTGTTATACAGTTGGTCATGTTTGAATCAGACTGACACAACTGTACGTAACCCCAATCACAGGGTTACATATGAGTGAGGTATTATGATATGTATAGTGACTGGGATGTAAAGAGTTAACAAGTTGATGATAATGCTTCTTACCACTAGAGGGAACCACAGAACAGTCATATATATATCATGTGATTTCTGGGATACTGGGAGAAGATGGTGAGGCATAATAGAGAGCAGTTATCTACTTGAGAGTTCTACAGTTAGAGATAGCAGAGTTTAATATAGAAATCTGCGACTTTAGGAATGTGAACAAATCTTAGTCGTGTAATGAATTCATAGTTTTGTTTGTTAACAAAGCTTTGTGTTCTTTATTCAACACTACGCATCCAAGCCATCCAGGTAAAGCAAAATAGAGAACACAACACAAAATATTCCAGCACAAATCGGCACATTAAAGTAGGAGATTGTTTAGTCAAGGAAATTAAAAGCGAAACTGAAGAAAATATTTTTTAAATCAAGAAGATAGCTCTGTAAAAACATAAATATAAAGAATGATACAATAAAATGAATGAGTGGGTGTGGTTTATGCTGTCACTCTGGGACCTCTTACAGCCGGAAACCGGCTCCAAAGAGATTGGGGCGCCTTTTTAAATGGCGATCAGTGCTGCAGCCTAACGGTCCCTAATCTCCAGCATGGAGGTATTGGGGACCACCCCCTGCCGCCCACCCCCCCACCCCCAGACAATCCTCAACAACCTTCCACTCCCTCTCACCCACAACATCCACCGCCGGCATTGAAACTCCCCCATCAACAACACAAAAGAATAGCTGGCACTCTCCCCGCAACCGCACCACACATCAATATCCCCACCACCACCATGGTGCTCTCACAAGGCTCCCAGCATGGGTTGGCACTGCCAGGTTGGAACTGTGCACCTATCAACATCAATCTGAGAGTACAAACCAGGCAGTGCCAACCAGTGCCAGGAGGCTTGTCCTTATACCTCTGGATCTACACTTACCTCTGCGCCCCAAGAGGGATCCCTTTGACTGCTTCACGCCTGGCCAAACCTGCTGTAAACCATGCTGACTTCACGTCACGTCGGCAAGGTATGGATATTTACTGAGAGGAATCATTTGGCGGGGGAGGGCGCTAATAATATTGAAATCCATTCAAATTTATTAAAATTAGGTTCACGCCCTTTATGGGTGTGAATCTTGTAACATTGCTGGCGAGGGGTGGGGTAATTCAGGAAACGTGATCTCTTCGGTGAGAATCTCTTTTCCCGATTCTCATTAAATTTTCCTCCCGCACTGCCGATCCCACAGATTGCGGGTGCAGGCTCAAGATTGCGCCCTCTAGGTTTCCTTATCCTGAACTTCCAACTCAGTCTCCACATTCAACGGTCATCCTCTGCCATTTCCAACAACACTAGCATGATGCAACACCAAGCACATCTTCACTTCCCCTCTCAGCATTCCAGAGGGATCATTCCCTCGACTCTCTTTTACATCCTCCTTTCCCACCAAACAACCCTTCCAGGTAAAACACCAATCTAGTTTTACTTCTTTCAATTTAATATACTGTACTAATTGCTCATTATGCAATGGGGAGACTAAACACAGAGTGGGTAATCCCAAGTTATCAGCCGCCTGACATATTAATTTTCCAATCCACTCCTATTCTGGCCTTTGGAAAAAATGGTAACTTCAAGGATCCTCGAACCAGCAGGTACAGAATTGTGAACCCAGCAGAAGGGTGTTTCTCTTTTCTCATTAGCCCCTGCCACCCTGCCAACTCCCCCCACCAGTCGTTCTTTAAAATAAACAGTTCTTAGCAGCCAGGGATAATAGGTAATAACCAAGGAGAATGGTGCACTTAGGGTCTCAAGTCGAGGTCTCCTGATATAGGCCACCATGGACAGAAACTCCTCAGGCAAGTTTGGAGACTGGGGACATTATTCGGCCAGGAAGGTGGCAGGTGGGGACATCGCTATATACCCTCATCTGCTCTGATTAAGTCAGGGGTGAAAGAGCTCGCGGATGTTCCCCCTCCAATTGAGGCCCTTAAGTGGGCAATTAATAGCTGGTAAGTGCCGCAACCGCTGCTATTGGTATTTAACGATTAGTGGGTGGGAAGTCCAAAAAGCCCCAGTAAGGGGTCTTTCATTCAAAGGCATGCAGTGTCTGACCAAGGGACCTGGCCTTGGGAAGGGGATACTTGCTGAGAACTACCCATCTATTCTTGCTGTGTACCACCCCCACACAATCCCCCATCCCACGATTCCCATCCCACCTCTATTTACCTGTGGCCTGGGTCCCTCGCGGATCCTGGGCCTCAGATGGGTGGATTGCTGGCAGCGCTCACTGCTCCCACAGGGGCCTCGACCATGCACAGCTGGCAGCCTGATTGGCGGGCAGCTCTGGGACAGGATCATTGCCGCTGGGGTGTTTGGTCCTAGGGAATACCTGTTATTGCCCAGTTAAGTTATTTTTTTTGACAATTTGGCGAGCCTTCCCGAAAGGAAGTGACAGAGGGCTCTCGCTGGCTTTCCAGCTGGCTCCTCCATGGCCCTGTGTTTCCCATTTACAACTCTTCTGGAGGCATCTTTTCCTTCTTTACTTGTGCCACTACCATCTCATTTTGCCTTGCACCATCATCCCTTTTGTCATTTAATCTCTCCTGCCTTTATTGCATGAAATGAAATGAAATGAAAATCGCTTATTGTCACGAGTAGGCTTCAATGAAGCTACTGTGAAAAGCCCCTAGTCGCCACATTCCGGCGCCTGTCCGGGGAGGCTGGTACGGGATCTTCATCACAGACCTTCCATTTTATTCTTCCCACTCCTTCACCTTTTCCCCGTTCTGTAATAATTAAAACATCTAGAACATTTTCCAGTTTTGATGAGACCTGAAACAATGACTCGAATATACTGGAACCCGCTGAAGAGGACAAGATAGCGAGTGGGCCTGGAGAATCATGTGGGAGGCCGTGTGCCTGACTCCACTGTCAGGAAAATTGTCCTGCATTTACTGAGTGGTTAGATGGCCCCAATGTTGAAAAACTACCCGCTTGTGGCAGGTGGGCAATTAGGCTCGTTAACAAGCCATTTGAAGCCAATTACCCTTGAGCCCAGCAGAATTAATGGGTGCTCAGGAATTTAACAGGATTTGCACAGGCCTCCAGGGAACTACCAAATTAACCCTTGAATCGCAGGATCTAGCATCAGGAAGAGGCAGGCCCGCTGAAAGCCATCCCTTTGACCTTGCATCCCCCCACTGGCAAACCCCCACCCTGTGACCCCCAACCACCCCACCCCCCCCCCCATTTTCTAAGGAGCCAGCGATAATGGCCTCAATGTATTACCAGTAGTGATCACTGTTCCCAGAGGTGTTGTTACTAATGGAGAGCTGCCGGCCTCTGGAGGCAGCTCCTGGTGGGGTAGGATTTCCACCCCACAGGAGCCTTAATTCAGTGGGCCATGGATGCCGTCCAGCTAAGCGTCTGCTTACCTTGTAATTTTTTCAGGCCTCTCATGGCACAATGGCAGGGCCGCCACCGATTCTCCAACTGGTGAGTGGGACCCCTGTCATCACAACTGCATTTCAATCATTAACCTCTCTCCACAGGTGCTACCTGACCTGCTGAATATTTTCAGCATTTTCTATTTTTATTGCAATTGTGTGGATGTCGAGAAATAAACCAACAATCTATAATTTCAAGAGGACAAATTTAAAAAAAAGGAAATAAACATTATGATTGATTAGATACAGGACCTCACAGTAGATTCACATGAGAACTATATACAATTAATTTGAATTTAAAAAACTTACAATGAAGCATCCAGTCTTATTTGAACAAGCAAATAAGCGAGGCTGATAGTCGTCTGAACCGCTTTGTAACAGAGTTGAGGTTTGATACACTTTCTTGCCGCCAAGAGCCTTCCAAAATGCATCTGGTGAACAAGCCATTTGAAAAACATAGGCAAATAATTTATGTATACAAGTATGAGTGAATATTCTTCAAAGCATCTTCAAATCCTTTGACTTTTAATAAGTAACTATTATTCGATGGAAATCTTACCAGGTTCTTCCCCTTCACTAATCCTGGTTGTCGTGCATTTTAGGACAGATGCAATATATTTAGCTCCATGCTCTTCCTCACCACTGGCTCCTTTTCCAATCCAAAGATATGCGGCATTTGGTAATTTTAGTACAAAAACATCATTGGAATTCAGAGACTGTGCATCCACATCAACCTGACAATAGAACAAAAATAAATCATTGGAACCCATGCATCACCTTTCACAAGTTTGCATATCAGACAAATGTCAATGGTTGGTACTTTGTGATAAGCTGAAGTGGAGAAATCTACCATTGATAAACACAAACTTTCCTGTAAAAAGTGGCTACCAGGGAAAGGTGCACTCGATTTACCACTGACTTAGCAAAATCAACACAGCTGCCCTGACTCATCAGAACAAATTGTGCCATTTTTAAAATTTATATGGAGCAGTCTGAAAGAATATTTTAAAATGCTAAATAGAAGCAATTTTCCAATCCTTCTTAAATATGGGAGCTGATTTCAGAGGAGTTTACTTTAGCAGTTCAAAAAAGTGAGAAGCATAAACGCAGTCAGCATAATATCAATGGGGAAACTTAGAGACAATAACAGAGGACAAAATTAATTGGCACTTGGAAAACTATGGGTTAAGAAATAAAAGTCAGCACTGATTTATTAAAGGCTAAAATAAAAACAGAAAATGCTGGGAAAACTCAAAATAAGTATCTGGACGTGATTCAGCAGACTCGTTATCAAGTCCACTGAATGGCACGTTTTGTGGGATGTTTAGTGGGATGTTTCTTGGAGGCTGCAGCACCGTGAAACACCCTGCTATTCAACAGCAGTTTGCTTTTTTTCTACTTCGGGCAGTCTGTCCGTGCCAAGGCTGCACTTAAAGGTTCCTCGCATATCGGAGCGCCATTTTGGCCGGTAGCCTTGATCCCCCCCTCTCTCCTTTCAGGCACCCCCACTCTTAATCTCCCTCACGCTCTCCACCTTGGGGAAGCCGCTGGAAGCACCCCTCACTCCTCTATCTGGAAAGATCACCCCTGGGCCGGACCCTTGGCAGTGCCAACTTGGCATCTGGGCATGCTCGCAGACTGCTGGCAAATTGGCAGTGCCACCTAAACACCTTGGCAATGCCAGTGTGGCACTGCTGGCAGTGCAAAGGTGTCCAGGTGCCAGGGGGACCAGGGGGAGTGCCAAGCTTTCCTGTCTCTGACCACCCATGGGTTTCTGCATAAAAAAGTTGTTCCTCTTGTCCCCACTGCACCTTCTACCACTTATCTTGAACCTTGGTTGTATAATTCTCCACCAAGGGAAACCAAGTTACCCCTCAGCTTTCTTTGTTCAAAATAGCCTTAACCTATCCAATCTCGCCTCGTAGCTACACTTTTCTAGCCCTGGCAACAATCTTGTAAATCTCCTCTGCACTCTCTCTAGAGCAATTACGTCCTTCCTGTAATGTGATGGCCAGAACTGCACAGATTACTCCAGTTGTGGCCTAACTAACGTTTTATACAGTCCCAACATTATGGGCGCGATCGAACGGCCATCCTGCACCCGAAAAGCAGCTCACCGTGGCAGCATTGCTGATAAAAGTAGGGAGACCCCGCTCACGGGATCTACCTGGCTCACAATGCCTCGCGAGATCTAACGCGATCTCTCAATACATTGCGATGTAAACCCAGCCCATTGTGAAAGTGTTCTCTACTTGGCAAATCTGCATATTAAAGCAAGACAGGTAATCTCAGTTTAATTAAATGAAATCGCTTATTGTCACAAGTAGGCTTCTAATGAAGTTACTGCGAAAAGCCCCTAGTCGCCATATTCTGTCGCCTGTTCGGGGAGGCTGGTACGAGAATTGAACCGTGCTGCTGGCCTGCCTTGGTCTGTTTTAAAAGCCAGCTCTTTAGCTCTGTGCTAAACCAGCCCTTGTGCAGATACCCAAAGTACCTGAGGCATTGGGATCTATCCCCTTCGCCTCGGAGACCTTGGGCAAGTGTGGTTCAATATTAGTCTCCAAAAATGGGGACCAGGTGGAACGGCACTTGAGGGGGTCTCCCAGGGGATTGGAGGCCCCCCCCCAGCTCATGCCATTTGGGTAGGGTGGTAGACTGGCACTGCTGATGTTGCCTGGACACCCTGGAAGTACCATCTGGGTGCAAGCCTGGCACAGCCAAGGTGCCCAGGTGGCACTGCCAACTGGCTGGGGAACTGTCAGGATACCAGGTTGGCACTGCATTGGGGCTTGAGGGCGTGGCTGGTGGTTGCTTCAGGGGCTCCATTTTACATGGCGTCCTGATCTCCCACTACACTGAGGACTTCCGACGAGCGGAGCTCCTCAGTGTACAGTAGTTAAACCTATCGCTCAGGATTAGTTCTACTAACTTTTCCACCACCGATGTCAGACTAACTGGCCTATAATTGTTTGGTATTTTCTTTAATCACTTTTGAAACAATCGAATAACTTCGCCTTTCTCAGTCCTCCGGTACCTCCCTTGGATCTAGAGAGGATTGGAAAATCGTCCTCAAAACATCTGCTATCTCCTCCCTGACCTCCTTCAGAAGCCTTGGAAACAATCCATCTGTCCCTGGCAACTTATCAACTTTCAAGGATTGCAACCCTTCGAGTACTTCCTCTCTCTTTATGATTATTCCATCTTATATCTCACAGTGTTCGTCCTGGACTACCAAATCTGCAACATCCCTTTCCTTTGCAAACACAGAGACAATGGCTGGGATTCTCCAAGCCCGCGCCAGGTCGGCGAATCGGTAGTCACGCTGGAAATTCCCACCACGCCGCTCCGATGCCGGGACGCGATTCTCCAGCGACCGGCAACGCCGGTCGATCGTCGAGTTCCCACCAGCGTGGTTCCAACCTGGTACCACCTGGCAGGAGATCAGACCCGCGGCCGTGGTGGCTGTCCTGGTGGGGGGTGCGTGGGGATCAGACTACGGGGGGGCCTGCACGATGGTCAGGCACGCGATCGGGGGCTACCGATCGGCGGGCGCGCGTGATCTGGAGGGGCCTACCTCCTTCCGCGCGGGCCCGCAGTGTGGCTCCGCCATGTTGCGCGGCGCTGGTGCAAAAACGGCCACCACACGCAGACCCGCGCTGGCAGTGCAGGGTCGCCTATCGGCGCCAGAGCTGCGTGTAGCACTCCGGCACCGTGCTGGCCCCCTACGGGCCACTGAATCGCTGGGCGAAGAGGCCCGTTGATTTGCCGGGATTTTGGAGAATCCCGGCCAATATATTTGTTTAAAACTCTTCCCACAGCATCAACATCTACACACAAGTTCCCGTCTTCATCTCTGATGGGTCCCATTTTTTCCTCAACTAATCTTTTACCATTAATATAGTGGTAAAATATCTTTGGGTTTTCTTTAACTTTCCTTGCTAATCTTTTTTTATGCCTTCTCTTTGGTTTCCTTATTTCCTTATGACTTGGTCCCTGCACTTTCTCTTTTTTTATAAATTTAGATAACCCAATGAATTTTTTCCAATTAAGGGCAAATTAGTGTGGCCAATTCACCTTCCCTGCACGGGAAGAATGTGCAAACTCCACCCTGACAGTCACCCAGAGCCGTGGTCAAATCTGGGACCTCGGCGTCGTGAGATAGTAGTGCAACCCACTGCGCTACCATGCTGCCCTCCCAGTCCCTGCACTTTCTATATTCATCTAGACTATCTGCAGTGCTTAGTTCTTTGTGCCTATCGTATGCTTTCTTTTTCTGTTTGATATTTTCCTGTATTCCTCTAGACAACCAGGGGTCTAGATTTGGTAGGACCCACTCTTATTTTTGGAGGGGATATGTCTACTTTGTGCATGTAGTATCTCGCTTTTTAGTGCTTCTCAGTGGACTGGTTTTCCACTGATTTGTCCTCAAGCAGTGCTGGCCAGTCCACCTCAGCCAAGTTCCTTCTAATTCCTGCAAAACTTTTCTTCCCCAGTTCAAATTTTTCCTCCTGCTTCATCTCTGTCCTTTTCCATGGTAATACTGAATCTAACCGAATTGTGATCGCTATCCCCGGTATGTCGCCAGCTGTCACTTCACCCACTTGCCCTTCTTTGTTCTCCAAGACAAGGCCTAAAATTGCATCTCCTCTTGTTGGGTTTGCCACTAATTGGTTGAAATATTTTCCCAGACACATTGCACAAATTTTTCTCCCTCAGCTCCCCTTATATTGTTTGAATCCCAGTTGATATTGGGATAATTAAAGTCTCCTACTATTATTGCCCTCTTGTTCTTATAGGCAGAAATTTGCCTACATATTTGATCTTCTTTCTCGCTTTTGCTATTTGGGGGTCTGCAGTATACTCCCAGTAATATCACAGCCTCCTTTTTATTTCTAAGCTCAACCCATCAGCCTTGTTTGTTGACCTATTTAGTATATCATCCCTTCTCACAACTGTAATTGGTTATTTAACCATTAGTGCTACCCTCCCTTCTTTTTTTTATCTCCCACTCAATCGTGTCTGAAAACTCTGTATCCAGGGATATTGAGCTGCCAATTTTGCCCCTCTTTCGCCAGGTTTCCGTTATATCAATGACATCCTGCTGCCATGTGTATACCTGTGCCCTTAACTCATCTACCTTGTTTGTAATAGTCCTTGCATTGAAGTATAAACAGTTCAACCCAACATTTTGCCTTGCTGGACACATTTTAACCCTTGCTTCTCCGGAATTCCAAGTCTATCACTACATCTTCTACATCACTAGCTAAATTTAAAAGTTTGCAGGTAACATGAGACTTGGAAATGCCCCTCCCCCTCACAGGCATCAGGGCACAGAACCCCCACCACCACACATAATGGGAACCCCCCGCAATGGTGCTCCCAAGAGGTGAAATTTAAAGGCCAAAATCTCCCTGGTGCAAATCGCGTTTTGGTCTCTTGCACGATTTAGTGGCCATTGCTGGATTTGCGCAGGTGGCTAATTCAGCAGGTAGATCGTGATCCTGGTTATTACAAGAAAATAGCCCAACTCCCAGAGAAATCCACCACCCTGTAACATAAAATCTTAATTTCCGGGGTCTGGCATTTGCAGATCAGGCAAGCATCCTAACTCTGCAGTCCCGACCCAGGAATGTTTCATGCCACAGAATACAAATACAAAGAGGTTATGCTAACTTTTATAAATTAGGAAGACGTCATGTGGGTGCAGAGGTTGACTAAACTGATTTGAAGGATGTGATACTTTGTTATATGGAGAGACTAATGAAGCCGAGATTGTTCTCCTTGAGGCACAGAAAGTTAAGGGGCTATTTATTTGATATAAGTGTTCAAAATCATTAAGGATTTTGATTGAGTAAATAAGGAACAACTCTTTCGGATGGCAGTAGAGTCAGTAACCAGAGGTTCCAGATTTAAGGTAATTGACAAAAGAGGCAGCATAAGCAGTGAGCTGCAATGGTCTGCAACGCAATGCTTGCATTGGTAATATGTGAGAATATTCAACAGTAATTTTATCAAGAGAAGGAGATCAAAACTTAATGGGAAAAATTTTCGGGCAAATGAGAAAAGAGCTGGGAAGTGGGATTGGTTAGATGGCTTTCAATAATCCAACATGATGGGGGGAATTTAATGCCCTCCTCTGAAGCAAGTTTATAGGTGTTGGGAGGGATATTTTATGCCCAGTGGGAACCCTGCTACCTTCTCCCCTCGTCCCAGATTTATTCTAGGGCAGGAAGGCTTGTAGATGGCCTTCCCACCCCACTGAGTCCATTGAGTGGGCAATTAATGCTGCTGGTATTCAACCAGTGGCAAGTGGGCAGTCACCATATGGAAGCCTGTAAAGTAAACCTACAGGATCACTCCGTGTAAGGCACAGTTCCTGATTGAGGGACCCAGCAATGGGAAGATCAGGGGGGCGGGGATTGCTTATAGCTGAACCCCTCCACTGCCCCCTTTCTCTGCTCTCACTTCACCATGTACCCCAAAACCCTCATCTCACCTTAAATTACCTGTTTCCTGGGTCACCTCGCTGATGTAAATGAGGATGAATGGAACAAATAGTTTGATCCTGTGCTATATCGTTCTACAATTTATAACAGCATCAATCCCTGTGGCAGATACTTATATTCCATTTGCTAGTGCAATATATAATTCAGCACTGTTGGGTGAACTTGTAAATAATGATTTTAGTTTCACAAACATTTAGTTAAATGCCCACAGTAAATGGTTACAGGTCTCTCCAGAAATTGAGGCCACTTTACTGATTCCAGATGAGCACCTGAAAACCACTGAAGCCATAAAATGAACATATCACTACTGGCAGCAATTGATGTGATGAATGAATATAAATGATCTTTCTCCCCCATTTACAACTACAGAATACCTATGTATTTTTTTTGTAGTAGCTGTCATAAAATGTCACACTTATGCGGCACGGTAGCACAGTGGCTAGCAATGTTGCTTCACTGCGCCAGGGTCCCATGTTCGATTCCTGGCTTGGGTCACTATCTGTCAGAGTCTGCACGTTCTCCCTGTGTCTGTGTGGGTTTCCTCCTGTCCCAATTTCCTTCCACAAGTCCCGAAAGACGTGCTCTTAGGTAATTTGGACATTCTGAATTTGCCCTCCGATTACCCGAACAGGCACAGAAATGTGGCGACTAGGGGCTTTTCACAGTAACTTCATTGCAATGTTAATGTAAACCTACTTGTGACAAGAAAGATTATTATTATTATACTTTTTAGTAGCTTTGAAAATTAAACTGAGTTCTGTCCATAGTTTCCAAAAATCATATTATTAAAGGTATTTTTACTCATGGAAATTGTGTAAAAGATGCATTACTCACAGGTAGTGCAAGTCATAACAACTGATTTACCCTTTAGCTCCAGGAGGTTCCCAGACATGTCTTAATCTAATTTATAATCATATAAATCACTAGAATTCTCTCTGACACTCTGATCCTAAAGAAAAGGAATTTCTGTTTTTTTATAAATTTGGAATAACCAATTTTTTTTTTTCACAGTTAAGCAAAAATTTAGTGCGGCCTATTCACTTAACCTGCACATCTTTGGGTTGTGGGGGTGAAACCCATGCAGACACGGGGAGAATGAGTCACGGACAGTGACTCAGGGCTGGGATTGAACCCGGGTCCTCAGCACCAGATAGGGCTGCACGTGGCTAGCACTGTCCCGGGTTCGATTCCCCACTGGGGCACTGTCTGTGCGGAGTCTACACGTTCTCCCCGTGTCTACGTGGGTTTTCTCCAGGTACTCCGGTTTCCTCCCACAGTCCAAAGTCGTGCAGGTTAGGTGGATTGGCAATGCTAAATTGCCCTTAGTGTCCAAAAAGGTGAGGAGGGGTTATTGGGTTACGGGGATAGGCTTAAGTGGGTCGGTGCAGACTCGATGGGCCGAATGGCCTCCTTCTGCACTGTATGTTCTATGTATGTTCAGTGCTAACCACTGCATCACTGTGCCGCCCTAAAAGGAATACTTGGATAGATTCATGAAATATACTGCACTGAAGGAGGTCAATTGGCCTGTTGAAGTTTCACCCACTCCAGACTCAAGGGGCGGGATTCTCTCACCCCGGGACTGGGCCGGAGAATCGCCGTAACGGGCATGAATCGCGCCACGCAGCCCCGCCACCGGTCCGCCGATTCTCGCTGCCATTGATGCTGGCACGGTCGCTGCGGCGCCGGTCGTCACCCTTTCTACGGGCCCCCCCCCCCCCGATAATTCTCCACCCGGGATGGGCCAAGCGGCCATGCAAAATAAGCTGGGTCCAGCCGGCGCCGTTCACACCTGCTCTTACCCGGCGGGACCCCGGCACGAATGTATCCTGGGGTGGCCTGTTGGGGAGGGGGGTCTGACCCCTGGGGGGGGGGGGGGCTCCGTGATCAGTCACCCCGCCACCAACCTTCCACTACTGGATCCCACCTTGAGGCTTCCAACCTACATGCCCCCACCAAGAGGACCCCAGTTCCAATCTACTTTCACCATCTTGCAAATAAGCTTGCAATGTCTCTAAATCCAATAATGTACATAAGGGAGAGAAAGAAAGGCACACATGAAACAAATATTTTCTGGAGTGTTTCAAGGGCTGTCTGTGGTTTAGGTAAGGTATTGTCATGAAAAATTTGTTTCAGTGACTTGCACTCAGGGAATAGCTCTCGACATCTCAATAGAAGCTTCTTGTCTCAAAACAACATCCTCCTTTTACAGTGACAGAAAGATGAAAAAAATTAATCAAATCACTCTGAGAGTAGTATGTCTGAAGTTTGAAAGCTGTAAACTGAGATATTGCACTGTTTCTACCTTTATCATTGGCATTATGCAAATGTCACTTAATTATGGTGATAATTGTGTTAAATCATGCCCACGATGTTGTGCCGAACTAGTCTGAAACTAAGATCAAATCAACCTACTCCCAATCATTCTAGTGCACTTCATATGCCTATCCAATAACCGCTTGAAAGTTCCTAAAGTGTCCGACTCCACTCCCATAGCTGGGAGTGGGTTCCATGCCCCAACCACTCTCTGAGTAAAGAACCTACCTCTGACATCCCTCCTATATCTTCCACCATGAAACTTATAGTTATTCCCCTTTGTAACAGCTACATCCACCTGAGGAAAAAGTCGCTGAACATCCACTCTATCCATCCCTCTCATCATCTTATACATCTCAATTAAGTCACCTCCCATCCTCCTTCACTCCAATGAGAAAAGCCCTAACTTCCTCAACCTTTCCTCATAAGACTTACCCTCCAATCCAGGCAGCATCCTGGTAAATCTCCTTTGCACCTTTTCCAATGCTTCCACATCCTGAGGTGACCAGAACTGCACACAATACTCCAAATGTGGTCTAACCAAGGTCTTGTACATTTGCAGCATAACCTCATGGCTCTTAAACTCAATCCCCCTGTTAATAAATGCTAACACACAATAGGCTTTCTTCACGGCTCTATCCACTTGGCAACTTTCAGAGATCTATGGACATGAACTCCGAGATCTCTCTGCTCCTCCACATTCTTCAGAACCCTGCCGTTAACCCTGTAATCTGCATTCAAATTTGTCCTACCAAAATGAATCACCTCACACTTATCATGGTTAAACTCCATCTGCCACTTTTCAGCTCAACTCTGCATCCTATCAATGTCTCTTAACAGCCTACAACAGCCCTCCACGTTATGCACTACAAAGAACAAAGAACAAAGAAAATTACAGCACAGGAACAGGCCCTTCGGTCCTCCCAGCCTGCGCCTATCCAGATCCTTTATCTAAACCTGTCGCATATTTTCCAAGGATCTACTTCCCTCGGTTCCCCGCCCGTTCATATATCTGTCCAGATGCATCCTAAATGACGCTATCGTGCCCGCCTCTACCACCTCCGCTGGCAAAACGTTCCAGGCACCCACCACCCTCTGCGTAAAAAACTTTCCACGCACCTCTCCCTTAAACTTTCCCCCTCTCACCTTGAAATCGTGACCCCCTTGTAATTGACACCCCCACTCTTGGAAAAAGTTTGTTGCTATCCACCCTGTCCATACCTCTCATAATTTTGTAGACCTCAATCAGGTCCACCCTCAACCTCCGTCTTTCCAATGAAAACAATCCTAATCTACTCAATCTTTCTTCATAGCGAGCACCCTCCATACCAGGCAACATCCTGGTGAACCTTCTCTGCACCCTCTCTAAAGCATCCACATCCTTCTGGTAATGTGGCGACCAGAACTGCATGCAGTATTCCAAATGTGGCCTAACCAAAGTCCTATACAACTGTAACATGACCAGCCGACTCTTGTACTCAATACCCCGTCCGATGAAGGCAAGTATGCTGTATGCCTTCTTGACCACTCTATCGACCTGAGTTGCCACCTTCAGGGTACAATGGACCTGAACTCCCAGATCTCTCTGTACGTCAATTTTCCCCAGGACTCTTCCATTGACCGTATAGTCCGCTCTTAAATTAGATCTTCCAAAATGCATCACCTCGTATTTGCCTGGATTGAACTCCATCTGCCATTTCTCTGCCCAGCTCTCCAATCTATCTATATTTTGCTGTATTCTCTGACAATCCTCCTAACTATCTGCAACTCCACCAATCTTAGTATCATCTGTAAACTTGCTAATCAGACCACCTATACCTCCGTATTTATGTATATCACAAACAACAGTGGTCTGAGCACGGATCCCTGTGGAACACCACTAGTCACCTTTCTCCATTTTGAGACACTCCCTTCCACCACTACTCTGTCTCCTGTTGCCCAGCCAGTTCTTTATCCATTCTTTAGCTAGTACACCCTGATCCCCATACGACTTCACTTTTTCCATCAACCTGCCATGGGAAACTTTATCAAACGCCTTACTGAAGTCCATGTATATGACATCTACAGCCCTTCCCTCATCAATTAACTTTGTCACTTCCTCAAAGAATTCTATTAGGTTTGTAAGACATGACCTTCCCTGCACAAAACCATGCTGCCTATCACTGCTAAGTCTATTTTCTTCCAAATGTGAATAGATCCTATCCCTCAGTATCTTCTTCAACAGTTTGCCTACCACTGACGCCAAGCTCACAGGTCTATAATTCCCTGGATTATCCCTGCTACCCTTCTTAAACAAAGGGACAACATTAGCAATTCTCCAGTCCTACGGGACCTCACCCGTGCTCAAGGATGCTGCAAAGATATCATTTAAGGCCCCAGCTATTTTGTCCCTTGCTTCCCGCAGTAACCTGGGAGAGATCCCATCCAGACCTGGGGACCTGTCCACCTCAATGCCTTTTAGAATACCCAAAATTTCCCCCTTCCTTATGCCGACTTGACCTAGAGTATTTACATCCATCCCTAGCCTCAACATCCGTCATGTCCCTCTCCTTGGTGAATACTGATGCAAAGTACTCATTAAGAATCTCACCCATTTCCTCTGACTCCACGCATAAATTCCCTCTTTTGTCTTTGAGTGGGCCAATCCTTTCTCTAGTTACCCTCTTGCTCCTTATATACAAATAAAAGGCTTTGGGATTTTCTTTAACCCTGTTAGCCAAAGATATTTCATGACCCCTTTTAGCCCTCTTTATTGCGGGTTTGAGGTTTGTCCTACTTTCTCGATATTCCTCCAAAGCTTCATCAATTTTAAGTCACCTCGATCTTATGTATGCTTCCTTTTTCATTTTAGCTAGTCTCACAATTCCACCCGTCATCCATGGTTCCCTACTCTTGCCATTTCTATCCCTCATTTTCACAGGGACATGTCTGTCCTGCACTCTGATCTACCGTTCCTTAAAAGACTCCCACATTTCAAATGTGTATTTACCCTTAAACAGCTGCTCCCAATCCACATTCCCTAGCTACTGCCGAATTTTGTTATACTTGGCTTTTCCCCAATTTAGCACTCTTCCTTTAAGACCACTCTCGTCATTGTCCATGAGTATTATAAAACTTACGGAATTGTGATCGCTATTCCCAAAGTAATCACCGAATGAAACTTCAACCACCTGGCCGGGATCATTCCCCAATACCAGGTCCAGGATGGCCCCTTCCCAAGTTGGACTATTTATATAGTGCTCCAAAAAACTCTCTTGGATGCTCCTTACAAATTCTGCTCCATCTACGCCTCCAACACTACATGAGTCCCATTCAATGTTGGAGAAGTTAAAATCTCCCATCACGACCACCCTATTGCTCCTACATTTTACTATAATCTGTCTACATATTTGTAACTCTACTTCACGCTCGCTTTTGGGAGGCCTGTAGTAAAGTCACAACAATGTTACTGCACCCTTCCTATTTCTTAGCTCTACCCATATTGCCTCAGTGCTCGAATTCTCCATCGTGCCCTCCTTAATCACAGCTGTGATATCATCTCTGACCAGTAATGCAACTCCTCCACCCCTCTTACCTCCCTCTCTATCCCTCCTGAAGCATCTATATCCTGGGATATTTAGTTGCCAGTCTTGCCCTTCCCTCAACCAAGTCTCAGTAATACCAATAACATCATATTCCCAGGTACTAATCCAAGCCCTAAATTCATCTGCCTTACCTGCTACACTTCTTGCATTAAAACAAATGCACCTCAGACCATCTGTCCCTTTGCGTTCATCATCTCTTCCCTGTCTACTCTTCCCCTTAGTCACATTGGATTTATTATCTAGTACCTTACTGGCTTTAGTTGCTGCCTCTTTACTGACCTTTAACTTCCTAATCTGGTTCCCATCCCCCTGCCACATTAGATTAAAACCTCCTCAACAGTGTTAGCAAAAGCACCCCCAGAACATTGGTTCCAGTCCTGCCCAGGTGTAGACCATCCAATTTGTAATGGTCCCACTGTCCCCAGAACCAGTTCCAATGTCCCAAAAATATGAACCCCTCCCTCCTGCACCATCTCTCAAGCCATGTATTAATTCTGACTATTCTTGAATTTCTACTCTAACTGTCCTGTGGCACTGGTAGCAATCCTGAGATTACTACCTTTGAGGTCCTACTTTTTAACTTATCTCCTAACTCCCTAAATTCTGATTGTAGGCCCTCATCCCATTTTTTACCTATATCGTTGGTGCCTATATGCACCACAACAACCGGCTGTTCACCCTCCCCCTTCAGTATGTCCTGCAGCCGATCTGAGACATCCTTGACCCATGCACCCGGGAGGCAACATACCATTCGGGAGTCTCGTTTTCAACCACAGAAATGCCTGGCTACTCCCCTTACGATTGAAAAAGTCAATAACAGGAGTGGGATTCGAACCCACGCCTCCAGAAGAGACTGCGACCTGAACGGAGCGCCTTAGATTGCTCAGCCATCCTGACTACTCCACCAATCTTGGTGTCATCAGCAAATTTACTAACCCAACCTTCAACTCCATCATCCAAGTCATTGATAAAAATCACAAATAGCAGAGGATCCAGCACTGATCCCTGTGGTACACCGCTGGTGACTGGGCTCCAGGATGAAAATTTACCATCCACCACCACCCTCTGTCTTCTATGTGATAGCCAGTTACTGATCCAATTGGCCAAATTTCCCTCTATGCCATGCCTCTTTACTTTCTGCATGAGCCAACCATGGGGCACCTTATCAAACGCCTTACTAAAATCCATGTATACAACATCAACTGCTCTACCTTAATCTATGTACTTAGTTACCTCCTCAAAGAATACAATCAATCTTGTGAGGCAAGACCTACCCCTCACGAATCTGTGCTGACTATCCTGGATTAAGCTGTATCTATCCAAATGATCATAAATCCTATCCCTCAGGACCCTTTCCAATAATTTACCTATAGTCACAGAAAAACAAAATCTAGACACTGATTTAATAGAAGTTAAATAATAATAATTAATATTTTTAATATTATGCATAACTCTGTAAATAAACAAAAATCAAGTTACCAGAAACTATCAGATCATGAACCACATTTCATTGTGGCCCTCCGAATGTTTTTGATCAATAGATCTGCAAGAAGTCCTACACATTTGAAAACTTCTGTTTTTTGGGATGGTTGTTGAAGAAGTTGACTCCATGTAAAAACAGAATTAAAGCTATTCTACACTACAGCTAAAATATAAATCCATCCAGAAGCCAACTACACCAACTGATAGTTGATTAGAATAACAGCAATAAATAGGTTCATTAGACTTTTAGCCATCAAGTAATAGTTTCGAGGAGCATTCTACTTATTCACACAGAAAGTATGATATGTGTAAGTATGTGGACCTCCTCTTAAAAATATAATTGTAAATGCCTTGACATTAGCTGTGGGAAATATAGGTGCTTTTGCTGAGAAAGACATAATTTGAAGACCGTTTCCCAAAATGAAGGGAATACGTTGAAGGAAAATTAAAATTGTTTATCCAGAGAAACATCCCAGAAAAAAAGTTAGTTCCTTAAAATTAGGGCATTGCTTCACAGCAAAGTTCGCAAAATGATAACATAGTGATCTTGGCACCCCTGGCCAACAATCCTTGATTTACCTTACCTTCTCTGTGTTCTGCAATGTGGGGTTTGGCCCGTTTCTGAATAACAAACTGAAATAACATAGCCACATCTGAAATGTTATGGTTTAGTCACAACACTCTTCTTTCCTGAAGGCAGTAGTCTACACTGGTCCTGATACAGTTTCACAGGTCATTGGGAGGCTGATAACTTAAGCAACCGGTGAACCTGAGCGATGCATGCTGCAACATTTTACAGCAGAAAGACACCAAAGTTTAGTCTATTCCTCCTGTTTGCTGACTTTGACATGTATATACAACAAAGTCACTGAATATTCATTAGCAGCAAGAAACTTGCCTCCTTAGGCCAGTATTAGTGAGATAATTATTAATACCAGTATTGTCACCATGAAAGAGTTAACACTGGTTAGATGCTAACAGAGAAGTTGATAATCTGTATCAACATAAGCATCACATAATTTAATACATTTATCAACTGATGAAATACTTTCTAACCTATGACACAGATTTAGATTTTGTGGAGGGAACCGTAGGATGTTAGAGTACAGAAAATGAGCAACCAGTCCAGTGCATCTGTGCAGGCTCTTTGTACATGCAACCCAAAACGAATCCCACTGCCCCATTACCTCTGTGTTGCCGTATACGTTTCTCTGCTTCAGATACTGATCCAAATCTAAGCTCAAGGGTCTCCTCCTCAACCAAAATCCCCCTCTTAGTAATAATAGGTCCCCAACCAGACAAAATTGTCTTTCTGATTGTACTCTTATCAAAATCCTTTTCAATTTTAAAAACACCTATCAAATCTCATTTTAGTTATATTTGTTGCAGTATAAATAATTCTCTCAATTTTCCCCTTGTAACCATAATTTCTCATCCGTGGTATCATCCTGCTGAATTTGTGTAGTTTACTCCCCATGGTTTAACATCCTTTAATCACGGGACACTCGAACTGCACATTGCGCCCTAATTATGGCCAAAAGAATATTCTGCACAATTTTTAAATTATTTCCTTGCTCTATACCCCTAGTTCCAATATTGAATTATGTCTGAAAATCCATATAGACTACCTCTGTTGCATACTCTTTATTTATCTAATCAGTTATATCTTCAAACAAGTTCATGACATTTTTCAAACGACTAAAATTAAGGTCCCAGTGATAATTGAGTCATTAAAACTGTGCTTCTCCATTAATTTCTGTACGTCCTTGAGTGACCTTTCCTACCTCCACAATTCTTGTAATCGTAGCCAGATTCCTTCTGACTTGAAAAAGACGCTTTGAAGAGACAGGAGCCTGTCCTTCTTTCCGTGAAGTTCCATTCTTATAAATAATAAGTGGCTTGTCTTTAAACAAACTGAGCAGATGAGAAGGCTCCTTCCCTTGGGTCACCCGAACCTTTGGAAGAACAATAGTGATAAGTGCCATGATGTAAAATACTGAAGCTGTCACATTAATAATAGTTTCTGCAGAATTATAATTACTGTCTTTCTAATCATTGTGGTTAAGTTATTGTACAGCCATAATTTGCAAACTAACATTCTTTTCAGTATACTTACATTTGGCTTTTTGGACAAAATTGCTCATCAAATCAGTGTGGTAATCAAATCTCTTTAGCTAACCAAATAATATTTGCATTGGTCAAAACATATTTACAAAACAAGCCAATTTGCATGAGATTTTATATGCTGAGAAATGGGTTCCATTATTTGAATAATCCTTTAGTAGCGAATAGCTTGCCCTGAGTAAAGGAATTGTCAAAAGATACAACAGCATTATTTAATTTTTGTTACATCTGATATTTTTATATGAGGATTGTCATAATATACACCAGTATATCATGGTGCAGACACACACACTGATGGACATACACTAGGATCAATCAACATGCACAAATACCGCAGCCAATCACCAGTTAGAACATACTCACTATAAAGACAGAGGGCATCACTCTTCCCGCTCATTCGGGATGCAGCCTCTCAGAAGCACAAGAGCTTATCAGTTACAGCACAGACTCTCACCAGGTGATGAGTGATTCGACTGGTTAGGACAGGCACAGGTCTCTAGTTACTCTAGCATCGTGTAACCCACAGTAATAGTATGTTTAGCAGTTTATAAGATTTAATAAAATAGTGTTGAACTATTTTAAGTGTTGGTGGCCTGTATGTGTTTCACGGATCCAGAGCACCCAACACATCAAGGATAACTGTTGCACCTCACAGCCTTGGCAGTGGCATGATGCTATAGGGGAAATGAGGAATTTAATACCTCCAGAGGATTCCGAAACTTCCTCAAGATTTAAATTCCCAGAGTTCTCTGGAGGCTATGACAATTAATGTCCAGTGACTAGAAACAGAAGTTGTGACTTTAAAATAACACCTCATTTGCTGTTGTCTCTGATGTTAAAACTACAGTATCCTATAATGTAAAAGAGTGGTATGGTGGCACAGTGGTTAGCACTGCTGCCTCACAGTTCCAGGGACCCAGGTTCAATTCCGAGCTTGGGTGATCGTGTGGAGTTTGCACTTTCTCCCCGTGTCTACGTGGGTTTTCTCCGAGTTCTCCGGTTTCCTCCCACAGTCCAAAAATGTACAGGTTAGGTGGATTGGCCATGATAAATTGTCCCTTCGTCCAAACGTTAAGTAGGATTGTGGGGTTACACAGATAGGGCAGGGGAATGAGCCTGGGTAGGGTGCTCTTTCAGAGGGTCAGTATAGACTCGATGGGCCTAATGGCCTCCTTCTGCATGATGTGGAGATGCCGGCGTTGGACTGGGGTGAGCACAGTAAGATGTCTTACAACATCAGGTTAAAGTCCAACAGGCTTGTTTTGAATCACTAGCTTTCGGAGCACAGCTTCGAGCACTTTCAGCTTTCGGAGCACATTCACCTGAGGAAGGAGCTGTGCTCCGAAAGCTAGTGATTCAAAACAAACCTGTTGGACTTTAACCTGGTGTTGTAAGACTTCTTGCTGTCCTTCTGCACTGTAGGGACTCTATGATTCTATGAAATTAGAAACATTTCACAGCACCCAGAGTCAAGGCTGGGGAATAACTGCTTTCGGTAGAAGTGACTTACAATAATAATAATAATCTTTATTAGTGTAACAAGTAGGCTTACATTAATACTGCAATGAAGTTATTGTGAAAATCCCCTCATTGCCTCACTACGCCACCTGTTCAGGTACAATGAGGGAGAATTCAGAATGTCCAATTCATCTAACAAGCACGTCTTTTGGGACATTTGTGAGGAAACCGGAGAACCCGGAAGAAATGGAGGAAACCCACGCAGAAACAGGGAGATCGTGCAGACTCCGCACAGACAGGGACCCAAGCCAGGAATTGAACTGGGTCCCTGGTACTGTGAAGGAACAATGCTAACCACTGTGCCACCGTACCAACTTTGCGACGTAACTCCAAAGTAATTTATTTACATGTTTGCAGCATAAAATTTTACTTTAGTAAACAAAAGTCACATTGTCTCATTGTCTCATTAGCTGGGGGAAGAAGGCTGAGTATTGGATAATCGCCGGGAGTTGGCGTGAATCTCGCCCCCGCCGTCCTCCCAATTCTCCCGCCCCCCAAAAACTGGCCCGGCGTGACTCGCGCCGCCTGCCTCGGAGAATGGCGGGGTCCAGCGCAACTCAATGGGCGCCAGGGCCGCCCGAATTCTCCAGCCCGCGATGGGCCGAAGTCCCGCCCGCCTGTAGCCGGCGTAAATCAGAATAGTTCCCTTCCCGGCCTGACCTGGTGGCACGGGCAGGCTCCAGGGTTCCTGGGGGGTCGCCGGGGGATCTTGCCCCGAGAAGTGGCCCCACGGTGGCCTGGCCCATGGTTGGGGCCCACCAATCCACGGGCGGGCCTGTGCCGTGGGGGTACTCTATTCCTTCCGCATCGGCCGTTGTGGTCCTCCGCGATGGCAGATGCGGAAGTGAATACCTGTGCGCATGCGCGGGGATGACGGCAGCACGTGCTGGCGCTCTCGCGCATGCGCTGACTTGCGCCGGCTGCCGCAAGCCCTCCGCCGCCGGTTGGTGGGGCGCCAGGCCCCTATCCCGATGGCTGGCAGGGCACCAACCACTCCGGGGTGGGCCTAGCCCCTGAAGGTGCGGAGGATCCCGCAACTTTGGGGCTGCTCAACGCCGGAGTGGTTCACGCCACTCTGTCCTACCGAGACTCCCCGTCCACCGGGTAGGGGAGAATCCTGCCCATGGGTTCAAATGACAGCTGATGGAATTTAAATTTAATTATTTAATAAATCTGGGATAGTCTCAGTGATGGTGACCATGAAACCATTATCGATGTCGGAAAAACCTATCAGGCTTACCAATGACCTTTAGGGAAAGAAACCTGCCATTCTTACCTGGTCTGGTCTGCATGTGACTCCAGGCCCACAGCAAAATGCTGACTCTAAACTGCCCTCTGAAATGGCCTCTGAAATGGCCTCGTAAGCAACTCAGTTCAAGGGCAATGAGGGATGGGCAACAAATGCTTGCCTTGCCAGCAACGCCCACATCTCATTTAAGAATAATTTTGTAAAACATCCAGAGGACCACAGGCCCTTCTCTCCATTAGAGAGACAACCAGTTATATATAGCTTGAATTGCATCATTCAACAAATATGGGGAAATGTGAGGACACAGGTCTGCATGAGCTATCACAGCTTGTACAGTGATGGAACCCACTGCATCACACGTAAGCCATCTAGCCAACTGAGCTAACCCAAGTCCCATTAATTTAGATATAACTGGGTGAAAAGAAGCAACATCTAGGGCAGCACAGTGGCGCAAGTGGTTAGCACGGTTGCCTCACGGAGCCGAGATCCCACGTTTGATCCCGGCTCTGGGTTACCCTCTGCGTGCAGTTTGCACATTCTCCCCATGTTTGCATGGGTTTCGCCCCCACAACCCAAAAGATGTGCAGGACAGGTGGATTGGCCACGCTAAATTACCCCTTAATTGGAAAAAAATAATTGAATACTCTAAATTTATATTAAAAAAGAATTAACGTCTCAAGAAATTAAGACTAATTTTAAGTGTATGTTTGAAATTATTTTATATAAATATAAGTTGTTGCTTCACATAGAGAAGAATGGAAGTTCTGGCACTACAGTAGCTGCAAAAAAAAGTTAAAATGAGAGGAAAGTAAACTGGAGTCACTGGCAGAAAACCAGCATAATGAGAATGGTACAGTGAACTGGTCAATATTAGGAAAAATGACTGAGGGATCCATAATAAGCTGTTTCATGCCAAGTCAAACAAAGTCAGTTTCATCTGAATTATAAACGAGGGTTTGCTTTGCCCCAGAATCTCATTTGTGTACATTTCTTACAACATATTTTCTTACAAAACATTTTTCAATTTGTTAGATTACAGAAAGGACATGGGCCTGCAGCATTCACACAATCACAATGATGCACAGGCGGAGGAAAGGAGAAAAATGAGAGGTCATCTATTCTTGAGAGAAAAGGAAGGATGTTGGGGGATGGGTGGGATATTTTCAACAAAAGACCAGCAGCCTTGCAATAGAAAGTAATGAATGGAGAACAGGACATTAACGGAAACATCTTAGGGGTTAAACCATCAAGGCTATTAAATTTGCTATTATCATCATCAATTGATCAGGATAATTGTTTAGTTTTTTATGCAATTTGCAAGTCATGGTAAGAGAGGTATTTAACAGGAAAATGGTCAAATGATTGAAAACAACAGCTTTATTTAAAAGTATTAGGTTACTGGCTGGTTTTATGTATCAGCAGATAATGGCTGCGTGGCAGGCAAAGTCTCCAAACCTGTTTTTGCTAGTGGGAGGTGTGTACCATTTGGAGGGCCTGCTCATGTATTTGTTTTGTTTGGTCCCTTGTTCCGTACTGTCACCAATCACAGTTTGTCAATGTATCATTTGCCAATGTTCTCTGTTGATTATTCCTTTTGCTACTATGTATGTACTGTGTACATTCCCTCGGCTGCAGAAACATACTTTTCACTGTACTTCGGCACATGTGAAAATAAATCAAACCAAATCAAATCAAAATCATTCTCTTGCTGAATTGTGTGCACCACAAGGGCCTGTCACTGCAACTCACTAGGCAGCTGGAAAATAGTCTGACTCCCACATGAAGAGCTGAGTTTTGTCAAGGTGGAGTTGACCCCGATGTCAGACTGGAAAGCTGGGGCGGGAATCTCCTACCCGGCGTGACGGGGGGTCCCGGCGTAGGGGAGTGGCGCCAACCACTCCGGGGTCGGGCCTCCCCAAAGGTGGGGTCTCCCCACCTTTGGGGGCTAGCCCCGCGCTGGAGCGGTTGGCACCAGAAGACTGGCGCAAAAAAGCGGTGCCAGCGGCCTTTCAGGCCCGCCGCCCGGCAGCGGGGCTGGCCGGAAGGCTTTCGCCGGTCGGCCAGCTGCCGCGCGATGTAGGTTTCTCTTCCGCTTCCGCCATGGCGGAGGCCGTGGCGGCGGCGGCGGAGAAAGAGTGCACCCAAGGCACTAGCCCGGAGTCTGAGCGGGGGTCCCCAATCGCGGGCCAGACCACCGTGGGGACACCCCCCCGGGGTTCGATCGCCCCGCGCCCTCCCCCCCCAGGACCCCGGGGGCCCGGTTGCGGCGCCGATCCCGCCGCCACCAGAGGTGGTTCAAACCTCGGTGGCGGGAGCAGCCTCCCAGCGGCGGGACCGATTGGAGTGGCGTGATTCCCGCCCCCGCCAATTCCCGGGTGGCGGAGAATCTCTGCCAAGGCGGGGGCGGGATTTTTGGTGGCCCCAGACGATTCTCCGACCCTGCTGGGGGTCAGAGAATTTCGCCCCTGAGCTGGAAACTCTGGGTGCGATTCTCTGCTCCCCACGCCGGGTTGGAGAATCACAGGACGGTCGGGCGAATCACGCCACACTGCCCTGGCAAACCCCGCGATTCTCCCACCCCCACCAAAATGGCGTGTTGCGTTTTGTGTGACGCTGCTCGGAGAATCGCGCGACCGGTAAGTGTGGGGCCTGTGAGGGGTGGAGAGAGGATCGAGCACCACGGGCGTGCTCATGAGGTGACTGGCCCGCGGTCGGTGCCCACCGATCGTCGGGCCGGCGTCTCTAAGAGACGCACTCTTTTCCCTCCGCCGCCCCGCAAGATCAAGCCGCCATGTCTTGCGGGGCAGCGGAGGGGAAGACGGCAGCCGCGCACGCGCGGGTTGGAGCCGGCCAACCTGCGCATGCGCGGCTGACGTCACTTAGGCGCCGCCGGCCCCATCATTCTCGTGGCCTCCGACGCCGGAGTGAAACACTCCGGGTTTCACTCCGGCATCGGCTGTTTTTCTCCGTTTCGGAGAATCGCGTCCTCTGCCTCAGAAGTTTCAGGGGCCCCCCGATTGGATTCTATGGAAATCAGTCATACCAGTTGCATGGTCAGAGAGTGAAACCTCTTTCTGTTGATGAGTGCAGCAGGCTGATTCCAGGGAGCTCTCAGCACCAACTGTCCGCACTCAATTGCCCCTTGCACTTGTGGGAATCCTGCATTTGCAGAAAATCCCACTGGTCTGGTTGTCTGGCACCGTGCTCAATTTAACAAAATCACGCACTCTTCCGAAGAGGGCATCTGTTACCTCCCAGATACACTTGAGCATGGCAGACTGGGATATTCTGCACATGTGGAGCCCTGGAAAGAGCCACTGGAAAAAATGTTAATGCCACAGTCACTTTTAATGCTGCTAGCATTGGATTGCCTCCCAGTCTTCATGAAAATGAAAATTGAAAATCGCTTATTGTCACGAGTAGGCTTCAAATGAAGTTACGGTGAAAAGCCCCTAGTCGCCACATTCCGGTGCCTATTCGGGGAGGCTGTTACGGGAATCGAACCGTGCTGCTGGCCTGCTTGGTCTGCTTTCAAAGCATGCAGCAGCTGGCTTATTTTTTTCATTTAGGGGGTATGGGGATCGCTGGCAAGGTCGACACTTATTGTCCATTCCTAGTTGACCTTCAGAAGGTGGTGGTGAGCTGCCTTCTTGAACTACTACAGTCCCTGAGGTGTAGGTGCACCCACAGTGCTGTTAGGGAGGGAATTAAAGGATTTTGAAGGAATGGCGATATAGTACCAAGTCAGGATGGTAAGTGAATTGAAGGGAAACCTCCAGGTGGTAGTGTTCCCATGTATTTGCTGCTCATGTCCTTCTCGAGGGTAGTGGTTGTGGGTTCGGAAAGTGCTGCCGAAGGAAACTTGGTGAATTCCTGCAGTGCTGCTTGAAGATGGTACACACGGCTGTCACTGTTTGTCTGAGGCGGAGGAATTAATTGTTTCTGGATTGGGTGCCAATCAAGCGGACTGCTTTGTCCTGGATGGTGTTGAGCTTCTTGAGTGTTGTTGGAGCTGCAGAACATAGTGCTGAACATTATGCAGTCATCAGTGAAAATTCCTCGCTTCTGATCTTATGATGGAAGAAAGGTCATTGATGAAGCAGCTGAAGATGGCTGAACCTAGGACACAACCGTGAGGAATTTCTGTAGTGATGTCCTTGAGCTGAGATGATTGACCTCCAACCAGCACAACCATCTTCCTTTGTGCCAGGTATAACTCCAACCAGCGGAAGTTTTCCCTCTAGGGCTCCTCAAAGCTATACTCGGTCAAATGCTGCCTTGATGTCACGGGCAGTCACTCTCATCTCACCTGTGGACTCCAGCTCTTTTATCCATATTTGAAACAAGGTTGTGTTATGGGCCAGAGTTTAGAGAACCCCAAAGTGTATCATGGAGTTCACCTGACCCACAACTTTTAATAGATTGTGGTATGGGGAGCACATGGCCCACTCTACAGGTGTGGTACAGCAGAAATGGAAAAGTATTTTTTAAAGCAAAACAATGTTTATTCTATGAACTCAAGTTAACCTTTTTAAAGCATGCAGTGAATATTTCAGCAACCATCAATTCAAATACAACCTCCAAAGAATACAATACGAAGTAATCCTTAATACCTTCCCAAACAACACCCAGAAGACAAAAGAAACACTTTTTAACAGAAGCAGTGGGCGTGAATCTCCGCTCCCCACGCCGCGTGGGAGAATCGCGGGAGGGCCCCCCAACAAATTTCACGCCCCTTGCCCCCCCCCCCCCCCCCCCCCCCCCCCCCCCCGGCTCGGAAGAATCGCTGCTCGCCGTTTTTTACAGCGACCGGCGATTCTCAGACCTGGATGGGCCGACCGGCCTGCCGTTCGCAACCGTTTCACGATGGCGGCAACCACACCTGGTCGCTGCCATTGTGAAACGGGTGTGGAGATGCCCGTTTGGCGCTTGTAGGTGGCCTTTTGGGGAATGAGCACAGTGACTGTGCTCGGGAGGGGACAGGCCCACAATCGGTGCCCACCGATTGTCGGGCCGGCGTCCCAATCGGACGCACTATTTCCCCTCTGCCGCCCCGCAAGATCAAGCTGTCACGTCTTGTGGGGTGGCTGAGGGGAAAGACAGCCACCGCGCATGCGCGGGTTCGTGTTGTCAGCGTCGTGACGTCAGCCGTGCATGCGCGGGTTGGAGCCGGCCAACCTGCGCATGCGCGGCTGACGTCACATAGGCGCCACCATCGCGTCATTCTCGGCGTGACGCCTTGACGCCAGGGTCAAGGCCCCGCGGCCGAGAATAACGGAGCGCCGCTCCTAGCCCCCCGGGTGGGGGTGAATTTGGTGCGAGGAGCGGGCTCCGAGGCCGTCGTGAAAGTCGGCCGATTTCACGATGACCTTCGTGATTTTCTGCGGGAGCGGAGAATCGCGCCCATTAGGTTTAAATTCACTACGAAGAACATTTATAATTCTAAATTCACCAAATGATCCGGAGATAGTCTTTTCATGGCAGAGAGATCAACAGTACACCTGCTTTGTCTGGCTTCAGCTCCAACACTGAATAAGAAACTAAAACACACCCTGCAGCAAACAGCCTAAAACAAAAGTAAAAAAGCGACAGACATCCCAGCTCCACCCACACTCTGACATCACTGCAGTAATATGAGCAGCCAAACATTTCTTAAAGCAACATTCTCATGACAGCTGCAGTAAGCTATGATCTGAGTGACCCAGGCAAAACCCAGACTGAGCATGTTACTGCTGAGTACGTGCCACTTGATATCACTGTTGATGACCCCCTTCCATCACTTAATTCATGATTGAGAGTAAACTGATGGGGCGATAGTTGCCTGGTTAAGATTTGTCCTGTTGCTTGCGTACAGGGCGTACCTGGACAATTTTCCACATTGCTGGGTAGATGCCAGTGTTGTAGTTGTACTGGAACAGCTTGGCTGGGAGCAGGGCAAATTTTGGAGCACAAGTCTTCAGTACTATTGCCAGAATATTGTTAGTGCCCATTGCCTTTGCAGTATCCAGTGCCCTCAGCCACTTGATATCATGTGGAGTGAATCAATTGGCTGAAGATTGATATCTGTGATGCTGGGGACCTCAGGAGGAGGCCAAGATGGATCGTCCACTTGGTACTTTTGGCTGATGTGCTGGGCTCCTCCATCAGCTGAGGCGGCGGCACGACAGCATAGTCGTTAGCACTGCTGCCTCACAGCTCCAGGGACACAGGTTCAATTTCACCTTAGCTTACTGTCTGTATGAAGTTCACAACTTCTCCCCATGTCTGCGTGGGTTTCCTCCGGGTGCTCCGATTTCCTCCCACAGTCCAAAGATGTGCAGATTAGGTGGATTGGCCATGCTAAATTGTCCCTTAGTGTCCAAAGGTTAGATGGAGTTTCAGGGTTAGGGCAGGGTGCTCTTTCAGCGGGTTGGTGTGGACTCAATGGGCCGAATGGCGTCCTTCTACACTATAGGGATTCTATTATTGAATGGGGAATGAAGCCTCTTTCTCCAGTGAGTTGTTTAATTGTCCACCACCATTCACGGCTGGATGTGGCAGGACCACAGAGCTTAGATGTTATCCTTTGGTTGTGGAATCGTTCAGCTCTGTCTGTTACTTGCTGCTAATGCTGTTTGGCATGCAAGTAGTCCTGTGTTGTATCTTCACCAGGTTGACACCTTATTTTTTGGTATGCCTGGTGTTGCTCCTGGCATGCCCTCCTGCATTCTTCATTGAATCAGAGTTGATCCCTTGGCCTGTTGGTAATGGTGTATTGGGGGATAATTCAGGGCCATGAGGTTGAAGATTGAGGTTGAATACAATTTTGCTGCTGCCAATGGCCCGTAGCACCTCATGGATGGCCAATCTTGAGTTGCTAGATCTGTTCAAAGTCTATCCCATTTTGTATGGTGATCATGCCGCATAACATGATGGAGGGTATCCTCAATCTGAAGACCAGGACGTTGTCTCCACAAGGCACTGGGCACTCTTACCCTTACTAGTCATGGACAGATGCTTCTGTGGCAGGCAGGTTGGTGAGGATGAGGTCAAGGATGTTTTTCCATGTTCTTGGTTTCCTCACCACCTGACACAGTCCAGGTGTTGCAGTTAAGTCCTTTAGGACCCAGCCAGCTTTTTCTGTGGTGGAACTACCGAGCCACTCTTGCTGATGGACATTGAAGTCCTCACCCAGAGTACAATCTGCACCCTTGCCACTCTCTGTGCTTTCTCCAAGTGGTGTTCAACATGGAGGGGGACTGATTCATCAGCTAAGGGGAATGGACCGTGGTAATTAGCAGGTGGTTTCCTTGCCCACACTTGTTATGGTTCCATGAGAATTCATGGGGTCCAGAAGCGATGTTGATGATTCCCAGGGCAATTCTCAACTGTATACCACTGTACCGCCACCTCTGCTGGATCTATCCAACTGGTGAGAGAGGACATACCCAGGGAGGTGATGGTTGTGTCTGTCACATTATCTGGAGGGTATGCTTCTGTCAGTTTCACTACATTAGACTGCTACTTGACTAGTCTGTGAGACAGCTCTCCCAATTTTGGCACAAACCCTCAGATGTTAGGAAGGAGGTCTTTGCAGGGTCAACAGGCTGGGTTTGTTGTCTCTGGTGCCTGGGCTGATGCAGGGCGATCCATTCGGTTTCATTCCTTTCCTTCTTCCTTGTAGCAGTTGAATACAAGAGAGTGGCTTGCTGGGCCATTTCAGAGAGGATTTAAGATCAACCAAATGTCCATGCACTGTTCCTCAAAAACTATTGTGCTTCCCTCCATCACCCTTGATGCACATTCCATTTATCCCTGACTTGCTATCATAGATGTACCACACAGCCACTTATCAGCCATGAGTATCGACCTGGGACTGTCTAGATTCTAAACCTGTACATTGTTAATCCACACCCGTCCAGCCTCAGGAGTTAACCCTTGCTTCCCTCCCTCCCTCCACACCACCCCACTTCAGTGGTCAACTCAAATTGCCCTTTAGTGCAGACTTTATTGCAGCTCCCGACATTGCTGGGATCTTGATATTATGAGGTTGATGAGTCGGAGCAACACTGCTGCTATTGCAGGCTTCACCATAGAGAGGAGAACATATCTGAGCAGGGTTCACATCCAGTTGATTTATGATTATTAGCATGTCCCTTTAGTCAGCTTTGAACTCCCTTCAACTCCACCCCTCTGAGGAGATCTTCCTCCCACTTCAAGGGATTGCACTCATTGGCTGATGACTTTTTCCATTTGAGATTTAATAATTGTCACATGTCACCTTTCAAGCCCACTCCACTACCTTCTCCCATCCTCCTGTCACTCTTAACCCACTATTACTTACCCCTCTGATGCCCATGAACCTCCCCCATTACCCTTGAGCCTATGACTATCACCCTCCACATGCCTTCTTTCCCCTCTGAGCCCACATCCATTACCATCCCTACTCCCATGCTGACCCTGATCCCTCCTATTATCCTAGCCACCTGTTTTGTCTGTTTTCATGACCCACACCTCATGAGACCATCTGCCCCCAGCCATTACCCTGGACTTGCCACACTGCAACATCTCAGTATCCCCCCACTATGACTATTTCATCCACTGGGCAGTTCAACTCCCAGGACCACACCGTAGACCGCACCCCCCACACCATTCAGGACCACAGCTCTCCCACTAAACTTTCCTGGAAACTCCCACCAATTCACAGGACTCCACATGCAAGACCCTTCTCTCCCTCCCACATCCCTGTACCATTGCCTTCTCTCCCTGGATCCCTCCTGTCCCAAGCTTTCCGCCTCCCTCCCAGGCTCCCCCTCTGCCACAGACATCCTGCCTCCCACCGAGAATCCACCACTGCCCCGGGCTCCCTCACTCCCTCCCTCATTCAGCCTCCCTGACCAATACCCTTAGACTGCCACCACCCGATCAGCACCCTATTGGACGATGCTCCCAAAGAGAAAAAGAAAGCAGTAGTTACTCAGTCCAACTCCAGTTTGCTGCACGCCACTTATATGCAATTGCAAATCACAAACTGCTCATCCGTCGATACTTAATTAGAAAGGGAAGCTTGATTCTGGTGAGATGGCCTTTCAATGAACATGCAGGTGCACTCAAAAGTGCTTCCTTAAGCTTGCCATCAGGTAGCTTGACCGGCCTTCAAGCTTCCCTGAACTTAAAAGCTTAGTTTCAACTTGCTGTCAGGAAGCTGATTTTTGGACTCCTGGTCAATTAAGTTCCCCCGCCCACCTTGCTTCCCTCTCCCAGGAGCAGCACAAGGTTCCCCACATTGTCCCCGGTGAAACATATTGTTGGAATTTAACATGAATTTAAAGACAACACTGATGAGTATAAACTGGAAAATTTCTGCATGACATTTCTTCTATCATTTGATAAGTAGCATCAATATTTATATATTTATGATCATTTTCTCTGACAATGAAAACTCAATTATAACCTAGAATTAATGTCAAAATGCCTGTTACGAATGCAATAAATTTGTCTGAGCATCAGAGAATCATGGTTTATTTCCACGCTAACTGTTGCACTTTATTTGATGTTTATGGCAAATAGTTTGTAGCTAAGGATCTTTACACCGAGATTCAGGCTGGCTGTTTTGCAAGCTATAACTATCAACTCTGCTTTATTCTTTGGAGCTCGTAGCGCCATTAAAGACTGGAAATAACTCATTTTTGAAATTCAGTCTAATATTTTTACAAGCACGGGAAACAGCCTATTTTATTTGCATCTGGTAATGCTGGTCATCATAGTTGGCAGGGATATTCAGGGGTACAGTTCGGATATTTGCTTATAAACAGAAAACTTACTTGAACAGCTCGTCCGCCAAGTGACCGGTCAAGATGGACTGTGAGGAATGCTGACATGGTGAGTTCATCTTTAGTTGAATTGGCTCCTTGCCTGAAATAAATCAAGTTTATCTAATTCATTCTCTTTTTTAAAAACATAAATCAGAGGAATAGACAATTGAAAATAAATTGGAGGAAAGTGACACAGCACTTGACATGCCAGCGGGATCAATATTGTGGATGCATGCAAATTGCTGACATGCTGTTCCTAGGGCACCCTGGAGGTCATTTTGACTTTGGATGACGGTGTTATAGTTGTACAACTGATTTTAACTTCTATTGAAGTAAATAGAACTGGGAATGATGTGTAATTGGTGGTTGAATTGTTATCAATATTTTATACAATCAAAGTTAGAAATACCCTGAACTGACCCAATGGAGCAGGATGTCATGCACCAACAATCAGCGCCGGCCCTAGGGTTGCTGGCGCCCCGGGCAAGATGAACTTCGGCACCCTTGGGGGGGGGGGGGGGGGGGGGGGGGGGTGAGGGGGGGGCGGGGCCGAGGGGGGGGCGGGGCAGAGGGGGGGGGCAGGGGTGGGGGGGCGGGGCCGAGGGGGGCGGACCCGCGGGGGGGGCGAGGGGGGCGGACCCGCGGGGGGGCGGACCCGAGGGGGGGCGGGGGGGGACCGAGTGGGGTGGGCGGGGGGAGCGGACCAGGCGGGGGGAGCGGACCGAGCGGGGGGGGGGGGCGGACCGGGGGGGGGGCCGCCCTGGGGGAGGGCGGCCACCGCGCATGCGCTGGTTGGCACCGGCCCAACTGCGCATGCGCGGGACCCGAGTCTCTGGCGCCCCCTAGCACATGGCGCCCCGGGCGACTGCCCGAGTTGCCGGTGCCTTGAGCCGGCCCTGCCAACAATGCACGAACAGTTACTGGCGACTACACAACCCACGGAATTTTTCATGGAGCAGAGTAGGAGCACTGAGCACTGAACATGACTATACAGATGTAGGTAAGCTGGGTAAAACAGGAACACCAAGGAGAAAATGTGAACATTTCTCTTCTGTGCTCGCTTGAGGCAAGGGTGCAAAGTGACTACTGTGCAGTGGCGTGCAGAGGGGGAGGGGGGGGGGCGACGGTGCGTTGGCCCCGGGCATCCATTGGATGGGGGCATCAATCAGAGGCTATTGCTCTCCCCAATGTCACCCAGATGCCTAAATTTTTCCACCTGAATTTAACAAATTGTTTTGCTAAGGGGGGGGGGGGGGGGGGGGGGGGGGGGCGTCACAATCAAATCCAGTGACTACTAACATGTACCTTGTGTCAGGGTGAGGTGACTGCGCTCCCAGACTCCCCCGCGGTGGGGAAACCGCTCTATCCGCCACGCGGGCCGGCGGCCCGGGACTGCGCATGTCCAAGGGAGGGGGAGCTCCTCACATGCAGGGAAAGGCCCCGCCCCCTGATCTGCGTGCTGAGATGTTGACCAATGAAAAAAGATTGAGGACCGGAGGGACTGTGGTTCTCCAGCCAATCAGAGCGCGGGCTTTGTGTGAGTGATAATTGAGCTTTCACACCGACGGAATCTTCCTCCTGTCTCCAACATCTGTGAGTAACACTTTCTTTTCTCCCCCTTTCCACTTCTTTTTTCATTCTGACCATCAATTAGTCACTTGCAGCAACTGAAGGGAAAGGAAGTGAATCCAGGGAGGGTTCAGACTCTGGAAAGCTTGGCCCAGGTCTCTCTCTTAAAAATATTGACATCCTTTGCTCCCTCAGTTTGACACATGAAATGAAATGAAAATCGCTTATTGTCAGGGGCAGTTTAGCACAGGGCTACATTGCTGTCTCTGAAAGCAGACCAAGGCAAGCCAGCAGCACGATTCGATTCCTGTAACAGCCTCCCCAAATAGGCGCTGGAATGTGGCGAATGCGGAATGTGACAATAAGCGATTTTCATTTCATAAGTAGGCTTCAAATGAAGTTACTGTGAAAAGCCCCTAGTATTGACCAAGACACGGGGCTAACTCCCCTGCTCTTCTTCAAAATAGTGGCTGTGGGATCGTCAACATCCACCTAATAGGGACAGACAGAGCCTCAGTTTAACAACTTATTTGAAAGAAGGCTGTTCTGACAGTGCAGCACTCCCTCAGTTCTGAGTGTGATTAAGGATTCAGTCATTCACCCCAACTGCTGACACACCAGCGAGTTCACTCTGGGGAGAGGCTGTTCACCTGCTCTGTGTGTGGGAAGAGATTCTCTCAATTAACCAACCTGCTGACACACCAGAGAGTTCACTCTGGGAAGAGGCCGTTCACCTGCAGTGTGTGTGGGAGGGGATTCACTCAGCCATCCATCCTGCTGAGACATCAGTGAGTTCATACAGGTGAGAAGCCATTGACCTGCCCTCTGTGTGGTAAGGGATTCAGTCATTCATCCCAACTGCTGAGACACCAGCGAGTTCGCACTGGGGAGAGACCATTCACTGCTCTCTGCACACAGCGGTTTAGAACATCATCTACACTGAAATGAAAATCACTTATTGTCACAAGTAGGCTTCACTGAAGTTACTGTGAAAAGCCCCTAGTCGCCACATTCCGGCGCCTATTCAGGAGGCTGGTACGGGAAGTTATATTCAAAATGTTTTCCTTTCTCATAATATTTCTCAGTATATTAGGCCTTATACTTGAGTCTTTGGGGCATACAATCAAGATTTGCCCCGGGCATCACCAGACCTCTGCACGCCACTGCTACTGTGCTACTCAAACCTCTCCTGCAGATAGTATGGGACTCCAATACCTGAAACATGCATTAGCCCAGTCACAAAATAAAGTATCTGCTCAACCTTTCTCCTTGTTGATAAGGAAAAACAAACAGAAAGAGAAAAAACAGAACAGCGATTAATCTGCTTCATAGATTTTTCTATCAGTGACACAGTGATACATTTCTATTTAGTAAAAGAACATACAGATTTGCCATGAGTTTGTGATGATAGTAATGTCTCTTTAGATCCCTTTCTATACAAACAGGATAGAATTTGCCTTGCAATTTAAAAAATAAATTGCTGCAATAAAGTACAATAACATTGTTACTGTACTTGAAAGCTTTGACATATTGAGTTAATAATTGTGCACTCCTATTATCATTTTCAGTTTGTCAGTTAAAAAGATGTTTAATATATTTAACTAAGAATTATGGAATCTCACTTCAGTATAATGTCATCTTTCATGAGAAATTGTGAAACCAAAATTTCCTGATGAAATGTTTTACTCTTTTCATTGATTTCCATTTGAGTAATTTGGACTTTACTTTTCAAGTAAAGCTCTGAGAACAGCTACCCAAATAATACCAGATGCACATGGTAATAAAGAGCACATTTGTGTGCAACAATGGGGTGTAAGAATATAAAAAATAAATTGAAATGCAAAAAATTAGGATGGAACAATAAATGTAATAGAATATGTTGAATGTATACTGTGTTCCCAAAATGTTTAGAAACTCCACATTCAGTCTTTGGATAATAAAGAAGTGTCTCACTTTGATGGCTGCTGTGACAAATGCAAATAGCAGCAGCTTCAGTTTGGAAATTTGTAATGCATTTACAATTTACTTGGAAAAAGCTGGACACTCAGTAAAAATAAAAAAATTAAAAATTTAGAGTACCCAATTATATATTTTTCCAATTAAAGGCCAATTTAGCGTGGCGAATCCACTGAACCTGCACATCTTTGGCAAACTCTACACGGCGGGATCAAACCTGGGTCCTCAGTGTCATAGGCAGCAGTGCTAACCACTGCATCACTGTGCTGCTCTGCCACATCAGTAAAATGAGTATAAGTTCAGTGCCTGTAAATCAGCACACTTAATGCTGAATAGTCTTGCTTTAAACATTCCAAGTAAAAGTGGCCCTTTAAAAAATAGCTCTTGATGGGGTGGCATGGTGGCACAATTGTTAACACCGCTGCCTCATGGCGCTGAGGACCCAGGTTCGAATCCCTGTCCCAGGTCACTGTCTGTGTGGACTTTGCACATTCTCCCCGTGTCTGCATGGGTTTCACCCCCACAACCCAAAGATGCCCTGTTTAGGTAGGTTGGCCATGCTGAATTGCCCTTTAATTGAAAACAAATATTTGGGGACTCTAAATTTAGAAATAAATAGTTCTTGATTACAGGGACACTAATTGTATGGAAAAGTGCTCCGTAAAATATTTGTCTCAGTTATTTATTACCCTCTTCTGAGTTATTTAGGGGATAACTCTCACCAGGGGAATATACAAAGGACAAGCACCATTTACAACACCTCGATGATTGTTTTAGATTCTGTGGTCCTCAATTGAGAATACAACAAAAGATCATTGGCACCATTCTAAAAGATGAAAGAGTGTAATAACACTGCAGCAGTGTCAGTTGTGGCTCAGTTTGGTCACACTCACACCTGCTGAACCAGAAGGTTGGGTGTTTTAAGTTCCACTCCAGAAACCTGAGCACAAAAGTCTCGGCTGACATTCCAGTGCATTGCCAAGGGAATGCTATGCAATCAGAAATGCTGAGCTTGATTTTCAATTGGTCTTGCCAATCTCTGTGAGGAAGGGGGAGATGCCTGCTGGCGAAGGAGCATCAAAGGCAGGCAGCAGCTGGGCAAGTATCTACCCCTGCCTTGCACAAGATAGGGAGGTAAGATTGGCCGGAAGTGTTCAGACACAGTGTCCAGGCATGAAGGTGTGATTGAGATTCTAGGCAACGACTCACACATGTTACATGGCCTGCCCACCCGCAGGGGTCCACTTGGGCCGTGTGAAGTGCTCACTTGACCACAATTACCAATTCCCTTTTAGCACTAGCCTTCAGCCACATGGCCAGAGGCCTCAGCAGTCAATGAGGGCTATGGGTGGCCGAAGAATCGTACTCTGTGTCACTGCCATGCTGGATCGATTAGCTTTAATTTTTCAGACAACGGACGTTATTTTGTTTGAGGTGGGACGTCCCTCCGTCTTCAGGAGGAGGTCCTAGCTTTTTACAATCGAAGGACAGCGGCACTGCACATTGACAGTTCAAGCAGGAGCACTGGCCCTGCCGGTGCTGTAGGGGGAGCAGTCAGCAATGGACCCACACATTCAGGAATGTCAATGATCTCACTCGGGTCAGGCTGATGGGCCCATGAGGAGAGGGGGTGGAGGTATGGGGGCAAGCGGGGAAGTGCTGCTCTGAGAGACAAAACTATGGGAAGGGGCCTTTGATTGGTACTGAAGGCCAAGTAAGAGGCACACCTTCCCACCTACAGTCCCCATGTGTTAACTGGACAGCAGCCCGCGGAGTTAAATCTGTTGGGCGGAATGTTGAGTGGCAAACTCTCCTGTTGCACATTAAATCAGAGTGGTAGTGAGATGAGATCCTGAATTGGGCATTAATTTCCCACTAAGGGCTTCAATTGGGCCACGGGTGGGTGCTCAGATGCTTCCCCCACTGTTTGTAAAATTGTGGTGGCGACAGGGCTAAGCAGGCAGACAGGGGGTGGGCACATGTTTAATGTCAAGGATCCCTAATTTATGGGTCAACTCACCTGCTTTCCTGCCCAGGCATGGTCCCAAGAATTCAGCCTCAGGTTTATACCATTCAGATTCTTAAAGATAATCTGATTAACAATAATAATCTTTATTGTCACAAGGAAGCTTACATTAACACTGCAATGAAGTTACTGCGAAAATCCTCTAGTCGCCACACTCCGGCCCTGTTCGGGTACACAGAGGGAGAATTCAGAATGTCCAGTTCACCCAACAACACGTCTTTCGAGACTTGTGGGAGGAAACCGGAGCACTTGGAGGCAACCCACGCAGACACGGGGCCAGCTTGCAGACTCTGACTACTAACTTTTCTTCTTTTTCACGCACCATTGATATTTGTTATTGTGCATTAGTTTTAATCGTTATCCTTTACAGCTAACCATCTCCATGGAAATGCGGCCCAAAGCTAAATGTTGAGGGCTGCTCAGCCTCTGACCTCACCATTCAGATGGAGAGATTCCAACCTGTGCCTTCAACACATGCAAAATTCCAGGCCTGGGAGATCAAGGAAGAAATTACTGTCCTGGATCATTCTCTGATGATCTTGATAACTACAGATTTCATTTAAAACATTCCAGCTCAAAGCATTGAGGCTGTCGAACTTTGAAATGATGAGAATCTACCCCCACAGAGCAAGATTGTTGAGGGCAATCATTCGCAATTTCAAGAATATTACATATATAAAATAATATCCCAGGTTAAATGGAATATTCCAGGTGTATTATCAAAAATGTCTCATATTACTTAAAAACAATAAAAAGCATTATGGATTTGTCACATAAACTTGCCAACATATTCAACATTTAATTGAATTTGCTAAGTGTTCTAAATGGAGCTGTTATGAAGAATAAGAATCCTCAGATCAGAGTGTGAGTAATCTAGATAGTTACAAATATATTTTTTAAATGTTAGTATTGGTGCTTTAAGGCATCTCCAATCTTAATATTAATGTGTTCGAAATACAATTTATATGAAGCAAAATGACACAGGATTGAGGCAAGATAATCTAATATATAGTCCAATGGAACTGATAGCTTTCAATTTAATAAGGATAGCTCAAAGGTTTCAGGATGCCTACTGATTTTTTTTTATCCTCGCATAAGAAGGCTGAAAGAAAAAGACAACAAGTATACTTAGCTAAAACATTTCAAACTTCCCTTTATATGAATTCATTCCTATTATTTATTGCCATTTTTTCTTTGAATTTTCACAATGTTTTGTGAAAAGCAGCAAATCCAATTGGAAGAGGCACTGAGGGTGGCAAGGCCACAGAGTGCACAGAATGTGGGAACTTGAATGTCCATCACTAATAGTGGCTTGATACTACCACCACTGACCAACATAGCTCCTAGACTGGGCCTGAAGCAGGCGGTGAGAGAACCAACAAGAGGGAAAACCTGCTTGACCTGGTTCTGATCAATTTGCCTGTCACAGATGCATCTGTCCATGATAGTATCAGTAGGAGTGACTACTGCACAGCACTTGGCGAGACAAAGTCCCATCTTCACGCTGAGGATAGCTTCCAACTTTTTGCATGGTGCTATCACCATGGTAAACAGAATAGATTTCGAACAGATCTAGCAGCACAAAATTGGGCATACATGAGATGCTGTGGGCCAACAGCAGCAACAAATTGTATTCAAACCCCATCTGTGACCTCCTGGCCTGTCATTTCCCTTACTCCACCATTGCCATCAAGCCGTGGGGTCAACCCCGGTTCAATGAAGAGTGCAGGAGGGCATGCCAGGAGGAACACCAGCACACCTAAGAATTAGTGGCGCAATTCTCATGCCGCATTGTGCTCAAGCGAGAGAACAACATGGCCGGAGAATCTTGGGAGAGCCCTCTCGCGAGTCTCCCGGCAGCCTCCGTGCCTTGCAGAATTCACCCAAGTCCCACAAGATGTCGGGGTCGGAACTCCACCCAAAAGGGGTGGGACCAAATGGCACTCCCGGAAATAGGTCTTAAACCTACTTGAGACCTATCTGCCCGATGTCCACCGGCCTCCATCGATTCTCTGGCCTCCACAGGGAGGCTGCAGCCGTGCGCCATTCAGCACAGACCAACACATATGTGGACCAGGTGGAATGGCACTTGGGCGGTCTCCCGGGCCATCGTAGACCCTTGGGTGGTGCAGGTAGGTGCAGAGTGGCTCCCTGATCCTCCCCCTGGGACGTGGGCACCTTGGCACTGCATAGCTGGCACATTGGCACTGCTGAGAAACACATGGCTATTCAACGTGACTCACTTTAAATATGGGGCCTAAATGGGGAACGCACAGCTGATGCCACACATAGCCCCTTTTTTACAACGGGGAGCTCTGCTCCCCAGAACTCCCTGCTGTAGCGAGAGATTGGGATGCCATTTTTAAATGGCGTTCGAATCTCCGAGGTCCACAAACAAAACCCCGACCTCTCCACAGCCCATGGTCATGCCCCACCACCTTCTCAAGGGCAACAAATTCTGCTCCAGGCTGTGATGCCTGCATGCTGTGAAAGAATAAAATAAATCCTGGGCTGAATGTTGCTTCCATTAATTTTTTCCATTGTGTGACTTTATTTCCACTCAAGCTGGTTTCTTTAGTTAAGTGCTGTCGGGTATGGTGGAGGTCAATGTCAAAATGGTACACATTGCTGACTTCTTCACTCTCTATCATAAGATCACTTGTATTGGGCATGACAGACAATGTCAGAGTCTTCTTGCCCCAAGGAAGAAGCATTCCATCTGGTCGCCTCACTTCGAACTGACAGAACCCATTATAATCAGGCTGTTGCACTTTACAGTGCCAAAAATGGAAGCTGCAACCTTCTGCCACTTACTTCTGAAAACCCACAAAATAAGTTCAGTTAACTTTTCTATAATTGTGTAAAATATAGAGATTCAAATCTGAATGGATCATTTTCATTTGCTGGTATAAATGGCGTATTGTATCATATCAAGTTGATATCCTGTATTTATATACTTAGCACAGTCCACAGAATTGACACTTTAAGAGAACTTTTAAATTTCCTTGTGCCTCTTTTCCCCTCGTTAAATTATGTTACTGTATTGTAAGAGTATTTTGCTATTTGTTAATTTAACTTTCATTTGGATTGTCACATTTCAACATTTCTTCAAGTTTGTACTTGTTATTCTTGTGCCATGTTATATATTGAACTAGCCTTTGCTAGTCATGTGACTATAATCAGTATTTTGCAGTGAGAACCTAATAACGTTCCCAGAGGAGAGAACCTCCAGTCAGTAACGGTGCTCTGCTTGCAAGGGAAAATATTGCCGCAGTTCTACTTAAATTAAACATCAAAGCACAGCTGTATAACACCAGGCTCTGACAGCCCAATACTTTCATGCCTTTCAATATGACAGCTTATTGGCAGACTTACTTTACTGAGGCTGATGTGATATGACTTGTAGTAATTTTATTTTCCAGAAATATAAGGTTTTCAGATTGCCTCATTTACAGTAATAAATGTAACATCATTCAGTGATACAATTCAAACCATCTTCTCCTAATCAGGCAATTCTAATCAGCAAAGAATATCTTTTCTCCTCTTGATATCATACAACTAAACGTTTAGCGGAAGGTTTTTACTGGCATGACTGGGTGGAAACATGACAGTAGTGGAATCAAAATGGAGGGGAAAGTTTCCCGATTAGTACCTGCTCCCAATCTAAAATTCATTCTTGTGATAAGTGCGTCATTAGCATGGCCAAAATTTACTCACCATCCTAATTACCATTGAGAAGGTGGTGTTGAGCTACCTTTTGAGCCATCGTAGAAGTACATCCACTGTGCATTTACAAAGGGGAATTTCAAAATTTTGACCTGCGACATTGAAGGAACTGTGATACTGGGGCAATTTTGAACCCAGGGTAGTGACCTGCAGGATCGCCAACGTGGTGGGAAAATCCAGAGAGAATTGGGCAAGCGCAATTTTCCACGCCCTCTCCAGTGACTCCCACAAAACGACTGGAAGATCCCACTCAGAGGAAGAAAGACAGAGAGCGTTCAGGAGTGAAATCCAGAATATAGGGTCTTGGCAGCTGAAAAGACAGGCTTGGATTTTCCAGCCCTGCCCACAGGCTCGATCTTCCAGCCCCCTTGAAGGCGATCTCCCATGACGGGTGCCCTGGCAACATGGACCAATGATGCAGCGATGGGTGAACAGGATTGTGGGCAGGAAAAGTTTGGATAAGCTTGAGTTTATGGAGGGATGGAAATTGGGGTCTGTCCAATAGCTGGAGTAATCCAGACCAATTTAACCTCTTCTCTGAGACTGAGCAACAGTTTACATATCTTGTTGTCAAATCAAGCAGACTAAATTAGACGGTAAGAGACATATACACACCAGGTATAAATGATTTGCCCCAATCTGTATGTGTAAAGAATGATGTAACAGTCTCCGCCAAAGAATTGTCCATAGGTACTGGGGTCAACAGGAATACGACCATTGTTCTCAACGCGCCAAATCTGGAACAAGAGAAATGTGAAAATAAATCTATTCAAATGCACTCTTTCAACAAATAGCACCATACAACTCCAAATCGTCTCAGTTTATTGAATACCTGATGAAGGATGTTAAAGAAGGAGCTACACTATGTTCAGTTAGTTCTAATTTTGACACATGGCGGAATTCTCCGGCCGTTCGCTGCTGGCAGGATTCTCTGGTCCCGCTGGCAGGGTAACCTCGCCTGCGGCTTACCCAGTGGTGTGAGGTAGTATCAATGGGAATTCCCACTGACAGTGGCGGGAGCAGGGAATCCCACCAGCAGTGAACGGCACGCTGCCTCCCGCGCTGAGAAATACACGGCTGGGAGGTCAGAGAATCCCACCCCAAAGGAACCAAAATAATAATGGAAACTTGCATTTACGTAAATACATGTTCCAAAGTGCTTTGTTTATCACTAATTATGCTTGAGTTATAATCACTGCCATACATCAAGAAAAATAATGACTTGCCGGGTGACAGTTGGGTGGTGGTAATGGCACTAAACTAATGCTTTGTAGATATGGGCTCAAATCCTAACATAACATTTAGGGTGCGATTCTCATGAATGATTTCTAAGTGTTGTTGCTAGCGGGAATTGCCGCGAGCTTCCCGCCGCTCGGCCCAGCGAAGCCGACAATGCTATTCAACGTTAATTGGTCCATTTAATGAGGTCGTGTTTGCTTCTCTCGCAAATGAAGGCTTGCCGGTCGATTTTCCAGCACCGTGCTCCCCAGCCCCTGCCTAACAAGGTCGAGCAGCACTAAAGCTGCACTTTCTCAGCCAACCCCAGCCAGCTCGCAGCAATGGCGCTCAGGAGACCTGCCCCAAGATTCGGGGATGCTGAACTGGAGAGGCTCCTCGATGCAGTGGAGGCCAGCTGCCCCTCCATCCCAAGATGAATCCCAGAGCTCTTCAGGCACCGAGCGGAAGGAGGGGGTGCTGAGTGTCAACTTGGACCTGTCCATGGAGTGGCAATGGTGGCGGCCATGTCCCCGAGTTCCACCCCTCTGATGAGGCTGCATCTCAGGGTCAGCACACGGGACTTGGTGGCATGGCTGTGCATGTGCTGCTGACAAGTGCGTCAGGGCCCTCCGGCCCCAGAGCCCCCAAAGGACGCCTACCAGGGGCATCGAAGGCCACGGCACGAGGTAAGCAGCTGGCTACTCCCACCTCTGATGTGCGTCTTGGGGACACACCTAGATGTAGCGGAAGAGCTAGGAGAGAAAAGCACATTGAGGATCACGGAGGGCACCGGGAGAGTGGGTGGGGAGAGTAGGTAGGGGCTGGGGAGGGGACAGGGCCGTGGATGTTGAGGGGGTGGGGACAACACTATTGGAAGAGTGGAAACTTGCATTACACATTAAACACCCTTGTGCACAACCATTATGATGCCTCTGTTACTTTTTTCCGCAATTCGGGCTGATCTTCGATCCCTAGGCCTATCTCTCTAGGCATCTCCCCCTCCCCGTGGCAACCACCAACCCTACTGGCCATGGACATGTCCCCGGAGCTGTGTCCCATCCCCTGGGTGTTTGGATGTTGGCTGATGCTTGTGTGGTGTTGCCTCCCGCAGTGTTCAGGCAGAATGTCCAGGGATCAAGGTGTGATTGGGTGCTGGGCAATGATTCCCACATTCTACGTGGCCTGCGCACCCAAGGGAATCCACTTGGGGTTTATGAAGTGCTCACTTTAACCACAATTGCCAATTCCCCACTCTGCCGATGGTGCATTCAGCACATGGCCAGAGGTCTCAGCAGTCGCTAAGGGTTATGGGTGATCGGTGGGGCAGACAGGTGGGGGCAAAGGTTGCCCCCAGAATGGAGACACATGATCCAGGGGTTGGCATGGTGGTGCCACGAGTAATTGCCACCTGGTTGCCTCCCCAGCGCCCCCACCCTCCTGCGGCAGCCCACTCCTGTGGCGGGTTCCCCACCCCCTGCTGAGGACTGGGGTGGCAAACCCAGTGTTCCCAGGCTCTTTGCCTGTGAGCAAAGATACTACTCACCTCCTCGGCTCCCCACAGAAACCCTTTCGCCAGGTTCACATTTTTCAAAAGGAATACTAATCGGCACCAGCGTGACCACTTACTGGGGAGGCCTCTGAATGACAGGAGGCCATTGGATATGGGGTGGCTCTCGTTAATTGTATGGAAATCGGGCTTAAGTGGTGATAATTGGTTTCTCGCCACACTACGGTGAGATCCTGATTTTGCCTACGGGAGCGGGCCGGTTGCATCGCAAACTGTTTGACACATGGCGCGGTTCTCGTTTTTGGCGTCTCCGCTATTCACCGGCCTTCTTTCGCTGGAGCGAGAGCATAACGAGGCCGGAGAATCACGTCCCTTAAATTCAGAGAATCAACAGAGTCAATTAATTTTAAAAATATGGAACACAAAAGCTAGTCACAGTAATGGAATGAAACAATGAAACAATCATTAATTGTTATAAAAACCCACTTGGTTCACGAATGTCCTTTCAGAAGGAAATCTATCACTGCTGGCCTAAATATGACTCTAGACCCACAGCAATGTGGTTCAGTGTTAACTGCTCTCACAGGCAATGAGGGATGGGAAACAGACGTTGGCCTTGTCAGTGACACACACATCCCGGAAAAAAATTAAGAAAAAGACTCAAGGTTGATTTTACTGCAAGGCAAGGTCAGCAGTGAGTTGGCCATCTGTCTCACACCCTGTTCCATTTTCCTTCAGTAGTGTTGTAGCAATGTTGAGGCATTAAACTAAAGGCCCCTCTGCTCACTCATGTGGAAGAGTTGATTGACAACTGTTGACTAGTGGGGGTTTTCCTGGTGCCCTGGCGTATGTTTATCCCTCTGTGTCAATAAAACAGATACCTGCTTATTTAGATTGTTGTTATTCATGGGATCTTGCTATGTGCAATTTGGCTGACATGTTTATCCAAATTACAATAGTGACCAAACTTCAACAATGCATTTCATTACATACAGAATATTTTGTGATGCCCTGGGGTCATAAAAGACTATTTTTGTGGAAGAATTTGTTTTGTTGTTGGCTGTGTGTTTGTCTTGGTGCCAACCACATGGGTTACAATGGTCTCCTCTGTTGCTGTTTAATCCTATTCTTGCCAAACACAAAAAAACAGTTTCCATAAAGCAAAAGAGAAAATCACAGTAAGAGTAAACATGAGGCACCATTCAGCAACAAATTACAGAGTGACATTGACAATATCTGTGAATCCAAACTCCCCATCAAACTGGCATGGAGGAAAAGTACAAAAGGGAGAGGCAGGTTTTAAGAATTTACATTCTGATCACTGTTTTTTGTCACTGAGGTTTATTATCATCATAAAGTCATCAACCCAATGACATAAGTCAAAATCATTAACTAGTCTAACTATGACTTAATTATAGCTAATGGCCTTCTAACTGGGATAAACATAAATCACTTCATCATGGCAGAAGCAAATGATCATCAGTCATTATTGATTGATTATGTAGTGACAGTTTTGATTTTGTAAGTGATTTTACACTATTCTATTTGTGACCTTTTGTACCATATAGTTGTTTATGATGACAGCTGCAGAAATGCGACAGCCCAGAGGGTTTGTTAACCTAACCTTCCCCTGATGATCATGGGGCAGTAATAGGCTCAAAATGGGTTCATAGAATTTATAGAATTTACAGTGCAGCAGGAGGCCATTCGGCCCATTGAGTCTGCACCAACCCCTGAAAAGAGCACCCTATCAAAGCCCACACCTCCACCCTATCGCCGTCATCCTTTAATCCCACCCAATTTTTCTTTTTGGACACTAAGAGCAACTTAGCATGATCAATCCACCTGCACATCATTGGACTGTGAGAGGAAACCGGAGGACCTGGAGGAAACCCATGCAGAGAACATGCAGACCCCGCACAGACAGTGACCCAAGTGGGAATTGAACCTTAGAAGCAACGGTGCTAAACACTGTGCTACCGTGCCGCTCGTAAATTAGGGTTAGGGAATCTCATTGCCTCATTCAAGCCTACGATGCACCTGCTCCATTTTGAAAGGGCCTTTCACTGGATGTCCAAAGTGCTTGCCCAATTCAGGCGACGGCCCATTTTAATATGGAAATTAGGGTTCTATGACAGAAACAGGACTCCAATTGCCATTTCTGGTCTGTGCAGACTACTTTAATCTCCACTGGTTTTGGAACCAAAAATGGCACAGCACAGCCAAGTTACAATTTGAGTTATTTTTGTGGACCACAGGAAGAGAATGGAGCCAACAAAGGTAATATGGGGCACTGCCAAACCTAGGTCTCTGCTCTCTGCAATAGTAATCCCCTTCCCCAGAACCGACGTCACCAAGGACCACCCTGGTTGAATCTTTAGGTCTCAATCCAACAAGGTGCATTATATTTGACACTGTACAGTCTATTTAAGTGAAGTTTTGGCTACAATCCATGGCCGAATAATATCCCTCCATAGTGGTTTGCCCAAAAAGTCAAAATAGACCACAGTACTCTTGCTGTAAGTAGCAAGAAACATCTCCCAGAAATGAGGGTTCCTCTAACTGTGAATGGTGAAGATACAAATGGAGAACCCAGGTTGGTGGAATTTATCATTTGGTTATCATTTCACAGGCAGATTATTCAGCTCAGAAATAAAGGTCAGTAATGCAGTTTAAGCAACACTAGACTGGAAGGACCCTCACCTAACCTAGGGTATTATCTGCCACGAGATCCATAAAAATGTTGGGCTGCAACGTGCCCAACCAAAAGATGACTCTGGACTCAATGTTCAGTTCGGCAACTTTAAATTTGGACCTTTTTCCTCCATTTTTAAACTCCCCCTTTCTTTATTTTTAATATTCCATACATGCAAAACACCCCTCTCCCTCTCTCACACCAGGCCATCTGTTTCTGTTCTTAAAGTTGAGACTTTTTGCTGCAGTTTCTTCATTCTCCCTCCTTTCAGTCTAACAAAGGGTCTAGGACTCTAAATGTTAACTCTGTTTTTTCTCCCGATAGATGCTGGCAAACCTGCTGAGTTTTTCCAGCATCCTCTGTTCTTGTTTCACACATTCTTGTTTTGTTGAGTCACATATATTCAGTACTATTGTAGCTCGTGTAACATTGAGCCATTTCCAATACTACAGATTACACTCTTCTCATGGAAAAGGTTCAATAATCTAAAAGTGCACAATTGCATAGAAGCAAAACTTTTATCATGACAATACACTGAAACCACACAAGGCTTGTTATTAATATAGGCTCATTTTGTCTTTTCCATGTGTATGAAAATAGAAAAGGAAAAACCCTTTGTGAAGGATGGAACTCTGCTTCTAGATAACAGAAGCTTGTGTTTGAATAGGGAATTCTATCAAAACTGAAGTCAGAGCAAAGAGAGAGGGGTTGGTGAGAGAGGAGACATAGTTAGCTGATCTCTGTTTTTATAACCACACTTGAAACTAATTTGTCAAACTGTCAATAACAGTTAATCTTGAAGGTAGCCTGTGGTAATGGGCAGCACAGTGGTATACAATCAGGAGGGAGTTGCCTGGTAGTCCTCAACATCAACTCTGGAACCCATGAAGTTTCATTGCTTCAGGTTAAACATGGGCACAAAACCTTCTGCTGATTACCACGTACCAGCCACCATCAGTTGATGAATCAGTACTCCTCCATGTTGAACACCACTTGGAAGAAGCATTGAAGGTGGCAAGGGCGCAGGACATGCTCTGGGTGGGGGACTTCAATGTCCATCACCAAGAGTGGCTCAGTAGTACTACCACAGATCGAGATGGCCAGGTCCTAAAGGACATAGCTGCTAGACTGGGACTGCAACAGGCGGTGAGGGAACCAACAAGAAGGAAAAACATACTTGACCTCGTCCTCACCAACCTGCCTGCTGCAGATGCATCTGTCCATGACAGTATTGGTAGAAATGACCACCGCACAGTCCTTGAGGAGACAAAGTCACATATTCATATTGAGGATTCATATTAGTGCTGTGTGGCACTACTATCATGCTAAATGGGGTAGACTTCGAACAGGTCTAGTAACTCAAGGCTGGGCATCCATGAGGCACTGTAGGCCATCAGCAGCAGCAGAATTGTATCAAACCACAATATGCAACCTCATTGCCTGGCATATCCCCCACTCTACCACTATCAACAAGCCAGGGGATCAACCCTGGTTCAATGAAGAGTGCAGAAGAGCATGCTGATGTGTTGGGCAGGCTGGGTCTATGTGGACTGCGTTTGATGCAGTGTAGCGAGAGACAGACTTCCAACACTTGATGAGATGCAACACGATTTTATTTAACATCTAACTATTTTACATGTTCAACTCTGGGTTCACACTATGCTGACTTGACTAGAGACCTGATGCTAGCCTGACCAGACTTACTGACTACCACATGGTGTTTGCACTGGCTATGCTCATGAGCTCTGACTGTCTCAGAGGCTGGATCCCGAGAGAGCGGGAAAACTGGTGCCCTCTGGCTTTATAGTGGTCATGACCTGTCTGGTGATTGGCTGCTGTGTTCTGTGTGCTTACTGGTCATTCTGTGCGTTAATCACTGCCTGTCTGCACTCCATTATATACATGGATGTATATTATGACACATGCCAGGAGCAACATCAGGCATCCCGAAAAATGAGGTGTCAACCTGGTGAAGATACAACACAGGACCACTTGTGTGCCAAACAGCATAAGCAGCAAGTAAAAGACAGGGCTAAGTGATTCCACAATGAACGCATCAGATCTAAGCTCTGCAATCCTGCCACATCCAACTGTGAATGGTGGTGGACAATTAAATAACTCATTGGAGGAGGAGGCTTCACAAATATCCCCATCCTCAATGATGGGCGACTCAGAACACATGTGCAAAAGACAAGGCTGAGGCATTCACAACCATCTTCAGCCAGAGATGCTGAGCGGATGATCCAGCATCACAGATGTCAGTCTTCAGCCAATATGATTCACTCCACGTAATATTAAGAAACGACTGAAGGCACCAGCTACTGCTATGAGCCCTGACAATGTCCCAGCAATAGTACTGAAGACTCTGCCTCACGGTGCTGAGGTCCCAGGTTCAATCCCAGCTCTGGGTCACTGTCCGTGTAGAGTTTGCACATTCTCCCTGTGTTTGTGTGGGTTTCGCCCCCACAACCCAAAGATGTGCAGGCTAGGCGGAAGGCAGGTCAAGGGCTAGGAATCTGAGTAACTCACCTCCTGACCCCCCAAAGCCTGTCCACCATCGACAAGGCACAAGTCAGGAGTGTAATGGAATACTCTCCATTTGCCTGGATGAGTGCAGCTCCAACAACACTCAAGAAGCTCGACACTATCCAGGACAAAGACATACGCTTGATTGCTCCTCCTTCCACAAACATTCAAACCCTCCACCACCGATGAACAGTGGCAGCCGTGTTTACCATCTACAAGATGCTCTGCAGTAATTCATCAAGGGTTCCTTGACAACATCTTCCAAACCCACGAAGACTACCATCTAGAAGGATAACAGCAGCAGATACCTGTGATCCCCACCACCTAGAGGTTCCCATCCAAGTCACTCACCACTTGACTTGGAAATAAATCACCGTTTCCTTCACCACTGCTGGGGCAACAGCCTGGAACACCCTTCCATCAGCACGGTGGTGTACCTACACCTCCAGGACTGCAGCGGTGCAAGAAGGCAACTCACCACCACCTTCTGAAGGGCAACTAGGGATGGGCAATAAATGCTGGCCTAATCAGTGACGCCCACATCTCGTAAATTAATTGGTTGGCCCAGTACAATATTGGGTCTACATAAGCAGCAAGGACCATGTTACATTTTAATAGCATTTACTCAGCCTCCACTATCTGAGAAAATGCATGGACCATAAAATTGTTGTCTTGACCCAATGATCAATGCTGCCAGCTGGGGCAGCTGTAGCTGCAGATGACCTCATTACACCCAAACAAGTGAAAGGGTAAACCACCCAGGGCTTCCACTCTTCATCACATTACAGCAATCCTTTTTTCATTATACATTTAAAAATTATTATAAATAAATTTAGAGTACCCAATTATTTTTTTTCCAATTAAAGGGCAATTTAGCGTGTCCAATCCACCTACGCTGCACATCTTTTTGAGTTGTGGGGGTAAGACCCACGCAGACACAGGGAGAATGTGCAAAGTCCACATGGACAGTTACCCAGAGCCGTGATCGAATCCGGATCTTGATGCCACGAGGCAGCAGTGCTAACCACCGTGCCGCCCTTCAATACAGCAATCCTGTTGGAAATACATTTCACGAGAACTTCAGATAAACACAAGGTGCGGAATTTTCCGCATGTCCCTGCATTGCATTTCCTGGTGGTAGGAGGTGGCCTGACGTTGGCCGACGGCAAAGTCTTCTGGTCCCATTGCTGTCAATGGGATTTCCCATTGAATCCATGTCCTGCCGCATGTTTCCTGGTGGCGGTGGTTCACAGTCGGTGGGACTAGAAGATCCCACTGGCAAGATCAGGCACAAAATCCCCCGCTCCCATGATCTGGATTAATGACCATACAACCAAAGAGCCTCAAATGAGACACTTGAGGCTGATTATAAAGAATAACCAGTTGAATTTGATCCTGCAGTGTTTTTGTGGAAGTGTAACACAGTACAAGCCATCACTTCCAGAAAATCAAGGACCAGGTGGAGGAGAATTGAACCTTCGACCTGCACCAAAGCAGAGTCTCAAATTGAATGGCATTGTTATAATGTAGCTCCCCAGACCATTGTTATCCAAATTTCTCATGACACAGTCATTTTATGTCAGCACATATACATACATGTCCTCAAACACATTTTCACTTTCTATGTTTCACATGAGATTGTGAGTTACCTCTGTCTTTCCAGAACCATCATCCACCATGTTATGATTTGCAGCCATCTGGGGGGAGCTGTGCAGCTTTGAAGCATCAAATTTGACCTGCTTGATTTTTGCAATTGTCTCAGTGACGTACACTTTTCCAAATCCCTCGCTTTGACCTTTGTCTTTCCAATTTTTAAAGAACTGTTTGAAGATTGGAGTCTCTCCTCCTTCAGGAAGTACTTGAATCTGCAGTGGAAAACAAAGCTTTATATTGATGCTGTCGTAAATTAAGACAAAATGGTAGCAGGAATTCTACAAGACTTTATGATCTATTTTGGTGTTAGCATTTTTGATTGTCCCTCTCCGCGTAGCAGCTGAAAGAATGTCAACTGCACAGGTCCGGAAATGCAGGTGGTGTACTCCAATTAATATGGACAACCTGATAAACTAAATATCAACTGCTGATAAAACAGCAATAGCTTCTGTACAAACCAAATGTATTAATTTGTGTACAAAGTTTGTAGGTTTGTTTAGACTTTAATAAGAATTTGTACAGGCAAACTAGCCTACATTAATGCTCTTGGTATTTTATGTGCAAATAAAGTTTACCAGATATCTTTGAACCAATTCAAGAACCTTCTTTGAAATTTATGACTGGATTGTTTTGGTGATTAATTTACATTAATGGCCTCTAATTATACTATTCTCACAAAAGGAGACATTCTCTATGAATCTACTTGATGAAAACCTTACATAATTTTAAAGACCTCTATTAGGTCAACCTTCAGTCATCTTTCTTCAAGAGAAAAGAGACTCAGTGTGTCAATCCTTTCCTGATATGTATACCTGAGCATCCCTGGTATTATCCTTGTAAATTGTCTATGCACCACATCCAGTGCCTCTCTAACAATTTTATAACATGGCAACCAAAACCGCACACAGCACTCCAAGTGTAGCTTAATAAAAGTTTATTACTGAGCATAAAGATAGAATAACTTCCCTACATTCTAATTCTCAACCCTCCAGAAATAAATCCCAGTTCTGGATTTTTGCGGAGTTGTAGAGACTCCATACCTTGTCCAAAATGGTGAGTGGATCCAAAAGTGGCATTCCCATTTTCAACGATTGTATTTTGCCAATTGGGGAAAGGGGCTAAGACATCATTATAAATGGGAAAAACCCAAACCCAGCTGGGCTATTTATGCTGAGTTCAAACGTACCTCATTTTCACTGGAGCAAGGTGCGATTCCCACAGTGCATGACTTATGATTTTTAAGAATAGATGCCAATGATCATAAAAAGTGAAAAAGGGCGAGGTGGAGAGAAACATGGGGTGTCGTTGTATGCCGATGGCCTGTTACTGTATGTGGCGGACCCGGTGGGAGGGATGCCGGGAGTGATGGAGTTGCTAGCTGAGTTTGGGACCTTTTCAGGTTATAAATTAAATTTAGGCAAGAGCGAGGTGTTTGTGGTGCACCCTGGAGACCAGGAGGAAGGAATTGGTAGGCTCCCGCTTAGGAAGGCAGGGGAGAGCTTTAGGTACCTGGGGATGCAGGTGGCCAGGGACTGGGGGACTCTTCACAAGCATAACTTCACCAGACTTGTAGATCAGATGGAGGAGGAGTTCAAGAGGTGGGACATGCTGCCATTGTCGTTGGCGGGGAGGGTACAGTCCGTCAAAATGACGGTGCTTCCGAGGTTCTTGTTCCTCTTTCAGTGCCTGCCCATCTTTATCCCCAGGGCCTTCTTTAGGAGAGTGACTAGCAGTATTTTGAGCTTTGCGTGGGCAGATGGGACTCCGAGAGTGAAGAGGGTGTTCCTGGAGCGAGGGAGGGATAGAGGCGGGCTGGCGCTGCCCAACCTTCTGTGGTACTATTGGGCAGCCAATGTGTCAATGGTGCGTAAATGGGTGATGGAGGGGGGAGGGGTGGCATGGAAAAGAATGGAGATGGCGTCATGTAGAGGTACGAGCCTGGGTGCCATGGTAACGGCACCGTTGCCGCTCTCCCCTAAGAGATTTACCACGAGCCCGGTGGTGGCGGCGACCCTAAGAATCTGGGGACAGTGGAGACGGCATCGGGGGGAAACAGGGGGCTCAATGGAGGCTCCACTGGGTGGCAACCATCAGTTCATCCCGGGGAGCAAGGATGGGGGATTTAGGGGGTGGCAAAGGGCGGGCATCAGCAAATTGAGGGACCTGTTTATTGGCGGGAGGTTTGCGGGCCTGGGGGAACTGGAAGATAAATTTGGCCTTCCCCAAGGGAACATGTTCAGATACTTGCAGGTAAAGGCGTTTGCTAGGCGACAGGTAGAGGGATTCCCTCTGCTGCCGTCGCGGGGGACGATGGACAGAGTGCTTTCGGGGGTGTGGGTCGGAGAGGGGAAGGTGTCTGACATCTATAAGGTAATGCAGGAGGTGGAGGAGTCGTCAGTGGAGGAGCTGAAGGCTAAATGGGAGGAGGAACTTGGGGAGCAGATAGAGGACGGGACTTGGGCGAATGCCTTGGAGAGAGTCAACTCTTCCTCCTCGTGTGCGAGGCTTTGTCTCATCCAATTTAAGGTGCTGCACCGGGCCCACATGTCCGGGACTAGGATGAGTAGGTTCTTTGGGGGTGAGGACAGGTGCACCAGATGTTCGGGGAGTCCAGCGAACCACGCCCATATGTTCTGGGCATGCCCAGCACTGGAAGAATTCTGGAAGGGGGTGGCGGGGACGGTGTCGAGGGTGGTTGGATCCAGGGTCAAACCAGGGTGGGGACTCGCGATTTTTGGAGTTGCGGTAGAGCCGGGAGTGCAGGAGGCGAAAGAGGCCAGTGTCCTGGCCTTTGCGTCCCTAGTAGCCCGACGAAGGATTCTGCTACAGTGGAAGGATGCAAGGCCCCCAAGTGTGGAGACCTGGATCAGTGACATGGCGGGATTTATAAAATTGGAAAGGGTCAAATTTGCGCTGAGAGGATCAATACAAGGGTTCTATAAACAATGGCAGCCTTTTCTGGACTTCCTGGCTCAAAGATAGGTAACTTGGTCAATAGCAGCAGCAACCCGGGGGGGGGGGGGGGGGGGGGGTTGCTCCTTATTGTAGTGTCTATTCTGTAACTTTATATTGTGTTAATTTGCGTTGTTGTTAAAATGCTGTGTTGTTCATGGAGGTGGGGCGAATGTTTATGATTGTTAATATTATTGTTATTTTTGGTATTTTACTATGGTGCGTTATTGTTGTATAAATTCAAAATTTTGCAATAAAAATTATTTTAAAAAAAAAGTGAAAAAGGAACTATCAGGTTGTTGAGTTACCCCTGATCTTTAATGTTTCATAAAAGACTGCTCTGCCTCTGAGTTGAAAAAAATCCAATGCTTTCAGATTTAATAGCTGTTTGTTGGCATAACTATAAGGGTTATCATTATAATATTACTACTTCTTAACTGCTTCCACAGGCTATCATCATCACAGTGGGGACTGTATGTTCACAGTTTGACTGATAGCTCGAAGAGGTTATGAAGATGATAGCTCTTTTTGATGCAGGGCTATGAATACAAATGTTTATTTTGTATAAGGAATTAAGCACTCGAGAGGATTTAAATGTATTGAATGGGCATTCATGAATTGAGTTTTTTTTAAATATATAGTGAAATCTGTAATAGATATTTAGAACTTAATTTTATTTCATCTCAGCATTGCTCCTGTGGTCTGACCCTGGTGGATATTGAATGAGTTAGCATGGAGAGTGTAAGGGAAATGGGTGGTGCCTTGGAGGCATGTGTTGGTGTGTGCTAGCACTAAATTAGCATAGGGTCTATAAGTTGGCAAGGAGAGGAGTTGGTGGTGAGATGAGCATGGGGAGTCAGTAGAAGGGAATTTATTGACATGGAGGGTGTGAGAGGTAATTGGCGGGTGGGTGCAGCAGCATGGTTTGGCCTCAGCTAACATGGAAAGGACTTCGGGAGTGGTTTGGGTTCAGGGGCACTACGTGGTGAAAGCCAGAAGGCTAATATTCAACCACACAACTGGGATAAACTCTCAGACTATAGAGCCGGGCCTGTTAATCAGTTTCTCTCAACACTCGGCAACACCTTTGGCTGCCTCCAAATTGTTTCCAACTCCAGCATGCTCCAGATTGGAAGATCTTTGCGCCAGCCAATGGCGGGCGGGGCCGTGTCCGCCACCATAAAATATGCTGCGGTGAGGGGTGGGGAGAAAATTTCCCTCCCCTTTTTTAGTCCTATTATGGGGCACACTATTGAAGGCCTTTTGAAAATCTAGATAAATTATATCTAGTGCACAACAGTACACTCCGTGTTCTTCACCCGGTGTCTATGTTTATGTATTTACATTGCGTATTTATCATATGTCCTATGGAACGATCTAAATCCAAATCTATTAACATACTCGTTTGGATTAGTCAAACAGGATTTCCCCTTTTGAAGACCATGCTGACTGTTCATTATTTTCTACATGTTCTTCTATTCTCTCCTTTGGTGAGGATTCCATGATACTGCCTATTATCAAAATCTATCAGCTAAACATTGAGAAGTCATTAAAAAAAAAATAATATGTTGTAGATAATTTTATGTTGACAGGAAATTGAACATTTTGTTCACTGTTGCCACCCAACATAATTGTAAAGAATCCCACATAAGGTGTCCAGCATGATTAAATGCAGAGTGGGGTGTCTTATCATCTGTCCCAGTACTAAGTGTCAATGTCAGTTGTTAATATTTACTACCTATTGTGCCACTGTGGCGTTGCTCATTATTCTTACAATGCTAACGGAATGGTGACCTTTCTGAGTGTGTCCTAATTTAATAGCAACTTGGACAGAATTATGGAGAACCAAGTTGTCCCAAACTCACTTGAAGCTTTACACTGGTAGAATATGGACATTCTAAAGTTTTGAATTTGAATCAAAGCCAGATCTTGATCAGCAAGAGTGCAGATCAAAGAATCGGACAAAGAGCATCACACCTGACTGGCATCGCTTGCACTCCTGATTTTATGACCCAGAAAATGGGAGTTCCAAAAATTGGGTTCCTCCAATCTATGTTCCTGTCCAACTAGACTCTGTGCAGGTTATCTGACAATGTATCCCACTGACACATGACCGATCATACCACTAAGTCACATTTTCATTTGAAAATAAGTGGAAAATCATAGATTTCTCTGCACCAGAATGAATGATTTACTACTTACTAAACAAGCATACTACAAACCAAATTGAATAGCAAATCATCATCAAACAAAACTTCTTTAACAAATTAAATCTAAAAAATCTAATGAAATATATAAATTCTATATTCTGAAGTTAAAAGTATCATCTGACATTGTAAAATATTTCTATGAATGTTATTCCACAGTCCATTGTACATCTGTACAATGCAAATATTATTTTGGTCATTAGACTTGTTTCCTTCGCATGAGATGAGAAAAAGGAGAAGGCAGAAGTTTAAATTTCTTCCAATGTTTGAACTGACAGTGATTAATTGTGAATCCCGGACATAAATATGCACTAGCTTGTCAACTTGACCAGGGTAGAGTTGACTGAAGGCGATATAGCTTTTTTTCTGTTTTGTGTAATCTATAACTTCTGCTTGATTTTAGCTGAAACTATATTAAACAGACAAGTTGCCCTGGCAAGTAGACTGCTTAGCTATAGGGAAGCTGTCTGTCTTTTTCAGTACAAGGGAAGCAGTGGAAGGATACTTTGAAAAGGTACTGACAAGGTTCAACTCGTTTTGGGTAACATCGTTCATTGCTTTCAACCAAACAATAAACACATCTTGTAGCAGATGAAATGAAATGAAAATCGCTTATTGTCACGAGTAGGCTTCAATGAAGTTACTGTGAAAAGCCCTTAGTCGCCACATTCTGGCACCTATCCAGGGAAGCTGGTACGGGAATCAAACCGTGCTGCTGGCCTGCTTGGTCTGCTTTAAAAGCCAGCGATTTAGCCCAGTGAGCTAACCAGCCCCTTGTCTGTTCCTTATGTAACAAAACATCTTAGTCTCATTTGAAAATATCCTACCTGGCTATTGGGTGGGTAGTTCATTTGTTTAATGAATCCTTCAGCGGTCTTCATAGCTGCCTTTCTCTCATTTGGGTTTGCATTTTTACCTAAACACCAAAATATTACCTCAGTAAAATTAGTACAAAGTTAGGATTAGCAAGGATCACATTAAATTTATATGTGTTTACATTTGCATTTCAGTAATAAGTTGACAAAAATTTATTATTTGAATATTTGTTAGGCTTGTCATATTCACTGAAATGTTGCATCCTTTCTTTGGTTGGGCATTCCTTACCTTCATTTGCTTCAAGTTGCAAAGCTTGGTGGATTCTCAGCTCTGCTTGGGGATCCTGCAAGAGTTCAACTCACTAAAAAAACACACCTCATCAGCACAGAGCACGGATAAATTTCCCAAAGATTGTGTTGTGACATTAGAAAAAACCTCATCAACTCTGTACCCCCATCCACAGCCTGCCCCCCACTCCCCACCACCCCAACACACCAAGTGAAGAATTCAACCCTGGATTCTTGGATTGGTCCGTGTTTTATCCGTGAGCCATGGGAACATAGAAATTAAGAGCAGAAGTAGGCAATTCAGCCCTTTGAGCCTGCTCCGTCATTCAATCAGATCGCAGCTGATCTCTTCCTGGTCTTAAAGCCACCTCCCTACCTGTGCCCCATTTCCCTTTAACCCATTTTAAAAATCATAAATATATCTATCTCCCTCTTAAAACCATTTAATGATTCGGACTCCACCGTACTATGGCAGCGAGTTCCACAACATCACCACCCTCCACAAGAAGTAATGCCTCCTCATCTCAGTTTTACATCTACTGCCTCTCAACCTATAACTGTGACCTCTTGCTCTAGTTTTCCCCAAAGGGGGAACATTTGGTCGACATTTACTTTATCAACCCCTTTTAGTATTATATATACCTCAATCAGATCCCCTCTCATCCTTCTAAACTTCAGAGAGTATAAGCCAAACTGATTAAACTCTCCTCATACATCAACGCTTTCATTCCCGGAATCAATCTGGTGAACCTCCTCTGAACTGCTTGCAATGCCGCCACATCCTTCTTCAAATAAGGAGACCAAATAAGGATACACTACTTCAGATGTGGTCTCACCAACATCCTATACAATTGCAACAATATTTCTCTACTTTTCACTCCAGTCCTTTTGCAATAAATGATAACATTTCATTTGCCTTTCTTATTACATTTTGCACCTGCACACATACTTTCTGTGATTCATGAACAAAGACACCCAGATCCCTCTGCCCAGAGGCATTTTGAATCTGCTTTCCATTTAAATATTTTGCCTGACTATTTTTTCGGCCAAAATGGATAGTCTCACACTTATCCACATTAAACTACACCTGCCAAATTTTGGCTCAATCTCCTAGCCTATCTATATCTGTCTGTAAAATCTGTATCTCCTCTTCACTGCCTGCTTTCCCACCTGTTATAGTATCGTCCATAAATTTTGCCACGTTACACTCTGATTGCATGCAGATAATTTATATAGATTGTAAACAGTTGAGGGCCGAGGACTGACCCATGCGGCACCCCACTAGTTACAGTTCGCCAGGCAGAGAAGGGCCCATTAACCCGATCCTCTGCTTCCCGTCAGTCAGCCAATCCTCAATCCAATCTGGTATTCTACCCTCACCCCCTTCGATCTCACCTTCTGGGTCAACCTTTTATGAGGCATCTTGTCAAACACCTTCTGGAAATCTAGATATACCACATCCACAGGTTCCCCATTATCCACCTTGCATGTTATGTCCTCAAAGAACCCAAGCGAGTTTGTCAAGCATGACTTACCCTTCATAAAACCATGCTGGCAATGGTGGATTGAGCTTTGTCTTTCCAAATGTTCAGCCATCCCCTCCTTAATTATTGATTCCAGCAACTTCTCCCTCCACAGAGGTCAAGCTCATCCGTCTATAGTTTCCTACTTTTTACCTCTCTCCCTTTTTGAATAGGGGAGTTATATTAGCATGTTTCCAATCCACCAGGATATTTCCAGAATCCAGGAAATTGTGAAATATCATAACCAATGCATGCACTATCTCTGGCTCCTTTAATACCCTAGGTTGCAGGCCATCAATTCCCTGAGACTTATCAGCCTATAGTCCCATTAGTTTATTCAATACCGTCTCTCTAGTGATGGTATTGCACTAAGTTCCTCTGCATTAACTGCAGTTCTTGGAAATTTTTTATTGTTCTCTACTGTGAAGACAAATTATTGGTTCAATGCCTCCGCCATCTCTATGTTCCCCATTATTACCTCACCAGCATCATCCTCCAAAGGGCCAACATTTACTTTAACTACGAAAGGGAAAATGCTGGAAAATCTCAGCAAGTCTGGCAGCATCTGTAGGGAGAGAAAAGAGCTAACGTTTCGAGTCCGATGACTCTTTGTCAAAGCTTGACAAAGATGAGCTTTGACAAAGAGTCATCGGACTCGAAACGTTAGCACTTTTCTCTCCCTACAGATGCTGCCAGACTTGCTGAGATTTTCCAGCATTTTCCCTTTCGTTTCAGATTACAGCATCCACAGTAATTTGATTTTATTTACTTTAGCTAGTCTCTTCCTCTTTATATACTTATAGAAGCTTTTGGTATCAGTGTTTATGCTTTCTGCTAGTTTCCTTTCATTGTTCAGCTTTTTTGATTCTACCTTTAGTAGCTTTTCGCTGACCTATAACGTTCTCCCAATCCTCCAGTTTACCACTAGCTTTTGCAGTATGGTATTCACCAGTTTTTGCCTTTATGTCCTCCTTGACATCCTTGTTTAGCCATGGAATATTTTTCTCCCTTTTACAATTCTTCTTCCTCTCAGGAATAATTTAATTGAGAGGTATTTAATATCTCCCTGAACATCTGCCATTGTTCATCAACTGTGCTACCCTCAATTATCTGTGCCCAGTCTACTTGGCCCAAATCATTCCTCAGGCCTGTATAACTACCTCTGCCCAAAGCTAAAACTCTAGTATGGCACTCTGTCCTTTCTTGCTCAATCTGAATTTGAAATTCTAGCATGCTGTGATCACTCCTTCCAAGAGGATCCTGAACAACAAGACTATTTGTCAACCCTTCTTCGTTACATAATACTGAATCTAAAATAGCCTGCTCCCTGGTTGGCTCCATAATATATTGCTCTCAGAAACAATCTCTCTATGCACTCTGTGAAATCTCCCTTGAGGCTACCCTGTCAATTTGATTAATCTAGTCAATATTGATGTTAAAATCAACCATGATTACCGATGTGCCTTTCTCACAAGCCCTCATTATTTCTTGGTTTATATTATGCCCCACTTTGGAAATATTGCTCGGGTGCCTGTAAATTACTCCTACCAAGGAGTTTTCCCCCTTGTTTTTTATTTCCACCCATATCGATAGAGTTAACAATAAACATTACTCTGAAGACCTGCAGATTTGCATGGTTCAGGTAGCTGTTGGTTGAGATCACCACAAAGGATCACCTAATCTCTCGTAACAAGCCTGTTATTTTGTTCTTAATTTGATTTCAATAACCATGTTAATCCTGCCTCCTCTCCCGCCATAGGACACTTGCAAGTTGGTTATTAAAGACCGGCAAGTGTGATTTTCCCCACTTCTGAACAGACAACTGATATCAGTAACCCCTTTGAAACATCATGATAATCAGTGAGTGTACAGCCAGCATTCTCCTGAACAAAGTATATGAATACACACCATATCCATTAAACAGTGGCTCCACCTGGTGGAGGCTTAACACTTCAGTCGTAACACCTTCTCCCTTAAAATCCTCATCAATTAAGAACTACACTCTGGATGTGGGATCACATTTTCAGACATTCCTGGTTCCAGAAAATGTCTTTCAGCAGTTGTCATCCCAGGCTTCAGTTTTCTCTTGTATATTACATTTTAAAGAGTGGGATAATAATATCCTTGCACCAGAACCTCATGTTTGCATTGCATTTATATAAAAATTGGTTTATGATCCTCACTCTTCCACAATCAGAAATTTTGAAGCATTTAAGTTAGAGTAATTTTTTTTTAGAGTTAGCAGGTCGACCAAGGAGTGTAGACCAGCAGCATTTCAAACAGTGAATTAGTCAGCTTAATCTCTTCTTGCAGCACTTAAGATAAAGGCCCACCACCACTTCAGGGCAACTAAGGATGGGCACTAGATGCCAACCTCACCCGGAACACCCACATCTTGAGGATGAATAATATTGTTCCTGTTGCTCTTGCTACCTTAAACAAGTACAATTATTTTCAACATCGCAGCTTCACAGTTCTCTTGCAATCGCAACTAATTTGCCCTGATTACAAAAGTGATCCTTTGCCTGGAGTGTTGGAAGATGAGGTAAACATGAACCAGGAGCTTTATGGACGGAAGAATTAGCTAAAGAGTCCAAAGGATCAAAGAAGATTCAAGGAAAGAAGCTTCTAAACTAACACCACCAAAAAAAAGTAACTGTCTGTGTGATCAATGTTATGCACTTGCTACAAATTGGCCATTATTTTTCCACATAACTAAGGTAAATACACTTTAAAAAGTCATCCATTGTATGGGAGGGACTTTGAGACATCCTGAAGATATAGAGTGAAATTTGAAACATCTTTCTTTCTTGATTGTCACCTCAAGCCATGTTAATTTTATTTTAATTAATCGTACTGGTATATTTTCTTCAAATTGCATTAAAAATGAATCACAATTTGTTACTTTTTATTCTTTGATGATGAGTATTACTGGTATACACATTAAAATGAAGATAATCAAAATGACTGAAGGATAGGAACATTCCACCGGGTATTAACTGCACTGTCAACAGCACTGATATCCTGCTGGTGGTGCTGTTGACAACAAAGTCTTTTTGTAGCTCATTGGCACCACCAGCTGAAAGCTAGTGGTAACACCAAAGTTTACAATGTCCAAAGTGGTTGAAATTCTTGTCAGTGACCACTTTTCCCTTGAGCTAAAACTAGACTAGGTAGCTCTGTCAAATAATCAAATTGTACATGTACAACACAAGTATCAATTATGTGTCACAGAGGCCAGTGTTTTCGATTCCAGAGTTAAAGTGCTTCCGCCAGCGGAGTATCAGGACTGTTCTGCTGGCACTAGGAGCGTCGCCGAGGTGATACTCTTAGAGCTTGACTCTGCAAAAATATGAATAGTAGTGAACACGCCATTTTCCCTGCCCTTACTGCTGTTGGGCGCTCCGATGCCAATGTCCAGAGACAGGCCCCTCCACTCCACACCGCAGATGTCGACCCCCCCCCCCCCCCCCCCCTCACTGACAAGGGATCACCCCAGCCCCTCATCAAACAGGGGCATCCTCCCTGCCCCTCATCAAGGGCATCCTCTCCACCCCCAACATCAGGGGAAAAATGTGTCACTCCTCCAGTCCTCCTACACCACGCATTCATGAGGATGACCCAACCCCCCCCACTCCCAACTGCACCCCCCACTCCCAACTGCACCCCCCCCCCCTCCCCACCCCCTCATCCCTCCTAAGTGCTTTCACATCCTCTTTTCTAACTGCAGTCTTGAAGTGGCTATTGGATGTCATTTTTCAAAAGTGCGATTAGGATCAATGTGTGTGCTTCAGATGTATTCAAATGTGATGGGAAGGATAAATAAACAAATCTCCTGGCAGCTGCGTTTAAATTAAGCTGCCAATCAAAGGCTAGTTAAAGGTACTGTACTGTGATCACTGCACTTTGAAATTGAATGAATATTCAATATTTCAAGATCTCAAGGAATTTCAAGGTGCGTCAAATGTTGTGGGCTTTCCAGGAAGACTCTGACACTTCAAAATGCAGAAGTTTTAAAAGCGCAGGCTAAGGGGGCAGATGTGAAGGAAAGGAAAATCTTCCTGGCTTGAATCTTCAATGAACTGTCTGATCTGCTCTGCAGCTGTCCAACAGAGCAGTTCAGTGAGAAGATCATTTAATGTTTAAACAGGTTAGACCAGAGGGAATGTCAAGAGCTTCAGGTTGATCAGGGGTGGAAGGTACAATCCAGGCACAAGACCCCATCTCAGGGAGGGTCCTGGAGTCAACCGCTTAACCACAGTCCGAGCCCACCAAATCCCAGGACCCTTTGGGGATGCGCCCTCTGCAGCTTGGCAGTAGCAAAGGGACACATGAGCAATGTCCCAAGACCCTTGACCCTACTCGGGGTCCAGCACACCAGAACTGCACTTGGCAATACTTACAGCAAAGCCCGCTGGTGGAGCTCCCACTGTGGGGACTGGAGCATAATGGGGGTGGAGTTACAGGCTTCCAGTCCTTTAATCATAAAATCTCCAGAATGAGGGCATTCGGCTTACTGAGTGCGCACCGATCATCCGAAAGAGCATCTTACCTCGGCTCAAACCCCTGCCCTATCCCCGTAACCCCATCTGACCTTTGGACACTAAGGGGCCAATTTAGCATGGCCAATCCACCTAACCTCACATGTTTAGACTGTGGGAGGAAACCAGAGCAGCCAAAGGAAACTCACGCAGACACAGGGAGAAAGTGCAAACTCCAGACAATCACCAAGGAATTGAATCCAGGTCCCTGGTGCTATGAGGCAGCAGTGCTAACTACTGTGTCACCATGCTGTCATCTCATTCTCATTCAAATTAATGCAAAGGAGCTGTTTGCATGTTCCCGCTAGTGACGGGCAGGGATCCTGCTATGACTGGTTGGGATGGGAGCGGTGACTGGGGACAGGTTTGCCCCCCTGCACAGATCCCATTTTCTTTCCAAAAGTACCCATCGACGTAATTATGAAAATGCCTACGGGAGAAAATTCTTTTTCACATCAACACCAGTCACCTTTTGTAACATTGGTTCTAGAATAAAACCTGGAAATACACAGCAAGTCCTGCAAAGACAAAAAGGCAGGCAAATCCTTCTTCAATGATATTCTTACCCTTCCAAACGAATATCTTTCTGTCTGCTCCATTGTCCAGTATAAAGCATTCTTCAGTCAAGAGCAAGTCACATGAGAATGGGTTTTCCGCTGATATTAGTGACACTTTCATAGACCCACTTGCATCTGAGACCTGAAGGAAGAAGTTTTCATAAAAATTACAACTCTCATCACTAAATAAATGCTCATGTTTCTGTATGTTATATCACTGAGATTCTATAGGCCGGATTTTCTGGTCCCAACGTGCAGCCCCGCCAAAAGGCTACATACTTTAGGCCGTTTGGCGGGTAGGCAGCAAAATCCCACCCTATACTTCTATGGCTTGAATTTTCAGGATGGCGAGTGCTTGGTGATCACCCCACCAACTCTGACAGGTCTGCTGCCATTTAATACTCAATTGAGTGTTGACTGGCAGCAGGCAGATCTTCCTTTGGGGCGTGGAGTAGGCCAGGAGGGGCACAGCTCCCAGGTGGCTTGGGAGAGGGTGCCCCAAATCTTAAGGAGCTTTCAGATTGGCGCACCTGTCCCCACAAAACTCCCCTTCCAACCTAAGACAGGCTGACCCAAACAGAGCCCGCTAACCAAAAAGTTGAAACTGGGCAGGAAAAAGACCCATAATCGGGGCATGGGCGGACTTCAGCCCAATGTCCTTTCCACCCTAATGTTAAATTGCATCTGCTTCAGGATGGATGGGATCCTGCAGGTATTCCTGTCCATGCAGATTTAGCCTAAAAACTGAAGGAAGAGGATTTCACTCATTGAATTATTCATGGTATCTCCAGTTATAACAGAGGGTTGCAATTATCAGATGTAACTCTTTCCCATGCTGCTGTAAAACAAATTGTAGTGTTTTTGTCAGGCTATAAGAAAACTAGTTTATTATCATATTCCCACAAAATATGCTCTCTTTCTATCACATTACATGTACACCAAATAAAAGGACACCTTTGCCATAATGGCAGGAACAAGATTCCTATAAAAAAATTGGTGAACTACTTTACAAAACGCTGTTCATCCTAAACTGCTGCAACCAATAGCTAATATTTGCTTGCAAGGACACTCTCTGTTAACAATTGAGGAAAATTAAGATTAAAAAAATGAAATTGGGATAAACTAAAGGGGATACAAGTGGACTGATAAGTGCACCTGTCTGAAGGTGTGTTTTGATGTGTGAATTAGCATACCAGTGGTAAAAACAGGTTTTCACCTGTGTGACTAGGCAAAAACAATGGTGTATAAAAGAGGTGACATCAAAGTGGAGAGATAAGCAAATTGACACTTCTTTGCTAAAAGCCATGTCCACAGGGTGGGTAACATCAAAAAATGATATATCCATAGCCAGACAACTGGAGACAGGTATGCAGGAGAGGCTGCTACCATCATAGCGACATCCAGCTGTAGAAACCAGGCTCTCTCAAAAAATATTATTGATTAAAGGTTGCTGATTAAATGACAAAACTCAAACAGAGAAGGTTATTCCTTCGCTCAAACAGAAAATGGCTTTCCCAATCATGGACAAATAACATTTGGGTTGTAGTTATCTGCTGGATTTAGCTCCTACAGTAATATAATATTGGACCTTGTTTAGAAAAATGGATGTTTCTTAGAGTTCAGGAAACATAGGTAGTTGGGAACACAGGGATAACTTCATGAGCTACTTGGCGGGATCCCACGCTTCGCCGGCAGTGCATTCACATCTGCAGATTTCCCGACGGTGTGGGGGTGGCCACAATGGGAAACCCCATTGGCCGGCTCCCAGGAAGTAGGATCCCGCTGCCAGAAAACAGGTGCAGTGGGATGGAGAATCCCGCCCACTGTGTGTATAGCTATCTGCGTAGTTAGGTGAACTGTTGTAGTGTTTTATGGTCCTTCTTGTCATGTGTTTTCTTTTAAGTTAATAAATATTCTTTATTAACTGAAGATAAAATGACTGGACTGTTCCACCCTGGTTTGTATACCTTTTCTCACATTATATCAAACTGTAAATATCCACTCCTAAGGATCGGTGTTCCACCAGGTTCGATCCTGGCTCCGGGTCACTGTCTGTGTGGAGTTTGCACATTCTCCCATGTCTGCATGGGTCTCACCCCCACAAACCAAAGATCTGCCGGGTAGGTGGACTGGCCACGCTAAACTGCCCCTTAATTGGAAACATTCCCCAAAAAAATCAGTGTTCCAACTTATACTTCTGCGTTTTGTGATACCCTCACATTTAACATCAGTGGGGTTCTCAACACCTCTAATTAATTTACTGTGCCCACCGATATGTAGTGCAGTTTACCAGCTGGATGTCCAGTCTGCAAGTTTGCTGCCATCATTAAAATCTAGGTCCATTCCTGTATCATCTTTGCAATTTGGGAGTGAAATTGGTCTTTAGGTGGCATACAAACAGGCAATGGTGAATTGGCAGTCTGTTTCACATCCTGATCTTAGTGCAAAGGAAAATTGGAGTGTAGAATGGGCTGCCATTTCATTATCACTGGCTTTGCATTACAACAGAAGATCAATTTCACCTCCTATATTTCTGTATTGCTGCCAATAAGATTTTAGGATGGGGAATAGGTGGTGGAGTTTTGTCGGCATCGAGTCATTAGAGGTCTACAGCTCAGAAAAGGCCCTTCAGCACATCACATCTGCGCCAGTCAAAAACAACCACCTAACTATTCTAACCCCATTTTCCAATTGCTCATAGCTTTGTATGCCTTGGTATTGCAAGTACACACCTAATTACTTATTAAATGTTATGAAGGTCTCTGCTTTACAGGCAGTGAGTTCCAGACTCCCACCACCCTCTGGATGAAAAGGTTTCCTCTCACATCCCCCTTAAGTTCCTGCCCTTACCATAAATCTATGCCTCTTGATCACTGATCCCTCCACCATGGAGAGAAGTTTCTTCCTGTCTATTCTATTTATGCCCCTCATAATTTTATACATCTCAATCATGTCTCCTCCTCAGTCGCCTCTGCTCCACGGAAAACAAACCCAGTCTTTCAGATCTCTCTTTATTATTGAAACTCTCCATCCCAGGCAACATCCCGATAAATCTCCTCTGTATCCTTTCCTGCATCCTATCACATGCCTCTTATAATGTGGATTCCAAAATTGCACACAATGCACTAGTTGTGGCCTAACCAATGTTTTATACAGTTCCAGCATAACCTCTCTCTTAAACTTTATGCCTCAGCTAATAAAGGCAAGTATACCATATGCCTTCTTAACCATTGTATCCACCTGCCCTTCTAACTTCAAGGACCAGTGTACAAGCATACCAAGGCCCCTCTGTTCCTTATGTTTCCCACAGTCCTGTCATTTATCATGTATTCACTCGCCTTGTTTGTTCTGCCCAAGTGCATCACCTCACACTTATCAGCCCATCTGACCAGCCCATCTATATCCTCCTGTAATCTAAGGCTACCCTCCTCACTATTTACCACCCTGCCAATTTTCTGATCATCTGCAATGTTACTGATTGTCAGTCTGCCAATTACTTCATCATTACTGGCAACAGCATTGACAGTGTTTCCAAACTGTTTACATAATTGTTCCTCTAACTACACACAAAGTAAGAAGTCTTACAACACCAGGTTAAAGTCCAACAGGTTTGTTTCAAGCACTAGCTTTCGGAGCACTGCTCCTTCCTCAGATGAAGGAGCACCTGCCTCAGAGTTCTTTCTGTGCTCACCCCAGTCCAACGCTGGCATCTCCACATCATGGCTACACACACAGTGAGACTGGATATGAATGTATTGATTATTATAATCATTTGACCTGTGTCACTACTTGTAGACATTTGAAGTATGACTTTGGAAAATTGCTGTCAACTAAAATGTTATCAACCCGACCCATGTTGGTGAAATGAGCGTAAAGGTAAGAACAGGCACAGAAAATAAAGAATACCATATAGAGCTTCGCCATCTTCCTGTTCGATATGTCTGCAACAATATCTTCATCATCGTCTCCTTTGCTCAGTTCTGGTTTATGACCAAGAACCTGCAAGAGAAAAAGAAAAACTCTGTTTAGATATTTGTGTATACTACACTCAGAACACTTATTCCAGGATAGCTAACCTCAGGATGTGGTTCTTGTGTTAGCTATTACTTTGAAATAAGAAAGTAGAGTACTGGTTAGAAATAAAGCAACATCTGGCTGAGAACGGTGCACATTCAGCAAGTTTGGGAAATTGACAATTACCAATATAAAGTCAAAGATGAGCTTCCCATGCATTTTTACTAAATTATGAAAATATAATTTTACAAAAATCATTCTTGCCGCAGATTTTTACTCAGACCATTAATTGGTAGATGGGTGGGTAGATTTAATCGTTAGGACTGACTGACAACGTGTACCAGCCAGGCATCTATTCTGGAATAGAGAACAAACAGTTACCATATGATACCGGAGCCTCATTTGTGTCCGACTGGTGAGCTGCCTTTGAATAATGGTTTGGATTTTTCAGGAATGTGATCTGGCTGGTAGAAGGGGAGTCCTGGAAGAGGAGGAAGACAAGATTGAAGGGTGGGGGTGTGCACGGTGGGTGGTGTTTTGTGAAGACAAGGGAAACACTCCAGCTCCTTAGGCTCCACTAAAGCACAAATTCCAAAAATATTTGTGGCCTTTACTGAAGCATTCAACAGTTCATTTGATGATAATTGCTTATAAAAAGTGATCGCTGCTCACATTAGAGTGCACGTGTAACATTTATTTTGGCGATGTGTCCCTTCAAATTGTAATCCATGTTCTAACTACATAATTAAGGCCATTGCTTGCATAGGTTTGAGGCCCATCTCCTTACTTCAGGTAGGCATTGCAACTGGCCAGGGTTAGGCCTCGAGTGATGCAGCTGAACAATCAGTAATAATGGATCAGTAAGTCGCTGGACCCCGTTTTGCAGCATTTAGCATCTTGTTAACCAGCTTTTGGAGCTATAATTGATTCCATACCCGGTTGCTTCAGCATCTTGAGCTTTCAGATTTTCTTTTTTAAATCTACTCAATGAAATTACCAATTTGTTATCTCAGTTCTTTTATGTACTTTTGTGACATAAGTTTAATTGACAGCATTTTTTGTGATTGTGATGGTTTGGCTCAGTTGGTACTATCAGAGCAACCCTTTGCTCAGTTGGCAGCATACGGAGGGTATGAAGGGACAATGGGGGAGGGATGTGTGTGTTTTTATTGTAACCAGGATGCTGTTCCAGAGCACTGAAGCAGGCTATTTAAACATCCCGCTTTTTCACTCGGGCAGCCCCCATGACTGCTTCCACACTGTTTCTAGCAGAAGCAGGCTGGGCTCTGGGTAGCACCTGCACCCCTGGAATCAAAATCCCGCCTTTTGGGGACGTTTCTCCCAATTTGAGCTGGGAAAGTTGCCCTGTGCACCAGACTCCTGAGTGAAAATTCGGCCTATAGTTTCAGGATTAGCCGTCGGTCATTCTTGACTGAGATGAGGAGGAATTTCTGAACTCAGAAATGTCGTAATGAAGACTTTGACTGTATTCAATGGTATGAAAGGGTAAGGGGAGAAGTCAGGAAAGTTGACGTGAGATGGAAGATCAGCCATGATCTTATTAAAAGTATTATGCACTGCTTGCCTCCTGCTACTTCCATTTCTTTTGTTAAGAATAAAATTAAAATTCCACTTCTCCACATTCTCCAAGATGACTTAGCTCATGGACAAAGTGACTAATTTCCAAAACTTTATCAAACTCACTCTTGTGATTTGTGAGAAGAACACAGGATGACTACTTTCTGTCCTCAATGTTTCTGTACAATTAGTGCTCTGGAGAACTATGAAGTCCCAGGCGGCCGTTGTCGGTTAATAAATGCAAGTTTATTGAAGTCATTGAAAATAGCACAATGGCAGCATATGCACAATAAGTCCCATTTGGGACTACCGGAATGCCGGTCCCTGTCCAGGCCGGCTTTTACATAACTCAGATGAGTCCCAGCTGGGCGGGTCTTCGTCCACTCATGAGGAAGCTCTTATTCCATGAGTCCCATGGGAGGTTGATTAAGATATCCCCTTGAGCCCCATGATGGTTATTAGGACCTATTCAGCCACTGCAGAACCCACTGCCCTGCAGTGAAAGCAAGTCATCCTCGAACCTGAAGGACGCCCAAGAAGATTACACCCCTCCCGTCACCCCCAAGACTAAAGTTTCCCCTCCAGTGGCCCGCTGAGGGGGCTTCTTTGCCACTTCATGTGTGGCTGGACCTCTGTCAGCAGTGGGGTTGGGGCTGAGTTGGGGGTATGTATCGAGTCGGCGATCACTTTTTTTTGTGATGAACGATGGAGGGTCGCTGCTAGGAGCTCGGCTCTGGTTTTCATGTTGGATGCTTCTGCGTCCATGTCCGAGGCCAAGTCATTGTCGCTGTCATCCTGTTAGTCCAGATGCTGGCCCATTGTAGGTGTGTCTCTTGACTGCATGGCGGTATGAGGGTCAGTGGAGGCACTGAAATGCCTGACATGGTTTCTTACGAGGCGGGTTTCCTGCCCTTGAGGTGGCCCATGTGTTTCCATATGGGCTTCTCTCGGGTTCTGACCCTGTATAAAACAGGCCCCGTTCCTTTGGGCATGGCCTCAGGAATCCACTGGGTGCCATTCCCGAAATTACGGACATGTACGACATCTCTCAGTTTAAAGCCTCTCAGGTATCGGTGGTCATGGTACGTCTTTTGGAGGTTCTGCTTTGTCTCTACTTTTCCATCTAGACTTGGAAATGCCAGGCGGGTGGGTTCTGAGGTGTCGGCCCATTAATAGCTCTGTCTGTTGTGAAGTGAGGCATGGTCTGGTAATGGAGTTGGAACCCCACCAGCTATGTATCAAGGGAACCCGTGTTCTCATGACTTGTTTGAATGTTTGAGCTGCCCGCTCCACCAAACCATTCAAGGACCAGTGGTATGGAGCAGTGGGATGTGCCTTATCCTGTTGGCACGCATAAATGTTTGGAACTCCTCACTAGTAAATGGGGTCCCATTGTCCATGACCAGTACATTTGGTATCCTATGGATGCCAAATGATTGGTGTAATTTCAGAGCGAGCTTCCGGTGTCCCTGGCATGCTTGGCACCGTTTTACCAGTCTCTCAACATCACCGTCGATTCCAGGCCAGCACACATAGGTGGGAGGCCCTGTTCAGGTCAATTTATAATCGTTGCAGAGGCAAACTGACTTATCCGATTTCAACACCGGAACCACCAGTGCTGTCCGCTCTGCAAATCGGACTAGACGTATGATACCCAAACTTTGCAACTGTCACAATTTGTTTTCCACCGTTGCAAGCAAGGCATACTGGACCAGGTTGTGCTGATGTGTTTGGGCTGGGCCTCCGGGTTGACATAAATTCTTACCCTGGTCCTTTATATTTTTCCCAGGCCCTCCTGGAAAACCTTTGGCTATTTGATGAGGACCTCGTACAAGCTGCCGCTACCCATCCAGAAGATCTGTTGCCAGTTTGGGAATCATTAGCGCAAATCGCGGCCCAACAGGTTGGGTCTCAGCTCCTGTACCACTATTAGTGGAAGCCTGACGGCCTGCTGCGCCTAGCTGATAAGGGTCATGGTGGTACCTATGATGTTCAATGGCTCCCAGATATATGTTGCCAACCGGATCTTGCTATCACGCAAGCCCGAAGGCACAATATCTGTGCAAAATCGAGGGAAGGTTTGTTGACCAATGATGGAGACAGCAGCCCCCAGGTCAATCTCCATTACCAGAGAGTGACTACTGACTTGAAGTCTAATCTGAAGCGATGTAACTTTAGGGGCTGTGATGTAATTCAGCTACATCAGGTCCTCCTCCTCGGGCAGGGCCGCATGCAAGGCCATGTCTCGGGGGTGACCTTGTCTTCTTCCCAAGGGGGTGGGTTCTTAGTCGGTGACCACAAGCATGGTAATGCCACTGGTACGCCCTCTCACCTTCCGGAGAGGTGTCACGCTGGTCTGTGGTGGCCCTTGACCATTGAGTCTGGACGCAACATTGTGTACTTGGTTGCTGCTTTGGAGGCGATCTGGTCATGTGAGCATTACACTGAGAGGGTGAAGACCTCCTGTATGGAGTCACCCAACACTGTGGACACTGTAGTCAATGAAACCCTGGAGCTGCTGAACCCTCTTCTCAGTATTCTCATGTGATATCACTAGTTCAATGGCTCTTTTCAGGTCTAATGTTGGTTCTGCCAACACCTTCCTCGGAGCTGCCACGTTGTTAATCCCGCTCACCAAATTGTCCCTTAACATCTCGGAGATGGAAGGACCCAAATCACAATGTTTTGCCAGCCTTTGGAGCCATGTCAGAATGCCTGTTGCTGATTCCTCCGGAGTCCACATAGTTGTGTTAAACTGATACCTTTGCACTGCCACAGACAGTCAACAAAGGCTGGAATCGAACCAGGGTCCCTGATGCTGTGAGGCAGCAGTGCTAACCACTGTGCCACCATGTCGCCGGGAAAGCTAAACAATATTGTTTTGCCAACGTGGGATCCCCTGAGTCCATATACAGATCAGCGCGGCCACAATGGGCAGAGTGCCCATGAGGTTCAGCATAATGCATCAAAGGCTGCTTGCTACATAGATCCTTTTAAGTGCTAAAACTATTATTATCATACAGTCCTTTGGCAATGTGAACATAAATAGAAAAAATTACATTGCCTCAGGTGTTAATACTTTCATGTACACACATCTGCTCTCATCATTTTGAATGTGGTGAGAAAATAGTACGGTAATTAGTATTCCCTTTGCCTGTATTTAATGACAGGGTCCAGGTATCTTTACAAGCCTGATGTACACAAAATACCTGGCACCTCAAAGAATTGTTCTGTCAGAAAATAAATTATTTCCCTTCCTAACAGCACTGTGTGTGTTCCTACAATACAACGGGTACGATTTAACAGAAACATTTCTAAGTTCATTTTGGGCACAATTGGTGGTGTGTTTCTCGACGGCGCATTGTGGTCGCGCTGATCTGTATGTGGACTCAGGGGGATCCCACGTTGGCAAAATGGCACATTGGTGAGATCGTGGCCCGCCTTTAATGACACTTAGTACCAGAAATGAGCCCCCGTGAGTTTCTCGCTATTACTGAGGGCAATTTAGCATGAGCAATCCACCAAAACTGCACTTCTTGGACTGTGGGGGGAGACCGGAGCAACCTCCTTGGTCTGATGGGCAGCCGGGTCTGCAGGGTGTGCAGCTGCCCCCTGCACATGCGGTGCCATCTCCAGTCTGCATCATGCTGCTGGATTCTCCAGCGTCTGGCTGACTGGGTGGCCATCAGCACCACAAGGACAGCCTCTCTAGGACCGACAATACCAGCCATATTGTTATATCTGTAAGGAATTGGAAAAGGAGAGAGACCAACAATCAGTTCGGGCTTCCACCCCGGGACCCTCAAATCCCCCAAGCCTCCACCAAACTTACACAAAGAACAAAGAGCAAAGAAAATGACAGCACAGGAACAGGCCCTTCGGCCCGCCCAGCCTGCGCCGATCCAGATCCTTTATCTAAACCTTCTCCTATTTTCCAAGTTCTACTTCCCTCTATTCCCTGCCCATTCATGTATCCGTCTAGATGCATCTTAAATGATGCTATCGTGCCCGCCTCTACCACCACCACTGGCAAAGCGTTCCAGGCACCCACCACCCTCTGCGTAAAAAACTTTCCACGCACATCTCCCTTAAACTTTCCTCCTCTCACCTTTAAATCGTGACCCCTTGTAATTGACACCCCCAATCTTGGAAAAAGCTTGTTGCTATCCACCCTGTCCATACCTCTCATAATTTTGTAGACCTCAATCAGGTCCCCCCTCAACCTCCGTCTTTCCAACGAAAACAATCCTAATCTACTCAACCTTTCTTCATAGCTAGCACCCTCCATACCAGGCAACATCCTGTTGAACCTCCTCTGCACCCTCTCTAAAGCATCCACATCCTTCTGGTAATGTGGTGACAAAACTGCACGCAGTATTCCAAATGTGGCCTAACCAAAGTCCTATACAACTGTAACATGACCTTCCGACTCTTGTACTCAATACCCCGTCCGATGAAGGTAAGCATACTGTTGCCACCTTCAGGGTACAATGGACCTGAACTCCCAGATCTCTCTGTACGTCAATTTTCCCCAGGACTCTTCCATTGACCATATAGTCCGCTCTTGAATTTGATCTTCCAAAATGCATCACCTCGCATTTGCCTGGATTGAACTCCATCTGCCATTACTCAGCCCAACTCTCCAATCTATCTATATTTTGCTGCATTCTCTGACAGTCCTCCTCGCTATCTGCAACTCCACCAATCTTAGTATAATCTGCAAACTTGCTAATCAAACCACCTAAACCTTCCTCCAGGTCATTTATGTATATCACAAACAACAGTGGTCCAAGCACGGATCCGTGTGGAACACCACTAGTCACCCTTCTCCATTTTGAGACACTCCCTTCCACCACTACTCTCTGTCTCCTGTTGCTCAGCCAGTTCTTTATCCATCTAGCTAGTACACCCTGAACCCCATACAACTTCACTTTTTCCATCAACCTGCCATGGGAAACTTTATCAAACGCCTTACTAAAGTCCATGTATATGACATCTACAGCCCTTCCCTCATCAATTAACTTTGTCACTTCCTCAAAGAATTCTATTAGGTTTGTAAGACATGACCTTCCCTGCACAAAACCATGCTGCCTATCACTGATAAGTCTATAGGCACGTCCCGCCTTCTCTCAGAGTGTCATCTACCAAGCCAGTTGAACTGGAAAACCTTGTTCTGCACACTCACCCCAAGCCACAGCAGGAGCTTGGTAAGTGTGTGACCCAGACCCCAGACCCCTGCCGGGAACATTAGGGAGACCATGCTCAGGGGTCCTCCTCTGATTCACACACTTACTCTCTGGTCACGAGGATTATCCCCAAAGCAGGGCTCTGTCCTGGAAGTGTTTGGTGGGATAGACAGGCAGCAGCTCCACAATATTTAAAGATGGCTTGAAGGCCTCACAGACAGAAATCCCGTCATACCCCCTCCCCTGGCCCAGGAGCAACCCCAACCTAGAATGCTTTAGCCCCCCAACCAAGCCTACCCTCCTTGAGGGCCCCTACCCCCAGGCACCTCCGTCCCCTCCCCCTCTACACTCCTCCCCCCCCCTCCCCCCCACCCTCCACCCACTCCCTGAACAGCTCCCATGCCCTTGAGCTGCATGGAAAAATGGAAATGACTTCTCACCTCATCAGTTCCCCTCAGCTGCCATTGCGTCAACTTCACATTTTTAAAAGGAGTATTAAATGACGCCCATGTGATTTCTCGCTGGGGAGCCAGTTAATTCCCGGAGGCCGTTACATTTGATTTCAATCACGCTGATTTGATGGAAATTAATGCACATGAGGGTTAATGATATACTCGCCATATCTGGGCGTGATCTGGAACTTGCCATCGGGAGCGGGCTGGTTAGATGGCAAACTGATTCGCACCTGGCACGAGTCTCGATTTTAGTCTTTCCTGCTAGCAATGCAGTGGTTAAATCATGCCCAAGGACTGCAGCAGTTCAAGAAGGCAGCTCATCATTACCTTTTCAAGAGGGAAATTAAGGATGGGCAGTAAATGTTAGCCTAACTATGGCGGCATGGTGGCAAAGTGCTTCGCACTATTGCCTCACAGCACCAGAGACCCGGGTTCAATTGTGGCCTTGGGTGACTGTGTGGAGTTTGTACTTTCTTCCCATCTCTGTGTGGGTTTCTGCCGGGTGCTCCGGTCTCCCCCCCCAGTCCAAGAAGTGCAGTTTGGTGGATTGACCATGCTAAATTGCCCTTAGTGTCCAAAGATGCCTAAGTTATGTGGGGTTACGGGTATAGGGCGGGGAAGAAGGCTTCGGTAGGGTGCTCTTTTAGAGGGTCGGTGCAGACTGAATGGACCAAATGGCCTCCTTCTGCATGGTAGGAATTCTAAGGTTCTAGCCAAAGACAACCACATCTCATGAAAAACAAATGTAAAAAAAAATTTTGAAAGCCTATCCAGAGCTTTGGTAACAAGTTTGTTTTTTTCAAAGCTGCCTGAAGATTATAGCTTTGTATCTAAACATGTATTCACTTGGGCCTAAGCCAACACAGCCTTTGAAAGCTGACAAAAATGATCCCCCATTCGTATTAAAGGATCTGTTGGAGCCACATTTGAAACTATTCAATGATTGTTTGTTTTTTTAGAGTAAACACAGATAATTTGATCCTCAACATTACTCATAAATTTTAAAGCCTTCCTCATCTTTTATTGTTCTGTTCTGGTGACAGGTGACACCTGAAACATTAATCAGTGTTTACCTTCCACAGATGTTAACTGATTGGCTGTGCATTTCGAGCTTTTTCTGTTTAATGCTTCAGGCTTCTACCATTGCAGCTTGTACATTTGATTTTTTTGTACAATTAACACAAAATATAAATATTAAACATCTAACAGTGCTCTCGCCATATAAATTGGGAGAAAATAAAATTTTTCTCCCAAACAACATTCACAACTTGCACCTTTCAACCATCCGTTTTGTGACTTGGTGGTTTTATTCATGTCAATGTTAATCTAGCAGCCAATTGTGAAATAATTCCAATAATTATCTTTATGTTTGTTAGACAGCAGGAGAACTGCTTAAAAAAAAAATTAATGTTGAAAATATTAATCCATTTTTGGTGAAAATATTTTAATGGCAATAGAGGAAAACCGATATTCACAATAAGATGCCACAAAAGCACAAAAGGCACACATGTTACTGTGGAGTAGCAACACAGGACATGTATGCACATTCATCAAACCAGATTATTTGTAGCAAATTAAAGAAAGTCAGGTTTGTTGAATATGTATTTATACATGGGCAAGCAAAAAATCAGACCACCAGGAACTAGCACAGCTAGGACAGATATTGAACCCACACTGTTGACGTCATTCTGTACGACAACCTAGCCATCTAGACAGCTATGCTAACCAATACCCCAAGACTGCTCAAATATCAGTTGGAAAGGAAAAGTGATCTGAAACAGTTTAGAGAAGTATTCAAAAGCGCCTATTTTGGCATTACAGTGATTCTTAAATAAACAGCTGTGTGACCTCTCAGTCCCCAGTGAACCTGGTTGCCTGGTTACCAGATGTAATTTATTGTTGGAAATTTTTTCTGTCTCTATTTCTGTATTTCATTGAAAGCTCTTTTCAATAAAGAGGCGATATACGCCAGTGCAATTTACAAGGTTTAGTGATGTTCAGAATTATCTTCGTAGAATTTCACTGTTCACTGCACTCCATCCACACCTGTTTTTCAACATAAGGCTGACTAACACTGACTTCAGTAATGCTTGATTTGACCTGGACCAAAAGAAAATCCTTTCACTATATGATTCTGTAGCTTTGCGCAGAAGTTGATCATTAATGGCTTTTAACAACTTAAATAGTCAATTGTTTTCTCCATTTGCATTCACTCTTTTAGAAGAGCGGAGGCCGCTTCTGGGGAAACCACGTCAGGACGCCGATTACTAGTGGTTAACACAAACATGGACCAGGTATAATGGCACCTGGGGCAGAGGGGGGAGGAAGGGGGGGGGGGGGGGGGGGGGGGGGTTCGCTCAGGCCATTAGAGACCCTTGAATGATCAGGCTCTGGGCTGGGTGATACCCTCGCACTCCCGCCAACACCTGGGCACCTTGACACTGCCAGCCTGGCATCTAGAGTGCCTTCATGCCAGGTTGCCCAAGCCAGGGATCGGGTCCGGGGGGGGGCCTTACCCTTTAGAGGTGAGGTGCATGGGGCTCATGGACCCTGTGGGAGGTAAGTACACGCATTGGGAGGTCTGGAGGCTGTAGCGGGGCAGCTGAAGGGGGTCTAAAGATTTGGTGCCATTTAAAAATGGATAGGTGTGGGCAGGTTGTTTCCACTGGCGGGTGAAAGCAGAACTAGGGGGCATAGCCTCAAAATAAGCGGAAGTAGATTTAGGACTGAGCTTAGGAGGAACCTCTTCACCCAAAGGATTGTGAATCTATGGAATTCCCTGCCCAGGGAAGCAGTTGAGGCTCCTTCATCAAATGTTTTTAAGATAAGGATAGATAGTTTTTTGAAGAATAAAGGGATTAAGGGTTATGGCGTTCAGCCCGGAAAGTGGAGCTGAGTCCACAAAAGATCAGCCATGATCTCATTGAATGGCAGAGCAGGCTCGAGGGGCCAGATGGCCTACTCCTGCTCCTAGTTCCTATATTCTTATGTTCCTGCAGTGGCAAGCTGAGCTTGTCTGTGTAGGAAATCATGTAAGTGTGGCCTCGGCCGGACATTCCTCGCTAAGGCTAAAAATAACGGCAAAATGCTGTGTGCCAAAAAACACACTGCCACACACGGCTGAAACAGGGCGCTGTTTCTGTCCCATTAAATTACACCATTGTTTCCCAAATAGAGATTTCTGGCATTTAAAAAAAATTAATTTACATGATGTGGGCACCGCTGGTTAGGCCAGCATTTATTGCCATCCCTAGTTGTCCTTCAGAAAGTGGTGGTGAGATGCCTTCTTGAACCGCTGCAGTCCTTATGGTGTAGGTAGGTGCTCTTAGGGATGGAGTTCCAGGATTTTTTCTTCAGTGGATTTTGCCCCAGCGACAGTGAAGGAACGGCGATATATTTCCAAGTCAGGGTGGTGAGTTACATGGAGGGAAACCTCCAGGTGGTCGGTTTCCCAGGTACCTGCTGCTGTGGGACTTCTAGATGGTAGCGACTGTGCGTTTAAAAGGTGCTGCTGAAGGAACCTTGGCGAGATATTGCAGTGCATCTTGTAGATGGTACACACGGCTGCCACTGCTCGTCTGTGGTGGAGGGTTTGAATGTTTGTGGAAGAGGGAGCAATTAAGCAGGCTGCTTTGTTGTGGATTGTGTCGAGCTTCTTGAGCGTTGTTGGAGCTGCACTCATCCAGGCTAGTGAAGAGTATTCCGTTACACTCCTGACTTGTGCCTTGTAGATGGTGGACAGGCTTTGGGAGGTCAGGAGGTGGGTTACTCGCTATAGGATTCCTAGCCTTTGACCTCCTCTGGCAGCCACAGTATTAATATGAGTAGACCAGTTTAGTTTCTGATCCATGGTAACCCCAGGATGTTGATTGTGAGGAATCATTGATGGTAATGCCATTGAATGTCAAGGGGTGGTGGTTAGATTCTCTCTTGTAGGAGATGGTCATTGCCTGGCACTTGTGTGGCACAAATGTAACTTGCCCAAGCCTGGATACTGGCACATGGACTGTTTTTATTATCTGAGGAGTTGCGAATGGTGCTGAACATTGTGCAGTCATCCCCACTTCTCACCTTATGATGGATGGAAGGCCATTGATAAAGCAGCTGAAGATGGTTGGGCCTAGGACACTACCCTGAGGAACTCCTGCAGACATGTCCTGGAACTGAGATGATTGACCTCCAACCACCACAACCATCTTCCTTTGTGCCAGGTATGACTCCAACACCAGCGGAGAACTTTACCTCTGATTTCCATTGACTCCTTGATGCCATACTCAGTCATGTGCTGCCTTATGTCACCTCACCTCTGGCATTTAGCTCTTTTGTCCATGTTTGAACCAACACTGTAATGAGGTCAACTCTGAGTGACGCTGATGGAAGCCAAACAGAGTGTCTGTTAGCAGGTTATTGCAGAGTAAGTGTCGCTTGATAGCGCTGGTGCTGACTCCTTCCATCACTTTGCTGATGATTGAGAGTAGACTGAGAGGGCAGTAATTGGCTGGGTTAGATTTGTCCTGTTTCTTGTGCACAGGACACACCTGGGCAATTTTCCACATTACTGCGTAGATGCCAGTGTTGTAGTTGTACTGGAACACCTTGGCTAGGGGTGTGGCAAGGTCTGGAGCACAAGTCTTCAGTACTATTGCCAGAATATTGACAGGGCCCATAACATAGAACATAGAACAGTACAGCACAGAACAGGCCCTTCGGCCCTCAATGTTGTGCCGAGCCACGATCACCCCACTCAAACCCACGTATCCACCCTATACCTGTAACCCAACAACCCCCCCCTTAACCTTACTTTTATTAGGACACTACGGGCAATTTAGCATGGCCAATCCACCTAACCCGCACATCTTTGGACTGTGGGAGGAAACCGGAGCACCCGGAGGAAACCCACGCACACAGGGGGAGGACGTGCAGACTCCACACAGACAGTGACCCAGCCGGGAATCGAACCTGGGACCCTGGAGCTGTGAAGCATTTATGCTAACCACCATGCTACCCTGCTGCCCCTAACCTTTGCAGTATCCAGTGCCTTCAGCTCTTTCTTGATATCACGCGGAGTGAATCATATTGGCTGAAGACTGGCATCTGTGATGCTGGGGATCTCCAGAGGAGACCGAGATGGACTATCCACTCGGCACTTAAACATAGAACATACAGTGCAGAAGGAGGCCATTCGGCCCATCGAGTCTGTACCAACCCACTTAAGCCCTCACTTCCACCCTATCCCCGTAACCCAATAACCCCTCCTAATCCTTTGGTCACTAAGGGCAATTTATCATGGCTAATCCAACTAACCTGCACGTCTTTGAACTGTGGGAGGAAACCGGAGCACCCGGAGGAAACCTACGCAGACACGGGGAGAATGTGCAGACTCCGCACAGACAGTGACCCAGCGGGGAATCGAACTTGGAATCCTGGCGCTGTGAAGCCACAGTGCTATGCACGTGTGCTACCGTGCTGCCCAAATTTATAGTACCCAATTAATTTTTTCCAATTAAGGGGCAATTTTGCGTGACCAATTCACCTACCCTGCACATCTTTGGGTTGTGGGAGCGAAACCCACGCAAACACGGGGAGAATGTGCAAACTCTACACGGACAGTGATCCAGAGCCGGGATCATACTGGGGACCTCGGCGCCATGAGGCAACAGGGCTAACCCACTGCGCCACCGTGCTGCTAATCTTCTGGCTGAAGATTGTTGGGAATGCCTCAGCCTTGTCTTTTGCGCATATGTGCTGGGCTCCTCCATCATTGAGGATAGGGATATTTGTGCAGCCTCCTCCTCCAGTGAGTTATTTAATTGATGAACATGATTTGGCCCAAATGATTTGGTTTCACCCCCACAACCCAAAGATATGCAGGGTAGGTAGATTGGTCACGCTAAATTGCCCCTGAATTGGAATAAATTAATTGGGTACTCTAAATTTATAGAATTCTTTTTTAAAAAAAGGTTATCCCCGGCCTCTTTGATGGGCGGCTGGGCTGTCGGGGGATAAGGGGTACCCGCTGAGGACCTGGCCAATGATGCCAGTACGGATGCCGGAGACCGAAGCGGAGACCCAAAACAACGAGACCCATGTGACCAATCGGTCTGTGATTGAGCGGTGCATCGGACTCCTCAAGATGTGGTTTTGATGCTTTGACTACTCCAGTAGTGCCCCGCAGTACACCTCTCAGAGGGCCATCTGATTTGTGGCGGTCTGTTCTCCCTTCCATAACCTCAACGAGTTGGAGGTTGGCGATAAGAAACATTTGGGCACCTCTGAAGAGGAGGAGGTGAATGAAGACGAGGATGATGAGGCAGTGCCGGACCAGCAGGGCCTAGAGGACGAGCCCAGGGAAGAACTGGAGGACCATCCGGAAGCTGCAGGACAGGCAGCAGCGGCGAGAGTCCGACAAGCCCGGAGGGCAAGGGAGACCCTCGTACTCACACGATTCACATAGGACATGGTCTGGTCCATCACCCCCCACTCTCATTTCCCACCCTCCCAGGGTCTGTGTCACATCACTCCAGGGTGCTGGGATGGTGTCGCGGGGGAGGGGGGCGCGTTGGGATCTGGGCCCTGGGGGGGGAAGGGCGGCCCACACGGGGGCCTGACCCGTGATCAGGGCCCACCGATTCGTGGGTGGGCCTGTGCCGTGGGGGCACTGTTTCCCTCCGTGCGGCTGGTGTAACGGTCCGCCATGGCCAGCGTGGAGAAGAACCCCCCTGCGCAAGCGCTGGGATGACACCAGCACACGCAGGCGCTCCCACGAATGCGCCAACTCGCGCCGGCCGGAGGAGTCCGCATCTTCCGGATGGCCCGACGCCGGAGTGGTTCACGCCACCCCTCGGTACAGGTACAGCCAGCCTCACCCATCATGTTTGCAATCACGGGGCAGCACGGTGGCGCAGTGGGTTAGCCCTGTTGCCTCACGGCGCCGAGGTCCCAGGTTCGATCCCGGCTCTGGGTCACTGTTCGTGTGGAGTTTGCACATTCTCCCCGTGTTTGCGTGGGTTTCGCCCCCACAACCCAAAGATGTGCAAGGTAGGTGGATTGGCCATGCTAAATTGCCCCTTAATTGGAAAAAATGAATTGGGTACTCTAAATTTAAAAAAAAAGAAAATAAAAATGTTTGCAATCACCATCTGTACATCCCTGAGACTGATGCTTCAGGAGATAGTGGACATGCTGTGTCCAAAAAGCAGCATCCGTGCCGCAGCATGGCTGATAAAAGCTGGGAGACCCATCTCCTGGGATCCACTGGTTCGCAACTCCTCGCAAGATCCAACGCAATCTTGCAAGACTTTGTGATGTAAATCCCACCCATTGTGTAGGGGCTCATTTTTTTGGCAAATCTGCTTATTGGAGCCAGACAGCTAGTCTCATTCTAATGTGCAGATTCCTGAGGTACCTGAGACTTTGGGATTCATCCCTTCTCGGAGATTACAGGCGAGCGCTGTTCAGCACTGGTCCGCACAAACAGGGACCAGATGGAACGGCACTCGCGGGTGAAGTGTTGGCTAGTTGTGGGTGAAGTGTTCAACTCAATTTTATTAACTAATTTCTAACTAATTAACACACGATGACTGCGGGTCTAAATTATGCAAACTTAAACTAGATACCTAAGCCTCGTCCGAACCAGTTGACTCTCTCAGCACATGGTGTGAGTCTGTGCTGGGCTGGATGAGTTCTTGTTCCACTGAGAGGCAGCACCCAGAATGAGCGGGAACCGTGGTGCCCTCTGCCTTTATAGTGTGTGTATTCTAATTGGTGATTGGCTGCGGTGTTTGTGCATGTTGATTGGTCCCTGTGTGTGTCCATCAGTGTGTGTCTGCACCATGATGTACTGGTGTATATTATGACAGTGGGGGTCTCCCAGGGTATCGGAGCTGTGTGCCCTTTGAGAAGGATGGTACCCTGGTGCTGCTGGTGCCAGATGGGCCCCCTGGCAGTGCCAGAAAAATTGTTACACTTTATTGAAGACATTTTTCTTTCCCTCTTATATCATGCAGTATTAATACATCATAGTGTAAAAACATAATCCTGTTCCCTTTCCAATGACTATACATATCATAATATCCCCCTTGTTCCTGTTTCTTATCTGTAAGATAAATGGAGATTGTTACAAACATATAAATCAAGAGCATTGTTTGAATGCTTGGTGCTGCTCATCTGGAATCAACTTGTCCACAGTCTTCATCTTCTATTGGCTGTTCATCATTGCTGTGCTCTCAAGTGATCTGTTCACTGTTGCACTTCTGCCATCAGCCTTTGTCCAGTTGAGATCTATCAATCTCACTTTTATCCTGCACAACTTGAATGCTACCAGTGGTTGCTTCTTCACTTGTCGCAAATAATGTGGATAGACCGTCATAGTTTTTTTTGTGTTGCCCATCATCCTTTTCTTCACTGTTGTCTTTGCTGTGAACTACAGTGGTTAGACTTTTATAGTCTTCTTCTGCCGGCTCATCAAATAAACTTGCTAGACCTTCCCAGTATTTTCCTTCTGGCTCAGCAAACAAACGTGATAGGCCTTCATCTCGGTCAGTCGACCTACTCGTTGAGTAAATTCTTTCAACAAGATTTAATGCTGTACAAGCATGCAGACCTACTAACGATGACTGTTATCGTCCACCACCTCGAAGTTGAGAGGCATTTCAGTTTCACCATATCTAACTAAGAGGCGACATGAACCTTTTGTGACAACTGTGTTCCCATTGTAACCCACCAGTCGACACTCAGATTTCTTTATTATTGGCATTTGATAAGCTTGACGCATATACTTCTGTGTGATAATGTTTGTGTGCGCTCCTATATCAATCTTGAATCTTCTTGCTATGCCACTGAGATTTAGTGATACAGTACACTCTTTCATTATCTTTGCAAGAGGTGTGATTGGTTCATCATCAGAATCCAGCAGAGCAATCTCATTGACTGTTTCTATTAAGAACATGTCCTCTTCTGTGACCTGTGAGTATTCACTTTCTTCATTTAAGTTGCCAACCTTTTTATCCTCACTTTGACACTTCGGATCTTTCTATAATCAGTGTGAGACTTTTCAAATTTGGTTCATGGAGAAGCTGCTTCTTTCATGCTGTAAACTGTCAGGTCAATGTTGCTGCAAAAGTCTTGTTCAGCTGCTGGTGGAGATTCTGCCATTTAAACTTGTTTTTCCAATCGCCGGGCACTGCTTCTTTAAGTGGGTGGGGCCACAACATCTAGACATCATTACGTTCATGATGTCATGTGCACACTTTCATTGCGCATGCGCAAATTGATCGCGCCCGAATGCGCTCTTTTTTCAAGTGCGAACGCGCAACTTTGTGCACATGCGCAGAATGGTCATCTCCCGAATCTCGGGCGGAATTCTCCGACCCCCCGTGGCCGGAATTCTCCGCCACCCGGGAATTGGCGGGAGCGGGAATCGCGCCCCGCCGATCGGCCGGCCACCCGCGGCGATTCTCCAGCCCGCGTTGGGCCGAAGTCCCGCCGCTGTCAGGCTTCTCCCGCCAACGTGGTTTAAACCACCTCTGTGCCGGCTGGATTGGCGGCGCGAGCGGTCCTGGGGGGGGGCGGGACGATTTGACGGCAGGGGCTGGCCCCACGGTGGCTTGGCCCACGATCGGGGCCCACCGATCGGCGGGCGGGCCAGTGCCGTGGGGGAACTCTTTTTCTTCCACCGCCGCAATGGCCTCCACCATGATGGAGGCGGAAGAGACCCCTTCCACCGCGCATGCGCCGGTGGTGACGTCAGCGGCCACTGACGCTCCGGCGCAAGTGCGGACTCACGCCGACTGGCGAAGGCCTTTCGGCCAGCCCCGACGCCGATCGGCGTAGCGCCAAAGGCCGTTGGCGCCGATTTTGCCGGCAGTCAGCGGAGCGGGAGCCACTCCAGCACGGGCCTAGCCCCTAAAGGTGCAGAATTCCGCACCTTTGGGGAGGCCTGACGCCGGAGTGGTTGGTGCCACTCCGCTATGCCGGGATCCCCCGCCCCGCCGGGTAGGGGAGAATTTCGGCCCTCATCTTTTGTTCCACTGCGCATCAGTGGAATGTCCGTGTTCCGAAGCGCGTTTCTGTTCAACTACACTTGCACAAACTGGTCTTCACTTCCAGCGCGCTGAATGTTTAGCTGCCCCACAGTTTCAACGAAGTCAACAATTTTTACTTTATTTTCCCGATGCAACATTTGGGAACATCTATTTATAAGTGGTCCACTTGCATGGGACATTTTAAAAGAATCGTCCAGCATCACTGTTTCCTTCTTTTGCTGTCCTTTTCTCGGCTTTATTCGAAGCCCACAATAGTCATCAAATCTTTTCATGACCAATTGAACTGAGTTTTTTCATCCTCATTGTCATATTAGAATAAGTGATACAGTTTTGCAGCCAGCAATCCTGCCAAATTTAATAAGTGCTGGTTTCCTTTGGTCTGAGGAATTTTCAAGCGCAGAGACATAAAGAAAAATTTCAAACTGCTGCTTAAAGACAGCCTAGTTTTTGCACAGTGTATTCTGAGATGACTTGGTTTCTGCCGACTCTCCATCTTGCTCTTGGTCTTGCTTCTTGGATTTTCTTTAGTTGTAGAGGCTCGATTGCTTTGTTTTTCTTCATTTCCGTTTATGTTGTCTTTCCTAATCTACCTGTATCTAAGTCTTTTGGGATAGCACCTTGTACCATGTGTTGTTCTCTGCTTTACTATACCCAGATAGGTTTGATGTGTTGTGTTGATCAAAGGACAACAAGCTTTATGAACAAACAAAACTACTTTATTTCACACTACTAACTGGATTCGACACTTCTCCCACAGAAACATACAGTCGATAAATAATACATAAACTGCATCTAAACTCAGTACCATTTAAATGACTATCTGCTCTCTCACTATCTTCCTTCAGTCTGTCTCTAGCTAACTCCTCACTTCTTCTGCTGCCACCTTCTCTATCCTGCCCACAAGGCTTAGCATGAATGAAATGAAATGAAAATCGCTATTGTCACAAGTAGGCTTCAAATGAAGTTACTGTGAAAAGCCCCTAGTCGCCATATTCCGGCGCCTGTTCGGGAAGGCTGTTACGGGAATTGCACCGTGCTGCTGGCCTGCCTTGGTCTGCTTTCAAGGCCAGCGAGTTAGCCCTGTGCTAAACAGCCCCTGCATCCCTCATATACTTCTGGGACTAGCTCCCTCTAGTGGCTGTCTGTATACATTTCATTAACCCTTGCATTGTCTTCATCTATGATAATACCACAATCTGGTGATTCAGAGCAGGTAGATGATGAAAATCATGCAATCATGTCATAGTAGGAGTAAAGACATAGCAGGTAGAAGCCTCATTACTTGAGATGGAGTGCAACTTTGGGGTGGCACGGTAACACAGTGGTTAGCACTGTTAATTCACAGTGCCAGGGACCCGAGTTCGATTCCCGGCTTGGGTCACTATATGTGTGGAGTCTGCATGTTCTCCCTGTGTCTGTGTGGGTTTCCTCCGGGTGCTCCGGTTTCCTCGCACATGTCCTGAAAGACGTGCTTGTTAGGTGAATTGGACATTCGGAATTCTCTGTCAGTGTACCTGACCACGCTGGCGTGTGGTGACTTGGGGATTTTCACAGTAACTTCACTGCAGTGTTAATATAAGCCTACTTGTGACATAGAACATAGAACATAGAACATACAGCACAGAACAGGCCCTTCGGCCCTCAATGTTGTGCCGAGCAATGATCACCCTACTTAAACCCACGTAACCCGTATACCCGTAACCCAACAATCCCCCCATTAACCTTACACTACGGGCAATTTAGCATGGCCAATCCACCTAACCCGCACATCTTTGGACTGACAATAATAAAGATTAATATTAGAAGAGTTCTTCCATATCTGCTTATCTTTTAACAGTCTTGCTATTCTGGTGAACTCTTGTAAAGGCTTCCGCTATAGTTGACGATCTCATGACTTCGAGGTTAATGTTTGCTTATTTTTCTTTCCACCGATACACCGCTGCCCCACTCCCTTATCAAAACAGCATGAAAAATAGTTGTAAATGAAAACTAATAAAACCAGGCCCTTTAATTGTTCCTTTGTATTATCCCTATCAAATAATTCCTTTTCAACCACACCAAATGGCTTGAGGAGAGCATATGTTAGGGACAATTCACATCCAATGTCAATTGAAATTAAGCGTTGGCACATTTTGTGAGAGTAGATTAAATCATTATTTTTGGGAGCAGTTTTGATGACAGATAGATACTTGGAAAGTTAGTTTGTTTATTCTCTCCACAGATGGTGCCTGGTCTGTTTTTTTTGGCCTATTCTATTGTTGTGCAAATTAAAATGCCTGGTGGCTAAGTGACTCAATATAATTGCCTATCTCCATAGCTGAGGGTGCAAATGGGTAACAAATTCTTTGAAGTCAGAAATTAGCAGGGTAAGTTTACCCACAAATTGCCCAGTTTAGTATATTTTTCATGAGCAAGTTTCTTTATCACAAGAGCAAAGTTAGAAAATTATCCCTATCAAATAATTTCTGGGATATTATGCCTGTCCTTCCATAAGACCATAAGACATAGGAGCAGAATTAGGCCACTCAGCCCATCAGGTCTGCTCCGCCATTCAATCATGGCTGATATTTTTCTCATCCCCATTTTCCTGCCATCTCCCCATAACCCCGATCCCCTTATTAATCAAGAATCTATTTATCTCTGTCTTAAAGACACTCAGTGATTTGGCCTCCACAGCCTTCTGTGGCAAAGAGTTCCACAGATTCACCACCCTCTGGCTAAAGAAATTCCTCCTCATCTCTGTTTTAAAGGATCGCCCCTTTAGTCTGAGATTGTGTTCTCTGATTCTAATTTTTCCTACAAGTGGAAACATCCTCTCCACGTACACTCTATCCAGGCCTCGCAGTATCCTGTAAGTTTCAATAAGATCCCCCTTCATCCTTCTAAACTCAAATGAGTACAGACCCAGATTCCTCAACCGTTCCTCATACGACCAACTCCAGGGATCATTCTTGAGAACCTCCTCTGAACCCTTTCCAAGGCCAGCACATCCTTCCTTAGATATGGGGCCCAAAACAGCTCACAATACTCCAAATGGAGTATTGACCACAGCCTTATACAGCCTCAGAAGTACATCCCTGCTCTTGTATTCTCGTACTCTCGACATGAATGGTAACATTGCATTTGCCTTCTTAACTGCCGACTGAACCTACACGTTAACCTTAAGAGAATCATGAACAAGGACTCCAAGTTCCTTTGTGCTTCTGATTTCCCAAGCATTTCCCCATTTTGAAAATAGTCTAAGCCTCCATTCATCCTTCCAAAGTGCATAACCTCACACTTTTCTACATTGTATTCCACCTGCCACTTCTTTGCCAACTCTCCTAGCCTGTCAAGTCCTTCTGCAGCCCCCCTGCTTCCTCAATACTACCTGTCCCTCTAGAGATATTTATAGCATCTGTAAAGGTAGCAACAGTGCCTTCAGTTCCTTCATCCAGATCATTAATGTATATTGTGAAAAGTTGTGGTGCCAGTACAGATCCCTGAGGTACACTACTGGTCACCGGCTGCCATCCTGAAAAGACCCCTTTATCCCCACTCTCTGCCTTCTGCCAGTCAGCAAATCCTCCATCTACGCCAGGATCTTACCCTTAATACCAAAGGCTCTTAACTTACTTACCAGTCTTATATGCGGCACCTTGTCAAAGGCTTTCTGGAAATAACTCACATCCATTGGTTCTCCTTTGCCTAATTTCCTTGTTACCTCCTCAAAGAACTCTAACAGATTTTCAGACATGATCTCCCCTTGACGAAGCTATGCTAAATCAGTCCTATTTTATCATGCACTTCCAAGTACTCCAAGAACTCATCTTTAATAATGGACTCTAAAATCTTACCAATGACCGAAGTCCGGCTAACCGGCCTATAATTTCCCATCTTCTACTTTCCTCCCTTCTTAATGTAACAGCGGTGTTACATTAGCCATTTTTCAGTCCTCTGTGACCCTTCCTGCCTCTAGTAATTCCTGAAAGATCACCACCAATGCCTCCACAATCTCCTCAGCTATTTCTTTTAGAATCCTGGGGTGTGGTCCATCCGGTCCAGGTGATTTATCCACCTTCAGACCTTTCAGTTTTCCCAGAACCTACTCCTTAGTGATGGCCACTACACTCACATCTGGCCCCTGATTCTCCTGGAGCTCTGGCATCCCATTGGTGTCTTCCACCGTGAAGACTGATGCAAAGTAACTATTCAGTTCCTCTGCCATTTCCACTGGTCCAATGTCTATTTTTGCTTCTCTCTCAGTTTCATATGTTAAAAAAACTCTTTCTATCTTCTTTTATATTACTAGTTAGCTTGCACTCAGATTTCATCTTCTCCCCCCCTTATTTCTTTTTTAGTTGTCCTCTGCTCACGTTTAAAGACTTCCCAATCCTCTGGCTTCCCACTAACGCTCACCACTTTGTATGCTTTTTTGTTTGCTTTTATGCTGTCCTTGACTTCCCTCATTAGCCATGGCTGCCTTGTCCTCCTCCCCTTGGCATGTTTCCTCCTCCTTGGGATGAATTTCTGTTGTGCCTCCCGAATAACTCCCAAAAACTCTTGCCATTGCTGTTTCACTGTCTTCCCTGTTAGGCTCCTTTTCCAATCAACTCTGGCCAGCTCCTCCCTCATGTTTTTGTAATTACCCTATTTGATTGTAATACCGTTACATCTGATTGCAGCTTCTCCCTCTCAAACTGCAGGGTAAATTCTATCATATTGTGGTCACTGCTCCCAAAGGGTTCCTTCACCTTAAGTTCCATAATCAAATCTACCTCATTATACATCACCAAATCCAGAATTGCCTGTTCCCCAGTAGGTTCTGTCACAAGCTGTTCCAAAAAATACATCTCTTGGACATTCCACAAATTCCCTTTTTTGGGACGCACTACCTGTTGTGTTATGTACTCTGGGATAACACAGGCTGCAACCCGATGCAGCTTTGACCAAAAGATACTCCAGCCTTTGAAGTAAGTTCAATGTGATTTATTGAACCATTAGCACAGTTCTCTATGAGTTTGACTCTCCTGCTAATCATGCTGTAGTAACTCAGTCCAACTAACTAGTCTGCTCTAAGCCACGTGGTGGGTGTGATGCTTCTGATCTGCCCCTGTCCTACTCTCTAAATGTCGTCTGTGGAAAGAGACAGAGCATGTGTGCCCTGTCCTTATATATGGCTTATATAATGCCCCCTTGTGGTAGTGTCACCTCTGGGTGCCTTGACGGCCCATTGGTCGTGTCCTATGCTATGTGTTCATTAGCTGTATGTCTGCATGTCATGATATCTCTGGTGCTCCCTCTAGTGTTTACTTAGTCGTAGTGTATTTACATTAACCCCTTGTGTATTTACAGTGATGCATATCACCATATCCCCCCTTTTCTTGTGTTACATATTTTCTGTACAGTGTTAAAGAAAAATTGAACAAAAACAGGTAAATAAGTAATGACATGTACAAGTTATGATGACTGTGATGACTATACAAGATCAAAGAATAGTTATGATGATGTTGAGGATTATACAATACCAAATAATAGTTATGAGTCCAAAGTTCATGACTTTACACGGTCGAGTGGCTTTCTTGTGCTGTTATGGAAGTTTCGATGTGGATGTTGTCATTCCCTTTTGAACGCTGTCAGTGTCCTGGTGTTTACGTAACCAAGAAGTCACCAGGAGGTGTTCAAATGGTCAAATCACTTCATTGTCTGAGGTGGACTCTCTTTTTTTTATGCTTGTGGTAGTATTTCTTGATGACATCTTTCCTGAAAGCTGGTTTGCTTGTCCATAGTGTAGCAAAAGTGAATTGGAAAGATACGTTGACATGCCATGGTATGTTTGTACTCTCGCCATTGTTCTGAGCTGAGCAGTAACATTGTCCTTCATGGGCAGAGTTGTACCATATCGTACCAGTTGTTGTTCTATTGTTGTTGTCATTGTTGTTATTAATGTGCTTGTTGTTGTGTTTTTTTTGCGCTCAATGACCACACCAAGTGGAGAATTTGAGTCCTTCACAAAGTTACTTGTGTCAGTGTCCTTTGTGGCATCTGCTGTTGCATTCAGCATGCCATCTCTGATTCCTCGGCGCTCCCCGTCTGGAGTCATGTCCGGTTCACTTGAATCATCTTTGGCTTGTCGATGCTCCTCGTCTGGAGCCCTTTCTGGTTCACCTGAATCACCTTTGTTTCTTGACACTCCCCGTCCGGAGTCATATCAGGTTCACTTGAATCAGCTGAGGTGTTACTTGAATCATCTGAGGTGTCTTGATGCTCCCCGTCCGGAGTCAAAACGTTCAGGAGTGCATTTTCTTGTGGAGAGGCTCGAGTGGATGGCGTTTGAATTAACATGGTGTCACTGGAGTAACTAGTAGCCTTACTTTGATCGTCGAGTGCCTCTGTACATACTAGGTGAGATCTGCCAGTCTCGCTGAGATGTCGCACAGCTTGGGCGAAATTCTCCGCAGACCGTCGTAACGCCGATTTCCGGCGAGCAAAATTGGAGTAGATGACTCCGGCGTGGGGGCCTTCTTTTAGGCGGCGATTCTCCATTCCCGGAGGGGCCAGCAGCTGACTGACGCGATACGCGTCAGTTTCACCAGCTGCGGAAGTGGTGAGACCCGGCGTTTTTTGGAGGAGGAGGAGGAGAGAGACTGACCCGGCGTTTGGGGGGGGGGGGAGGAGGAGAGAGACAGACCCGGCATTTGGGGGGGGGGGGGAGGAGAGAGACAGACCCGGCATTTGGGGGGGGGGGGGGGGGGGGGGTTCCGGCATTTGGGGGGGGGGGGTTGCGGCATCGGGGGGGGGGGGGTTCCGGCATTTGGGGGGGGGGTTCCGGCATTTGGGGGGGGTTCCGGCATTTGGGGGGGGGTTGCGGCATCGGGGGGGGGGGGGTTTGGGAGAAGTGGCGTGCAGAGAGGGGGGGCGACGGATGCCCGGGGCCAACGCACCGTCGCCCCCCCTCTGTACGCCGCTGCCCCCGACCCCAACCACCCCCCCCTCACCACCCCTACCTCCCTCCCCACCACCCCTACCCCCCTCCCCACCACCCCACCTCCCTCCCCACCACCCCTACCCCCCTCCCCACCACCCCTGCCCCCTTCCCCACCACCCCTACCCCCCTCCCCACCACCCCTACCCCCCTCCCCACCACACCTCCCCCCCTCCCCACCACCCCTCCCCCCCTCCAACTCCGCCCCCCCCTCTCTGCACGCCGCTACCCCCAAACCCCCCCCCCGATGCCGCAACCCCCCCCGATGCCGCAACCCCTCCCGATGCCGCAACCCACCCCCGATGCCGCAACCCACCCCCCGATGCCGCAACCCACCCCCCGATGCCGCAACCCACCCCCCGATGCCGCAACCCACCCCCCGATGCCGCAACCCACCCCCCCGATGCCGCAACCCACCCCCCCCCGATGCCGCAACCCACCCCCCCGATGCCGCAACCCACCCCTCCCGATGCCGCAACCCACCCCCCGATGCCGCAACCCACCCCCCCCCGATGCCACAACCCACCCCCCCCCGATGCCGCAACCCACCCCCCCCGATGCCGCAACCCACCCCCCCCCCCGATGCCGCAACCCACCCCCCCCGATGCCGCAACCCACCCCCCCCCCGATGCCGCAACCCACCCCCCGACACTGAACGGCGTCAACCATCATCAATGGTTGACGCCGTTTTAAAGCAACTGTGATTTTCGCCGACGCGACCCGTGGCCACGTCGGCGGGACTTCGGCCCATCCGGGCCGGAGATTTGTGGACTCTAAAAATATAATGAAATCCCGCTGGCGCCAGCTGTTTTCAGAGGCTGACGGCGGGATTTGCACAGCGCCGGTTTTTGGCCGGTCAGAGATTTAAAAACCCTGCGGAACGGGATTAACGCCGCTGCCGGCCGATTCTCCGACCCTGCGTGGGGTCGGAGAATTTCGCCCCTTGTGTGGGAATTGTGAAGCCTTTTATCGCACATACAGTGGGTAGACCTTCAGTGTCTTCTTGTCGGTTAAATGAGCTGGGTAGACTGTCAAAGTCTTCTTTTGGTGGCTCAAATAATCTGTGTTGACTGTCATAGTCTTTTTGTTGTTCACGTGAGCGTGGCAGACTTGCTGCTGGTTGCTCAGGTAAGGTTGCTAGGCCTTCATGGTCTTGTTCATGCAAGGACTGCGCTCTGGAGTCTTGCATTGCTTCCATCATCAACGAGCTCGCTGTGGAGGCTTGTATCGCTCTCTCTGTGGAGTCTGGCATCATTCTCTGTGTGGAGTCATGCAGTGGTCTCGCTGTGGAGTCGATCTGTGTTCTCTGTGTGGAGACGTGCAGTGGTCTCGCTGGATGTCTGTCATCACTTTCTGTGCAGTGTCGGGGACTCTTGGTGGTGCGTGGATCACTCTCTGTGTGGAGTCGGGGACTCTTTGTGGTGCGTGGACCACTCTCTTGGCATCAGGCCACTCTCTGTGGGCTTGTACCGCTCTCTGGGCGGGATTCTCCGACCCCCCGCCGGGTCAGAGAATCGCCGGAGGTCGGCATGAATCCCGCCCCCGCCGGCCGCCGAATTCTCCGGCCCTCCAAAAGTCAACGAGGCATGAATCGCGCCGCCCGCCCCAGAGAATGGCGGGGATCGGCACGACTCAATGGGCCCTGGGGCTGCCTGAAGTCTCCAGTCCGCGATGGACCGAAGGCCCGCTGGTATTTTGCCAGCCCCGCCGGCGTGGATCAGACTAGGTCCCTTACCAGCGGGACCTGGCGGCGTGGGCGGGCTCTGGGGTCCTGGGGGGGGGGCGCTCTTTTCCTACGTGTCAGCCGCGTCAGCTGTGTCAGCCTCCGCGATGGCCGACGCGTATTTGACCCCGCCCTGCGCATTTGTGGGGATGACGTCAGCAGCCGCTGGCGCACGTGCGCATGCGCGGACTCTCGCTGGCCAGCGGAGTCCCTTCGGCCCCGGCTGGCGTGGCGCCAAAGACCTTCCACGCCGGCCGGCCTAGCCCCTGCAGGTGCGGAGGATTCCGCACCTTTGGGGCAGGCCGACGCCGGAGTGGTTCACACCACTCCCTCCCGCCGGGACCCCCCTACCCCGCCGGGTACCAGAGAATCCCGCCAAATGTCTCTTGGCGTCAGGCCGCAGCAGAATCCTGTACTCATGGGTCGGGATGTTGTCTATGCTGGACCGAGGATACTCAAATACAAAGAACTCGTCCATGACTGTGTCAGATGCTTCAATGTGCAACACATCTCGTTGCGGTTCAGATTTGGTACTGAGGTCGCTGTCATGATATACATCCAGGTATCTGATGGTGTGCAGACAGGCAGTGATTGACACACAGGATGACCAGTGAACACACAGAACACAGCAGCCAATCACCAGACAGGACACAACCACTATAAAGACAGAGGGCATTAGTTTTCCCGCTGTCTCGGGATCCAGCCTCTGAGATAGTCTAGAACAAACACCATGTGGTAGTAAGATAGTCTGGTCAGGTTAGCCTCAGGTCTCCAGTCAAGTCAGCATAGTGTCAACCCACAGTCAGCGGACTCTCGCTGGCCGGCGGAGTCCCTTCGGCCCCGGCTGGCGTGTTATAGTTAGTTGTTCAATAAAATCGTGTTGCATTTCTTCAAGTGTTGGAAAACTGTCTCTCTCTCTCCTGCATCAAACGCAGTCCATGTAGACCCAGCTTACCCAACACATCAGTCGCAATGATGAAATCATCATCTGAGTCATAGTCTTCAAGGACTAAATCATCTCTTTGGGCGATGCTAACTGCTCGTTGCAGGGTTCTGTGGGGGTTACTTTCAGCTACTGGCCGAAATTCAGGCATTGTGCTGTCGTTTCAGGTGAAAGAATTGTTTTTTCTGGCTTTAACATTTTTTTTTCACTCTTGTCAGACATTTCCCCTTTAAATGGGAATGGTCTGACGTCATGACGCTTGTGACGTAGAGCGTAGGAATTGATTGCGTAAGCGCAGATCGCTTTTCCTTCACTGTGCGCTCTTTTTGCAACTGCGCATGCGCGGCTTGTGATAGTGTAACCTCTGGGTGTCTTGACTGCCCATTGGTCGTGTCCTATTCTATGTGTTCATCAGCTGTTTGTCTGCATGTCATGACGTCTCTGGTGCTCCCTCTCATGTTTACTTGGTCGTAGTGTATCTACAGTAACCCCTTGTGTATTTACAGTAATGCATATCACCACACTACCAACCTGATTTTCCCAGTCCACGTGCATATTGAAGTCCCCCATGATTAATGTAATATTGCCTTTTTTACATGCCTTTTCTTCCTCTTGATTTATTTTCTGCCCCACATCCTGACTACTGCTAGGGGGCCTGTACATAACTCCCATCAGGGTAATTTTACCTTTGCGATTCCTCAAGTCTACCCTCAGAGATTCTATGCCTTCTGATCCTATGTTGCTCCTTCCTATCGATTTAACTTCATTCCTTACTGACAATGCAATCCCCACCCCCCCCCCCCCCCCTTTGCCCATCTGCCTCTCCTTTCGATGGGACACATATCCTTGTACCTGTATATCCCACCCCTGATCGCCCTTGCAGCCACATCTCTGTGATGCCCACAACATTGCACCGGCCAATTTCAACGTGTGCAACAAGCTCATTTACCTTGTGCCGTATACTACACGCATTTAGGTACAACAAACTCAGTCCTGCATTGACCACCTCCCTTCTCATACTTGTCACCTGTTTTGCTCTGCCTGAAGGTGATGTTCTCTTATTTTTGTTCTCTATTTCCCCTTCAGTTAATACACCTTCTAAGCTAATGCTTTGGTTCCCACCCTTCCTCCCCCATACTAGTTTAAATTCTCAGCACTCTTCCTGCCTATATCGTTAGTACCTATGTGTACTATGGCCTCTGGCTATTCCCTCCCCTTTCAGGATGTCCTGTGTTCGTTCACCATAATATTTCTGACATAACTACCTGTGTTAGTGGGAGTATCATTGCACCTCTGATGGCAGTGCAGGATTGGCTCTGAGGAAATACCTGGACAATGTTTACAGCAACACATTGGCCTTTTAGGTTTAATGTTTAACACATTGAAAAGTTAAAAAAAAGTTGCAAGGTACTGTTGAGGGACTGTTAGCAATTTCCACTAATTTCTTAAATAGGTATGATTTTGTAATGGAAGCAGAATCTGTGGAAGAATGGTTACCAGGCTGGCCCATGGCACATTGAGCACAGGAGCCTAATTGATATAAGGGCAGCCCACTTGAATAATTTAAATTGATTCCCAACACAGCTTTGTCTTCCACTGGCAAGAAAGCTAAGGGGGATAATACAAAATCTGTCCAGCAGCTCCTATTGAAAGGATATGTGCAATTACACGTAAGGGACTGATTATGGGGTCAAATATTTCATCAGTCCTTATAATACTTCTAAACTTAATTTTAAATATTAATCAAGCCTTAGTTAACGCTGGTGGGTTAGGGAAAGGTAAAAAACGAGGAAGCACAAAGTGAAGTCTTTGGAAAAATCATATTGTGATACACCAGCCAATCACATAGTTTGCCTGGCAAAGTGATGGTGGAACTGCACAAGCGGGAACCTGCGTGGTGCTGCTGTGCATCTTCTCCACATTACGGTTATGCAAATTATCTTCAGGTGATGGGCCTAGTTTTGCAATCTGGGCACTATGTTGGAGCACTTGGGCCGCAATTTTATGCTTCACTCTCGATGGTTCTGAGGCGTAGGTATGGGGAGCTGAAAGTAGCAGGTACAGGATTCTCTCCAGGGTCTTGCCTGCTCCAACCCACACGTGATTTTACAGTGGGACGGACAGGGCCTCAGTCAGGAAGAGTGTCCATACACCTACTGAGGTCTTTAAGTGCCCACTTGATGGCTTTTCCCCACCCAGCCTCAATTTGTAGGCTGACGGGCGCCCAATGACTGAAGGTTTGAAACTGAAAATGTTCTTACCTTGATCTCAGGACGGAAGGCCCCTTCAAACTAGAGACACCTCCCCTACAGACAGGAGACCTCTAATCCTCCCTCCCTGCACCCCCCACCCGGACCTAATGCCCCAACAATGAGATCACCCATTTTGCACGACATCCCTCCCGAGGTCCGGTGGTACTTACCAGCACAGAGGATTTCTGGAACTTAATTTCAGACACAAAACTGCAGTACCTCTTGAATGGGCTGAAGAACTGTCAGCCAATCAGACTGGCCAGCAGTTTTTGAAGGGGACAGAAGTCCCTCATGCTGCCAATCAATGCTCATTAGAGGGTGAAATAGCAGGGTGCCTGTTGGAGTTGGCGGGAGTCTCCAGGTGACAGGCACTGAGCACTCGCCATCCTGAAAATTGTCACTTGAAAAATGCTCTTATTCTTTACTCAAAAACGTCACCCTTTGTACAGGTTTTCAGTGGCGTTCTACAGGGTTCAGTTGCTATTGGTTGTTTATCTTAATGATTTGGACTGAAATGTTGGAAGCATGAATGTGAAATTTTCAGCTAACACAAAAATAGACCCTGTGAAGAGGATAGCGTTGTTGCCATAATGATGGGTGCAATCTTCCCGAAACTGCAGTGTTGGATCAGGCGTGAAAAGCTGTGTGAAACTTGCCGGCTTCACGGCCACCTTTTCTTGCCTGATCAAATGACACTGTGTGTAATTTCAGAATGTTGGGGAGGATCACACAGCCAGCTGAAGGGACAGGGTCTAAACATGGTGGAAAATCCGGTATTCTGTGATTGCGGTGCCATTTTTAAAGGTCGCCCCAGTCTTAAACTAAATTCTAAGCCCTCCATGGACATTGGGACTTCCCCAGTGGAGAAGGGGAACACCTCCCAAATGCCACATGCAGAAGGGGAACACCCCTACCCCCACAACCACGAATAAGAGGTTAAACCCCCGCCTCACACACAGAAGGGGAATGCGCCGCAATGAAGGACGGTAACCCCTCCCCCTGCATGTGCCCACAGCATGTACACACGGCATGTGTCCCCTTGGCAGTGCCCCCTTGGCACTGCCCCATACCAGTGGTAGCCTGGTATTGCCATCTGTCTGTGCGCCTTGCACCAGAAGTAACTGTCAATGTGCCGGGGGGTGGGTGGGGGGGGGGGGGGGGATGCATCATGGGCAGATGCTATGGGGAAGGGTGGGGAGGTGGGGAAGAACTCAAACTAAGAACTCAATGGGCGCGATTCTCCCAAAACAGGAGAAATCGTAAGGCTGGCATCAAACCCGGGCGGGTTTGACGCCAGCGCGCCCCTTCCCGACCGGGAACCGATTCTGGTCCCCGGTCGGGGCTAGCAGCCCGACGCCGCAAGCTCCGGCATCACGGGCTTAACGAATTTCGTTAAGCCCGCTTGCCGGAGTTAGCGCCGGCTGACGCGTCATATGACGTCAGCCGCGCATGCGCGGATTGGAAGACTCCAACCCGCGCATGCGCGGATGACGTCATCGCGTATTTGCGCGAAACCCGCGCATGCGCGGGCCGGGATGCCCCTCAGCCGCCTCGCGAATGGATACTGCGGGGCGGCGGAAGGACAAATAGTGCGCGGGCATCGGGCCCGCTGCCCGCGATCGGTGCCCACCGATCGCGGGCCCATGGCACCCTTGGCACGGCCGTGGTACTGCCGTGCCAATCGGTGCCATGGTTATAAAAAGCGAGTTGTTCCCGCCGTTTTTACGAACGGCCAGACCAAGTCTGTTTGCCGTTCGTAAAAACAGCGTAAAGGGCTGGGACTTCGGCCCATCGAACAGCTGTGAATCGCTGCCGGCCGTAAAAAAACGGCGGCAGCGATTCGTGTCGGGAGTTGGGCGGGGGGGGGGGGAGAATAGCAGGAGGGCGGGAAAAATGTCGGGAAGGCCCTCCCGCTATTCTCCGACCCGTCGTGGGGGTCGGAGAATTTCGCCCAATGTTTTGGCTGAATGGACATAGCAGTGGCAAACGGAATTTAATCCAGACAGGTGTGATGGATTTGAGGAGGGCAAGCAAAGCTCGAGAATACTCAATAAGCGGGAGGATATTGAGAGGGGTAGGGGAAGTTCAAGACCTTGGGCTGTATGCCCACAGGTCCCTAAAGATGGTAGTGCAGGCAGATAAAGTGGTAAACAGCGCCGGCCCTAGGGTTGCTGGCGCCCCGGGCAAGCTGAACTTCGGCGCCTTTGGGGGGGCGGCCCGAGGGCGGGGCGGGGGGGGCGGACCCGAGGGGGGGCGGGGGGGGGGATGGAGGGGGGGGGGGGGCGGGGGGAGCGGACAGAGCCGGGAGGGCGGACCGAGCCGGGGGGGCCGCCCTGGGGAGGGCGGCCACTGCGCATGCGCTGATTGGCACCGGCCCAACTGCGCATGCGCGGGACCCGAGTCTCTGGTGCCCCCTAGCACATGGCGCTTCGGGCGACTGCCCGAGTTGCCAGTGCCTTGAGCCGGCCCTGGTGGTAAACAAAGTATATGGAATGTTTTCCTTCATTGGACAAGGTATCAAATACATGCAGGGATGTAAAATATAAAACGCTGGTGAGGCCATGGCTAGAATGTTGTGTACAGTTCTGGCCACCACATTACAGGAAGGACATAATTGCTCCAGAGAGAATGCAGAGGAGAATTACAAGAATGTAGCCAAGGCTTGAAAATTGTAGCTATGAAGAGAGATTGGATGGGCTGGGAATGTTTTCCTCAAAACAGAGGAGGCTGAGGGGTGGCCTAACTGAGATGTACAAAATTATGGCGGGCTTAGATAGGGTCGACAGGAAATATCTATTCTGCCTAGTTGAGGAGTCCATTACCGGGGGCATAGATTTAATGGATCAGAAGAAGGATAATCGGGGATATGAAGTAAAATCTTTTCATTCAGAGTGGTGGCCATCTGGAATTCACTGCCTGAATTGGGGGTTGAGGGTGAAATTCTCAACTCCTTTGAAAGGTACCTGGATATGGGCAGCATGGTAGCACAGTGGGTAGCAGTGTAGCTTCACAGTTACAGGGTCCCAGGTTCGATTCCCGGCTTGGGTCACTGTCTGTGCGGAGTCTGCACATTCTCCCTGTGTCTGTGTGGGTTTCTTGCGGGTGCTTCGGTTTCCTCCCACAAGTCCCGAAAGATGTGCTGTTAGATAATTTGGACATTCTGAATTCTCCCTCTGTGTACCCGAAAAGGTGCCGGAATGTGGCGACTAGGGGCTTTTCACAGTAACTTCATTACAGTGTTAATGTAAGCCTACTTACATAGAGAAATACAGCACAGAACAGGCCCTTCGGCCCACGATGTTGCGCCGAACTTTTGTCCTAGGTTAATCAAAGAATTTTGGACAATTTTTCATGGCCAATCCACCCAACTTTGGATTGTGGGAGGAAACCGGAGTACCTGGAGGAAACCCACGCAGTCACGGGGAGGATGTGCAGACTCCACACAGACAGTGACCCAAGTCGAAATCGAACTTGGGACCCTGGAGCTGTGGAGCAATTGTGCTATCCACAATGCTACCGTGCTGCCCTTAAGAAGTTAACCTACACTCCATTATTCTACCCTAATCCATGTACCTATCCAATAGCCGCTTGAAGGTCCCTAACGTTTCCGACTCAACTACTTCCACAGGCAGTGCATTCCATGCCCCCACTACTCTCTGGGTAAAGAACCTACCTCTGACATCCCCTCTATATCTTCCACCATTTATCTTAAATTTATGTCCTCTTGTAATGGTGTGTTCCACCCGGGGAAAAAGTCTCTGAGGGTCTACTCTATCTATTCCCCTAATCATCTTATAAACCTCTATCAAGTCGCCCCTCATCCTTCTCTGTTCTAATGAGAAAAGGCCTAGCACCCTCAACCTTTCCTCGTATGACCTACTCTCCATTCCAGGCAACATCCAAAGCTTCCACATCCTTCCTAAAATGAGGCGACCAGAACTGCACACAGTACTCCAAATGTGGCCTGACCAAGGTTTTGTACAGCTGCATCATCACCTCACGGCTCTTAAATTCAATCCCTCTGCTAATGAACGCTAGCACACCATAGGCCTTCTTCACAGCTCCATCCACTTGAGTGGCAACTTTCAAAGATCTATGAACATAGACCCCAAGATCTCTTTGCTCCTCCACATTGCCAAGAACCCTACCGTTAACCCTGTATTCCGCATTCATATTTGTCCTTCCAAAATGGACAACCTCACACTTGTCAGGGTTAAACTCCATCTGCCGCTTCTCAGCCCAGCTCTGCAGTCTATCTATGTCTCTTTGAAGCCGACAACAGCCCTCCTCACTATCCACAACTCCACCAATCTTCGTATCATCTGCAAATTTACTGACCCACCCTTCAACTCCCTCATCCAAGTCGTTAATGAAAATCACAAACAGCAGAGGACCCAGAACTGATCCCTGCGGTACGCCACTGATAACTTGGCTCCAGGTTGAATATTTGCCATCCACCACCACTCTCTGTCTTCTATCGGTTAGCCAGTTTATTATCCAACTGGCCAAATTTCCCACTATCCCATGCCTCCTTACTTTCTGCACAAGCCTACAATGGGGAACCTTATCAAATGCCTTACTAAAATCCATGTACACTACATCCACTACTTTACCTTCATCCACATGCTTGGTCACCTCCTCAAAGAAGTCAATAAGACTTGTAAGGCAAGACCTACCCCTCACAAATCCGTGCTGACTATCCCTAATCAAGCAGTTCCTTTCCAGATGCTCAGAAATCCTATCCCTCAGTACCCTTTCCATTACTTTGCCTACCACCGAAGTAAGACTAACTGGCCTGTAATTCCCAGGGTTATCCCTATTCCCTTTTTTAAACAGGGGCACGACATTCGCCACTCTCCAATCCTCTGGTACCACCCCTGTTGACAGTGAGGACGAAAAGACCATTGCCAACGGCTCTGCAATTTCATTTCTTGCTTCCCATAGAATCCTTGGATATATCCCGTCAGGCCCGGGGGACTTGTCTATCCTCAAGTTTTTCAAAACGCGCAACACATCTCACAAGGTTTAGCTCACAAGGCTAAATCGCTGGCTTATAAAGCAGACCAAGCAGGCCAGCAGCACGGTTCGATTCCCGTACCAGCCTCCCCGGACAGGCGCCGGAATGTGGTGACTAGGGGCTTTTCACAGTAACTTCATTGAAGGATACTTGTGACAATAAGCGATTTTCATTTTCATTTTCATTTCACATCTTCCTTCCTGACAAGTATCTCCTCGAGCTTATCAGTCTGTTTCACACTGTCCTCTCCAACAATATGGCCCCTCTCGTTTGTAAATACTGAAGAAAAGTACTCGTTCAAGACCTCGCCTATCTCTTCAGACTCAATACACAATCTCCCGCTACTGTCCTTGATCGGACCTACCCTCGCTCTAGTCATTCTCATATTTCTCACATATGTGTAAAACTCCTTGGGGTTTTCCTTGATCCTACCTGCCAAAGATTTTTCATGCCCTCTCTTAGCTCTCCTAATCCCTTTCTTCAGTTCCCTCCTGGCTATCTTGTATCCCTCCAGCGCCATTTCTGAGCCTTGTTTCTTCAGCCTTACATAAGTCTCCTTCTTCCTCTTAACAAGACATTCAACCTCTCTTGTCAACCATGGTTCCCTCACTCGACCATCTCTTACCTGTACTTGTGACAATAAAAAAAAGATTGGGGGCATAGCATCAAAATAATGGGAAGTAGATTTAGGACTGAGTTTAGGAGGAACTTCTTCACCCAAAGGGTTGTGAATCTATGGAATTCCTTGCCCAGTGAAGCAGTTGAGACTCCTTCATTAAATGTTTTTAAGGTAAAGATAGATAGTTTTTTGAAGAATAAAGGCATTAAGGGTTATGGTGTTCGGGCCGGAAAGTGGAGCTGAGTCCACAAAAGATCAGCCATGATCTCATTGAATGGCGGAGCAGGCTCGAGGGGCCAGATGGCCTACTCCTGCTCCTAGTTCTTATGTTCTTATATGCACCTGAAGTTGCATAACTTGCAAGATTATGGATAAAAGCAAATTACTGCGGATGCTGGAATCTGAAACGAAAGAGTAAATGCTGGAAAATCTCAGCAGGTCTGGCAGCATCTGTTGGGTGAGAAAAGAGCTAACGTTTCGAGTCCAATGACTCTCCTCAGAGCTCGAAGATGATGGGCCTGCCGTTGGAAAGTGGGATTAAAATCAGCGGCTAGTTTCTTTTTTCCCTTCTTTTTTGGCCTGTGCAAACACAATGGGCTACAATAGCTACAATTTTCAAGACCTGGCTACATTCTTGTAAATCTTCTCTGCACTCTCTCTGGAGCAATTACGTCCTTCCTGTAACGTGGTGACCAATGGGCTGAAGGGCCTCTTTCTGTGCCGCGACTTTTATATGGTTCCGAGGAACACAATGATCACATTGTTTTTTGAAAATGTTGATGCACTTGTAGATTACTAACTGTCTGAAGTGACATCTGTGACCCATGATAGTTTGGGAAGATTTAGTGGCACAAAAGCATAACACGCTTCCACAGAATTAACAAGGTCTCTGGTCGTTTCCAGGTCAATGTGCAGCAGGAGACACAGCTCTATAAAACCTTTCTTTGAAGCAGAAACATGTTCAGATTCTTATGATTGGATCCGTAAAAGCAGTATTGAGTCATGAGGGGGAGGTGGTGACTGTGAAGGATGCGAACATAGGTGTCACTCCGCCCCCCCCCCCCCCCCCCCCCCCCCCGCCCCTGCCCGCCCCATTACTGCCCCTATCATGAATTAACTTTCATCATCTGAAGCATTCAGTACTTATTGAAATTCAACACATAATGTTGAATAAATCTGAATTTATCTTATGTTATTTTAAGACGCCCTGCTATCCAATTCAATTTAATCTATATTGTAGCTGCTTTGAATACCATCAGTGTACATTATAATTCTTTAGTCCATGTATTCTCCGTTATGGTATACTTTTCGAGGAATATAAAAATCTTTGGAGATGAAATTAATTTGGGCTGGAGCACAAGACTGAGAGTACTGAATGGGCAGAGAATCCCATCCATTGTTTTGCACAACATGGGCGAAATTCTCCCCTACCCTGCGGGGCGGGGGGTGCCGGCGTGGCAGAGTGGTGCCAACCACTCCGGCGTCGGGCCTCCCCAGAGGTGCGGAATTCTCGGCACCTTTAGGGGCTAGGCCCGCGCCGGAGTGGCTCCCGCTCCGCCGACTGGCGCCAACGGCATTGGCGCTCCGCCGATCGCCGTTGGGGCTGGCCGAAAAGCCTTCGCCGGTTGGCGTGAGTCCGCACATGCGCCGGAGCGTCAGCGGCTGCTGACGTCACCACCGGCGCAAGCGCAGTGTAGCGGGTCTCTTCCGCTTCCACCATGGTGGAGGCCGTGGCGGGGGCGGAAGAAAAAGAGTGCCCCCACGGCACAGGCCCGCCCGCCGATCGGTGGGCCCCGATCGCGGGCCAGGCCACCGTGGGGATCTGATCACCCCGCGCCCCCCCCCAGGACTCCAGGGGCCCGCTCGCACCGCCAGTCCCGCCGGCACAGAGGTGGTTTAAACAACGTCGGCGGGAGAGGCCTGACAGTGGCGGGACTTCGGCCCACCGCGTGCCGGAGAATCGCCGCGGGGGGCCCGCCGATTGGTGCGGGGGGCACGCCAATCAGCGGGGCGCGATTCTCGCTCCCGCCGATTCCCGGGTGGCCCACGGCGGGAGCGGGATTCCGGCCGGCCCCGGGTGACTCACCAACGCTGCGGGGGGGTCGGAGAATTCCTCCCCATGTTCCTGTAGAATGTGTTGTCATTCCCATTGTCCCATATTGAATCAACATTGCTTCAACCACGGGCAGCACGGTGGCACAGTGGTTAGCATTGCTGCCTACGGCGTTGAGGACCCCGGTTCGAATCCCGGCCCTGGGTCACTGTCCGTGTGGAGTTTGCACATTCTCCCCGTGTCTGCGTGGGTTTCGCCCCCACAACCCAAAGATGTGCAGGTTAGGAAAATTGGCCACGCTAAATTGCCCCTTAATTGGAAAAAATAATTGGGTACTCTAAATTTATTTAAAAAAAACATTGCTTCAACACATCACTGCCATTCACTATTTACTAGTTTTAACCAAAGTCTTGTTTGTTTTTCTGATCATAAAGTACCGTACTTTCATGATCCTAGCAACCTTTGTCAAACAAAGAATTTCAGCTCATTTCCTCCTCAAGTGTCTTTTTATATACATCAAACATCATCCATTAAAACCCTATGGTTTTACTTTGAATATTTTTTCTGCTTTCACACAAGCTTGTAGATTGCTTACCTCTTAAGTGCAGACGTCTCTCCATGGTCTGTCCACATTTTAGCTACTAAGCCACAAAAACATTTCTTCCCATTGAAACCTTTTTCAATTGAGGTGATTCTATTTCTGCATCTTGTTTCCTCTTTATAGATAATCTAATCTCTCATGTCCAAGTTCCAATCGTTTTGGCAGCTGACTGCAGGTGTTCATGGTATGGTGCTGTTGCTAATTTTGCTCCTACTCTGAACTCAGCGGGGGTGGAGGGGAGTGGAGATGGGGTGTGGGTTAGAAATTTGGATACTGACTATAGAGTTCTTAATAATAAACTTGTGGTCTTGATGCTGCTACAGTTATATTAAGATTCTTTGACTGTCATTTGGCTAATAAGAGAATTGCGGTTCTCATCAATAATGCTCTTACCTGAATGACAGCTTTTGGCTCCTGGCCTTCATCCGTAACAATAAGTCGTGCCCTTCCATTTCTTTCATTGTCTCGAATGCCTGCAGCGACCTGGGCAGCCTTTAGACGCTCGTACTTATTGCACTTTGAGCCACACCACTGATAAATGACCTGTTGAGCATATTATGAAAATATTAGGCTAAGGTTTTCCATTGCTGTTGTCTCATTTACTTCAATAAATGCTGCACTGCCTGCAGATTGTCTCAATTTCCTTCAGCTTTACTGCACTCAGCAATCAGTGATCACCTAACATTTGCATAGGCTGCTGATTATTTCATGAATTAAATATATGTAATAACATAGTGTTGAAATGAAATGCAGCTATCAATAGGGAGAATCCAGATATAAATAAGGAGACATAGTGATTCTTCTATGAAGTTGAGATTAAAAATCAAAAGCAGAGTTTACCTGCTGGACAAAGGTTAAAGTATCCTGGGTATAATTGTGTGCTCAAGGACATTAAACATCTATAGAATAGAGTATGGCACATCCTCTAATACAAGGCAGTTTCCCCCCGAAAATAAAACAGGATCTGGCCTATACATCATCTCAACAAGGTACTGATAACTTGTAAGGTAGTACAATTTAGCAATGGACAACCTTAAGAGTGAAAAAAATAATTTGTCAACTGAATTTTGGAAACTGAGTGTAGTGACTGCACCTCTCAGTATCCTATTTGCTTGAAGGATGTTGACTAAAATGAAGAATGTTGCTGATAGCAAAGGATATTGTCCAGCACTGGTGCTTAAAATACTTCCTGCTTTTTCAGTTCTTTTATGGTATAAATATTGAACCACACAGTAGGATTTTTACATTTGTTGCATTCATTCCAGTGTCACTCAAGATAAAGGCATAGATGTACAGTATAATGATAGTTCTCCCATTAATTGGGGTAGAGATATCTTCGCAGACTCAATAGTTTTCTCCTCAGGGATTTAAGGTAAATGGTGCTCTAAGTATTGATGGATATCTTAAATATCTCTCGATTACATTAACGAGACTTGGATTCTCTATTAGTAACAAAATTATATTTACTTTTCCCAGAACTGCCAGTGTGGCGATTACTAGCAAAAGTGAATTGCATGTTCGGCTCTTCAATAAAATTTTATATAGCTCAGAAAATATTGTCTCATTTAGTCTTCTGTATCCAAACTCGAAAACCCATCTCTGTACACTCTTCAGGTACATTGTCGAGGAGTGATTCCAGGACCCTTATAGCTCCGGGTTGCTATAATCTACCTTAAATTTGTTAAAAAGGCTTTCTGGAGGACAGTAGTATTCTCTGCTGGTTCCATTCCTTTGGGGAAAGTTAGATCAGTCCTTCAGACCTATTTAAGTGTCTGTGAGGCATATCTGCCTCAACCTTAAGTGAGTGCGATCATCTGAGGAATATGCCCGATCCAGAATAGTCCCAAAAAAGGATAATGTTACAATCCACTTCAGTTATGTACAGTCTTGTAAATCTGTGGCCAGAAGTTTGTGTTGATCAAGCGGGAGAGCATCAAACCTGGAATCATGCAAAATCGCGTGAGAAGGCTTTGGGTGTGTCCCCTGATGAACTCATGCAACATTACGGTTGGTGGGCGCTCGCATGAGTCAGAAGTGCCCCCGCCGACAATTAAAGAGGCAATTAAGCCCATTATGGAGGCCATTGGTGGCAACTTTTATGTGGTCTTCCCACCTTTACGGTTGGTGTACGGACCAATTGGCCAGGAGGCCCGCATGATTTTGCAACAAACATGTTCCAGGGTGTGGTGATCACAAGTTAACTAGATGCAATACAACTGAGCAAACACTAGAGGGGGCACGGGAGAGCCATATAAATAGACGGGGACAGGAAGTGAGGACACACTTCACTGAGGGCAGAACTTGGAGCAACACAGATACACCCACATCAGCTAGGAACACTGAAGGTAACCTTAGGAAACAGCTCTGAAGAGTGAACGAACTTACAATAAAGCATCTTCTCCACATTTGAGACTACGAGCTTTATTAAGACACGAGTAACAACACATGGTACCAAGGAGTGGCTTCAGACGCTTACTACAGGACAACTCAGTGGCAGACACAGAAAGCTCAAAATGGCATGGAAATCTCCTACTGGACATTTGACTTTGGAAGACATCGCTAATTCGAGGATGTGGCTTGGACACCCAGAGCAGCTAGACCTGACTGGCAATGTAAGAGGTATCTGGAAAAGGTTTAAACAAATGTTTGATTTGGATCTCTTAGCTAATGAGGTACAAGACGCCTCCGACAACATTAAAATAGCAATTCTCACCGCAGGGCCTGTAAATAGGAAAGTGTACAATGGATTTAAATACTCAAAAGATGAAGACAGAAACAGCTTACAAACGTTACTAAACAAATTTGAAGAGTACTGTGAGAAATTTGAACAGCAAGACATACTCAGAGTCCAAACTGCACAGAGACTGAGTGATGCAAAACTTAAAAAATCACGAAAAGAACAAGAAATCGCGAATGAAAAGTACAGATCAAAAAGAAGAAATAACAAGAATTTCTCACAAAGCCAAAATGCTGAAACCCAGTCCAAATCGGGAAGAGAAGGTAACTTACAACTTTTAGAAATCCAGTCCAGATGGGACAGAAAAATCGCTGAAATCCGCGAAAAAATGGCGTCGGAGCACATTTTGCAGTCTCCGGTAAGCAAAGAACTACAAATTGCGTCTGCGCATGCGCCGGAACCGGAAGCCGCGCATGCGCAGTTTAAAAAATATCGCGGTGCCGATCGTTATGCGCATGCGCAAGCCGCGCATGCGCAGTCGAAAACAGTTTTGGTCGCGGATCGGTATGCGCATGCGCAAGCCGCGCATGCGCAGTCAAAAAAGTTTTGGTCGCGGATCGTAATGCGCATGCGCACGCCGCGCATGCGCAATGGAAACAAAACCGCACAGTGAAGGAGGAAGGCCGATTTGCGCATGCGCAATGCATTCCTGCGCGTGACGTCATGACGTCTGAGCATCCCGACCACGCCCACTTAAAAGGGAAATGCCCGAAAACTGCAAACAAGACACTTAAAGTGGTAAACACAAATTTTCTTGCCTCAGAACACAGAAAAACGCCTGAACTTAAACCAACAGCTAAAAACAACTTGCACAACACCCTGAAAAAAGCATTCTGCACCACCCAAAGTGAAGAGAACAAAAAGAATTCCGAAACAACAAAAGATGATTTGTTTTTCAAAGATTACCTCTCAGACATGGCTGAGTCAGTCGGATATGCTTATCACAGCATCAGCGACACGGTCGCAAAGCACAACACGAACCAACTCGTGGTAGATGAATCCAACCAAGATGATTTGGTTTTCAAAGAACACTACTCAGACATGGCTGAGTCAGTCGGATATGCTTATCACAGCATCAGCGACACGGTCGCAAAGTTCAACACGAATCAACTCGTGGTAGAAGAATCCAACCAGGATGATTTGGTTTTCGAAGAATACTACTCAGACACAGCTGAGTCAGTCGGATATGCTTATCACAGCATCAGCGACACGGTCGCAAAGTTCAACACGAATCAACTCGTGGTAGAAGAAGCCAATGAAGATGAAATGGGTGTCAAAGAATACTACTCAGACATGGAGGAGTTATTTGGACATGCTGATCACAGCATCAGCGACACCGTTGCAAAGCTCAACACGACTCTACTCATGGTAGATGAATCCAACACCATGATGCCATGGCAGCTCGTCGATACATTGGATGACAGCAATACCCTAGACGAAGACGACGCCACACAGAGAGCACAGGAAGACTCCACAGAGCGAGCGATGACAGGCTCCACAGTGCGAGTGATGAAAGACTCCAAAAGGGATGCAAGCAAACACTCCCTGGCGAACACCATGCATGAACAAGACCATGAAGGTAAACCCGCTGTATCTGAGCAACCGCAAGCAGACTATGAAAGTCTACCAAGCTCACAGGAACACGAAGAAGACAACGTACATCTAACCACTGACACCATGCATGCGCAAGACCATGAAGGTCAACCTGCCATATCTGAGCAACCACAAGCAGACTATGAAAGTCTAACAAGCTCACATGAACAAGAAGAAGACAATGCACCTCTACCCACTGCATGCGAAGACAGTGACAAGGTGATCACACTCGACGTACAGGATCACAGCGAGACTGACAGTTCTCAGCTTGTCTGTACCGAAGCACAGAGCGAAAACAGTAACAAGGTGATCGCACTCGACGTACAGGATCACAGCGAGACTGACAGTTCTCAGCTTGTCTGTACAGAAGCACAGAGTCGGGCCACCCAACAGTCCAGAGAGACGATGCCGAAAGAAAACATGCAGATTTTGACTCCAGAAGAGGAGCACCTGGAGTCCAGAGAGACAACGCCGAAAGAAACCATACAGATTCTGACTCCAGAAGAGGAGCACCTGGAGTCCAGAGAGACCAAGCCGAAAGAAACCATGCAGATTTTGACTCCAGAAGAGGAGCACCTGGAGTCCAGTGAGACAACATCAACAGAAATCATGAAGATTTCACCTCCAGAAGCGGAGCACCAAGAGTCTAGAGAGACCACGTCAAGTGAAATCATGCAGATTTGGACTCCAGAAGAGGAGCGCCAGAAGTCCACAGACACCACGTCAATTGTAATCATGGAGGTTTTGACTCCAGAAGAGGAACGCCAAGAATCCAGACACACCGCGTCAAATGGAATCGAGAAGAATTTGACTCCGGAAGAGGAGCACCAAGAAAGCAAAGATGAGGAATCCAATTCTCCACAAATGATTGATGTCACCTGCACCGATGCAACATCAGATCATTCGCACTACTCTCGAGACGAAATGCTCAATGACTCAAATTATCCACTCGGGACACGAATAGAGTATAACAAGAAAAACAACAGTCAAAAGAAGCACAGCAGAAACGGGACAAACAACAGCAAGAACAAAAGCAACATGAAGCGCGACAAGACCAACAACAATAGCAAGAAGCACAGCAGAAACGAGAACGACAACAGAAAGAACAAAAGCAACATGAAGCGCGACAAGACAACAACAAAGTCAGGCACAAAGATAGCGACAACGACAGAGACAGAGACAACAAGAACGGCAACGAAAACAACAAAGTCAGGAACAAAGATAGCGACAACACCAAAGACAGAAACGACAAAAACAGCAACACGAACGGCAACGAAAACAACAAAGTCAGGAACAACGACAGTGCCAACACCAAAGACAGAAACGACAAAAACAGCAACAAGTACGGCAACGAAAACAACAAAAACAGTAACGACAGAAACAACAGCAATGAAACAACGACTTGTACACAATGGTACTACTCGGCACATGAAGGACAATGCCACAGCTCACTGCAAAACGATGACAAGACTACAAACATGTCATGGGATGACAACGAATCGCACAAACTCACGTCTGCTCCAGAACGAGCAAGCACACCAGCATCCAAGGCGGATGAGACAATAAATCAACACCACAAGCACAGAAAAAAAGTCCATGCCAGTCAACATCAGTGAGGGGACCATGCAAACACCTCGGGATGATGCAGTGGGTACTTAAAATAATAAGGAACACCAACAACATTCACAGCGGACTTGCAATATCAATATCACCACGTCATCAACAACAAAAAGAAAAAAAAAAGCTCTGAACAAATTCATCAAGTTTGGACTCATAAATGTTTTTATTAAGATTGGACATATAACTACATTGGCTTTGTACAATATGCAATAGCACCATCACCTGCATAGATACGCATATCATAAGTAACTGTTTTCTATAATTTTCTTTAACGATGTACAGCAAATATGTAAAGAGAAAAAGGGGGATGTGGTAATCATAGATTTACTAGATACAAAAACAACTGAGCAAACACCAGAGGGAGAGCTATAAATACACCGGGACAGGATGTACAATTTTCTTTAACGATGTATAGAAAATATGTAAAGAGAAAAAGGGGGATGTGGTGATCACAAGTTAACTAGATGCAATACAACTGAGCAAACACCAGAGGGGGCATGGGAGAGCCATATAAATAGACGGGGACAGGAAGTGAGGACACACTTCACTGAGGGCAGAACTTGGAGCAACACAGATACACCCACATCAGCTAGGAACACTGAAGGTAACCTTAGGAAACAGCTCTGAAGAGTGAACGAACTTACAATAAAGCATCTTCTCCACATTTGAGACTACGAGCTTTATTAAGACACGAGTAACAACACACAGGGCAGGGTAAAACATCTGGAGTGACACAAAATAAAAGAAGACATTTGAGGGCTGAGCTGCTATGTGGTCTGCTGTCAGGTGCTTGAATTTGCAGTGTAGACATAGTTTGCAGCATTTCTTTCAGCTCATTTCATTTATGCAGAACTGCAGGTCCTCGAGGCAGCTCCACAGCAGCTGACAAAATTCAGGGAGCTCACTGGAACAACCCACCCGCACCCTGACTTTTCTAGCCACCCACCCTCTTCCCGTCCCCTGACAGTCCTGGCCCTTTCTCAACACACGTTTCACACTGGCTGCCAGTTAACTGGCCAGTCGGCGTGAAATCATGGTCATAGTCCGATCGCACCTGGAAGCGTAAAATCACATCCGCTTTCGGTCCCACCGATCGCACATGCCTGACGAACGCAAGATTCAGGCCTATTTGTAACAGAAGAGAGGGCACAAAGGATAAGGTTGAGGTCTAAAAATAATTTTTTATTTGGCAAGCACTGAAAATCCACAGTAGAAATTAATTTGCTTATATGCAACTCAAATGCCGTTGTTGATGCATATTTTGTGATGTACATGAAAAATAAAATAGAATTGGAGTAATTTTACAAAATTGTGCTTATAATAGAGCTTCCACAGATATACAATGATGTATATTACATGAGATAATACTTTTAAGAAAGTTTATTTTTACACTTAGTTTGCACCTTGACATGAGCAAAGCAGAAAACCCGGAATACTTGGAACTCAGCACCCATTCTCTTTCATTTGTGTTTTTACACTGGATCTCAATTGGTGCACATCATAAAATATCCTATACTAAACAATGTAATAATCTGTAAATGGTGAAGAACACATCTGAACTAACTTAGCTAATTAATCATTGATATTGTTTGACAATAGAAACAAGGATTGCTTTTATCTCTGAATGCTCAGCTTTCAGGTATAACAGAGGTAACTGTAATAAGGATGCGGGGAGTCCACACCGAGTAAAATAAAGAAATGTAGTTTTATTTACAAATGATATACACTGCCCGGTAGATCCCTACCAGGTTTCTCGTCTGGTCGGACCCTTACAGACCAACCTTTTATACAAAGGTTAATAGAGATTCCCCGCCCCTAGCGGGAGAGCTCAGACTCCAGAAGGGCCACGGGGAAGATAATCATTCTCACCCCATAAACCTCCTGCGGGCTATTACAGTGAATTTTATGCAGGGGTGTGGCAGTCAGAGGAAAAGGATGTAGACATTAGGGACAAGCCTGTCTCTGCTTGAGTCGAGTCGCCCTGCAGCAATTTAGTGGGCATAACTTCCACTCTGGCCAAAGAGGACGTTCTGCCTTCAAGAGTGGCTGGGCAATCAAATAGCCAGCATCTCTCATATCCCAGCAATGCCACCCGGAGTGAATACGAGGCACGCCTGTGCCTTGTTTACAGCTGGCCCAAGCTGCTGACTCATGAATAATCTGATGTTTAAAGACCTTGAGAGGCGCAGCACTCAAATGCACTGTGCCTGCATAGCATCAAAAGCACGGAAGAAAAAGAAAATCAGCCCAACAGCTCTGATTTTAATTGTTATCGCATGTCATATTACCTTGAGATATGGTGAGCCAGTGTCACTCTTATTACTATTTACTGAGATCTCCCCATTCTATACCCGCAGCATAAATAGATAACATGTTGTGGAAACTCTTAGATATATTTATCCAACACAGGGAACATACCAACTAAAACATTAACAGCCAAGTTCAATGGATTTCTCTTACTGAACTCCATCAAGGCTTCCTGTGCAAGTGTCTGGAAACATTGAGCCCACTCCCTTTCATGTTGTGCCATTATTCAATAATTGCCAGAATATATTCAATTCCTGCTAACATCTGCTCCAGCCACAATACCACTCCCATTTAAAAATCTGCAGATTACATTGAAGCAGTTCAGACATGTTTTAAGTGTAGCCAGCCTTTCACAATATTTGCCTACTGATGACAAATTCAGCAGTTTGTGCAAGGTCTTGGCTGAAATCATGTATCTTCCTGCACTTCTTTTTCTTTTGGGAATAGCGGGGCGAGGATTCCTGAACTGATTACTAGCCTTACATCACCAACAAGGTCTGACATTGGACTTGAACCGAGAGCTTCTGGTCCAGAGGTCTGGCCAGTACCACTGCATCATTAGACCTCTTGCTGAACTAATCGAACTAACGAGACAACACAAATTTAGTGTTCTGTCTGCATTATAATCAATGGGTATAAATTAATTAATAATCTTTATTGTCACAAGTAGGCTTACATTAACAATGCAATGAAGTTACTGTGAAAAGCCCCTCGTCGCCACATCCCGGCGCTTGTTCAGGTACACAGAGGGAGAATTCAGAATGTCCAATTCACCTAACAGCATGTCTTTCGGGACATGTGAGAGGAAACTGGAGAACCCAGAGGAAACCCATGCAGACACAGGGAGATCTCCAGGCATTCACAGCAAAGGCATATGAACAGATAAACATAGAGATCAATGCCACAGCTCCAGCTCTGAGGACCTGGATAGTGTACTGGAAGTGGTTCAATGCCCTCACATGAGTAGGCAAGGTTAGTGAATGCAACTCCAAATACCATATCCTCCCAACAGCACTACCAGTCCCACATATTGCTTGATGCATCACCACTCACCCAGCAGCAATCTCTAGCAATCATGATTCATGATTAACATCCATCTCTCCCTCAATGTAAGCAGAACTAAGGAGCTGGTCATTGACTTCAGGAAGCAAAGTATCATGCACACCCCTGTCTGCATCAATGGTGCCGAGGTGGAGGTGGAGGTGGTTCAAATTCCGAGGTGTACACATTACCCACAATCTGTCCTGGTCCACCCAGGTCAACATTACAAACAAGAAAGCACAAAAGCCCCTAAACTTCCTCAGGAAACTAAGTAAATTCGGCATGTCCACATTGACTCTTACCAATTTTTACAGATGCACCATGATGACGGCATGGTAGCACAGTGGTTAACACTATTGCTTCACAGTGCCAGGGACACAATTCCCAGCTTGGGTCACTGTCTGTGTGGAGTCTGTACATTCTCCATGTGTCTGCGTGGATTTCCTCCGGGTGCTCCGGTTCCTCCCACAAGTCCCGAAACACGTGCTTGTTTGGTGAATTGGACATTCTGAATTCTCCCTCAGTGTACCTGAACAGGAGCTTGAGTGTGGCAACTAGGGAATTTTCACAGTAACTTCACTGCAGTGTTAATGCAGCCTACTTGTGACAGTAATAAAGCATATTATAGAAAGCATCCTATCTGACTGCATCAACTTCACTCCCTCTGTCAGCATTCCGCAGAGACCATTCTCTCCGGGATAATCTAGTCCGCTCCTCCACCATACTCAGTACCTCTCCCATCACCCATGGCACCTTCCCATGCAATTGCAGAAGGTGTAACACCTGCCCCTTCACCTCATCCATGCTTAACATTCCAGTCCCAAAACACTCATTTCAGGTTAAGCAGCGTTTCACTTGCACCTCTTCCAATTTGGTCTATTGCATTCGCTGCTCTCAATGTGGTCTCCTTTACATCAGAGATACCAAATGTAGACTGGATGATCACTTTGCTCAGCCACCTTCGGTCTGTGCGCACTCAGGACCCTGACCTTCCCGTTGCTTGCCATTTTAACCCAAGACCCTGCCCCCATGCCCCATGTCTGTCCTTGGCCTGGTGCAATGGCCAAGTGGAGCTCAACGCAAACTGGAGGAACAGCATACCATCTTCTGGTTAGGCACGCTACAGCCTTCCGGTTTCAACAGCGAATTCAACAACTTCAGATGATTAACTCTACCCCACCTCGACCCCTTTGTTTTCATTCCATTTCATTTTAAATGTCTTTTACGTTTTACTTCTTTCTTGTCTTTCTTTATATCTATTTACCCCTCCCCACTCTTACCCCCTATCTTATCGCCCCTTTCCTTACCTTTTCTCTCTTTGCTTCCCCCTTCCCCACTTTTCTCATTTTACCTCTCTCCCACCCATGTCGCCCTCCGTCCACATCTACATCTGTCGCAGCTTACCCTCTGATATTAGTTTCTCTGCTGTTTGACCTTTCACACCATTTATTCTCCATAGGGGCTGCCATAAGCACTCTTTTCCCTTTGTTTCTGTGGCTATGACTCATCTTCCATTCCCTCACCCTACAGTATAAATATCTCCCACTTTCTGTGCCTTTGAGCTTTGCAAAGGGTCATCTGGACTCGAAACGTTAGCTCTTTTATCTCCTTGCAGATATGGCAGACCTGTTGAGATTTTTCAGCATTTTCCCTTTTGGTTAACATTTCCCATTCCAGTTATACTGGGCTTTGGTGGCCATCCGGATGAAACAGTGAACAGCAAACTGAGGTATGTTGGCAATGTCACTGGTTCTGCCGGGAAGAATGCTGAGGTGGTCTTTATGGTCACTGGCAGTGCCATCCTCACCCTTCTTAGTGACTGCAGGTCTGGTTTGAGGAGGTGGTGCAATTCTACAATTGTTTCCAATATGTAGCCATTGTGGACACTCCTGGCTGAGATGCAAGTTGAAGAAGTGTCCTCTGAAGACTCTGGGTGAATAAGGCCTATTTGCTGAGAACCCTGGTCCTCTCTCTCTCTGCACACACCTTCTCCTCTCTGTAACTGCTGTTCCATTTTCATATCCTGCTGCAGCCCAAGAGGAACTCTATGTTACCATAAACGAGCAGGATTTCCACTCAGTGGCCTCTCAAATCCACACAACCCTTCCAGAAGCCCTGGACCATTCAAAGAACAAAGAACAAAGAAAAGTACAGCACAGGAACAGGCCCTTCGGCCCTCCAAGCCTGCGGCGACCATGCTGCTAAACTAAAATCTTCTACACTTCCTGGGTCCGTATCCCTCTATTCCCATCCTATTCATGTATTTGTCAAGATGCCCCTTAAATGTCACTATCGTCCCTGCCTCCACCACCTCCTCCGGCAGCGAGTTCCAGGCGCCCACTACCCTCTGTGTAAAAAACTTACCTCGTACATCTCCTCTAAACCTTGTCCCTCGCATCTTAAACCTATGCCCCCGAATAATTGACCCCCCTACCCTAGGAAAAAGTCTCTGACTATCCATTCTGTCTGTGCCCCTCAGAACCTCCGTCGTTCCAGTGAGAACAAACCAAGTTTATTCAACGTCTCCTCATAGCTAATGCCCTCCATACCAGGCAACATCCTGGTAAATCTCTTCTGCACCCGCTCTAAAGCCTCCACATCCTTCTGGTAGTGTGGCAACCAGAATTGAACACTATACTCCAAGTGTGGCCTAACTAAGGTTCTATACAGCTGTAACATGACTTGCCAATTTTTATACTCAATGCCCCGGCCAATGAAGGCAAGCATGCCATATGCCTTTTTGACTACCTTCTCCACCTGTGTTGCCCCTTTCAGTGATCTGTGGACCTGACTCAACATTTTCTGACTCAACATTTTTTTTCATTTCCCTGTTTCAATAGCATGGAGAACAGTGTCACGACAGAAATAAGTTGTGCAGCCACTGTTTTTCAGAAAAGACATTAAACCAAGGCCCCTCAGTCCACTCAGCAGGATGTAAGAGGTCTTGTTGCATAATTTGAGGAAGAATACAGAGTTCTCCCCATTGTCCTGGCCAATAATTATCCTCAGTCAATATCACAAACAAAAACAAAAACAAATCTTGTTGTTGGTAAGACCCTGTCGCTGCTACATTTCCAGTATTACTGCAGTCACTATGGGCAGGATTCCCTGACCTCCCAGCCTCGTGTTTTTTGCCAGTGGGAGGCAGTGCGCTGTTCATGGTGGCGGGATTCCCGGCTCCCGCCGCTGTCAATGGGAATTCCCATTGAAGCCACCCCATGCCGTTGGGAAACCCGCAGGCAGGGGTGGGCTGCTGGTGGGATCAGAGAATCGCACCGCCAATGAACAGTTGGAGAATTCCGGCCTACATGTCAAAAACAGTGTGCATCGTCTGTAAAGTATCCTGTTATGTCCTGAGGTTATGAAAAACACTATATTATTATTTTTTTCTCATTGCAAACCACGGCAGCATGGAAGACTTACTTTTTTTTCCCAAATGCTGTAATATAAACTAGTTAAGAACTCAGAAATAAAGAAATAGGAGCAGGACTAGGCCATTTGGTCGCTCGAGTGAATGCACTGCGATTTAATAAGATCATGGCTAAACTGATTATGGCTTTAATTCTGCTTTCCTGCCTGGTTGCCATAACCCTCAACTCTCTTGTCAATAAAAAAAAATTGTCCAACTCAGCCTTGAGTATGTTCAATTATCCAGCCTCGGCTGCTCTCTGGGAAGAGAATTCCAAAGTCGAAGAGAAAGAAAAACCCTCCTCATTTCCATCTCAAATGGGAGACCACTTATTTTAAACAGTGTCCCCTAGTTCTAGACTTTCCCACTCGGGGAATCATCTTCCCAGCATCCACCCTGTAAATGCACCTCAGAATTTTTATATGTTTTAATTCGATCACTTCTCATTCTAAACACCGATAAGTAGATATCGAACGTACTCAATCTTTCCACATAAGATAGCACTAGGTGAACCTTCACTGAATCGCTTCATAGATCACTGAAAGGGGCAACACAGGTTGAGAAGGTAGTCAAAAAGGCATATGGCATGCTTGCCTTCATTGGCCGGGGCATTGAGTATAAATTCCAATGCTATTATATCCCTTAAGTGAGGAGACCGATACTCTACCCAATACTTCAGATGCATTCTTACGAAGGCTCTGTACAGCTGTAGCAACACTTCACCTCTTTAATATTGTGTTCCCCTGTAATAAAGGCCAACATTCCATTTGTCTTCAGAATCACTTGCTGCATGCTGGCTTTTTCTGATTCATGCACAAAGGGATCATGGTCCCTCTATCAGAGATTTCTGCAGTCTCTCTCCACTGAAGCAATATTCTGGGTTTTTTATCCTTCCTGTCAAAGTTTTCCCACATTGTACACCATCCGCCAATTCTTTGCCCACTCACTTAAACTACCTTTGACTTTTAGCTGAGGCTTTGCATCCTGCTCACAACTTGCTTTGATGCCTATCTCTGTGTCACCAGCAAGTTTAGCTATAATACACTTGTCCCTTCATCCAAATTTTTGATGGAAGTTGTAAATTCTTGAGGCCCCAGCCATGATCCTTGTGCCGCTGTATTTGTTACAGCTTGCCAACCCAAAAATGACCCATTCACCTTGACTCTCTGCTTCTGTTAGCTAACCAATCTTCTATTTCTGCTAATATGCTACCCCCAACATCATGAGCTCCTATCTTGCTATGTAACCTTTTATGTGGCACCTTAGTGAATGCCATTTGGAATACATCGCATCTACTGATGCTCCTTTATCCATCATAATTGTTACTTCCTCAAATGACTATTAAATTAGTCAAAATGATTTCTCTTTCACAAACCATGTTGACTCTGCTTAGTTAAGTTATATATTTGGGGCTGTTGCTGTATTGTTGCATGGTCACTTTGAGAGTCTAGTCACATGTATCGTTTGTGATGTTATTGGCTGCTTTGTGGGTTTTGCTTCAGTCTAGATCAAGCCTTTGTAGAATTAACAGCTATTCAATAAGCCTGTGTTGTTATTTGCATTCAACCCCACTTGCTACAATTTCATGTCCTTTTGTCCTGTGAGTGCAGAACATAACAAATTATATTACGGTTTTCTCAATGTCCTATTATTTTCTTAATAATGGATTCAAGCATTTTCCTGATGATAGATGTTAGATTATTTGGCCTATAGTTTCCTGTTTCTGCCTTCTTCCTTTCTTGAATAGAGGTGTTACATTTGTGGTTTTCCAATCCCACTGGAACCTTTCCAGAATCTGTGGAATTTTGGAAGATGTAAACCAGCATCCACTATCTTTGCAGTCAATTCTGTTTTACACCCTCGGACTCATCATGTCCAGTGGACTTGTTATCCTTTAGTCTCAATAGTTTACTTGGTTTATTAATGTAGTGCATCCCTCAGGAAGATCAAAGTTACAAGCTCACTATTTACAAAGGAGTACTCCAACACAATATCCAAAATAGTAACTTTGTTGATATGAATCAGCTATGCAAGATAAAAGAGCATGTTTCCAAAACAAATAAGTCATTGCTGAAATGCCAATTTGGAAATAACCTTTTCTGTAAGATGTCTAAGCTAGCTTTTCATGAAATGAATATTGGATTTGAACATTCTAGGATGGAATGAGTTCACATTGCTGAATGGAGGTTAAATCTAGAGGAAGAGGGTAGAAATGTAAAAGTTATAGTTAGGAACTTGAGGTTAACAATGGTATGAAGTATCTGCAACATCTCTGCATGAGATGAAACATGTTCAACAAACTAAATGATCTTTCAGCAAAGCAAAAAGCTTCTGTTCTTACAGGTATGTCAGTTAATGAATATTCTTTAACTGTGTTTGATCCTTCAGCAATATTGGCAGTGACATCAAGGAAAACTAACGTATATTATTAGAATTATTATCATCACAAGATGTTTTTTCACAGGTGCCAGGAAGTTCCAAAAGCACAACTTCATTCCAAATGTAAAAGGCAAGTTAAGGAATCACAACTATATAGTCTGAAAAAGACAATCAGATTGTACATTTATCAGTCCAGCTGAAAATACAGTTTTTCCAAACTGTTATGTACCTGGGGAATATATTCTTGCTGGTTCTGCATCATGTGATGTGAAGTGATGTCAACAGTGTTTGTTCAGGCTTTGGGCAGATCTTAATTGTATGAGCAACACCCTTAATACACCTCTCATCGTGTTTTACAAGAATCCAGAGTGTGACATCCATACCTTTTCTCTTTGCAGCAACAAAGAAATATAACAGGAGAGAAAACTGGCAACAAGGATTGACTCATTGTGGGGCGGTATTGGGAGCAGCGGAAGATTATCAGGATCGGACTCGCACCCACACAGGTGTTGGGTGAAGCACTGTCGCCTATGTGAAAGTTCAAAAAAGTTTTCGACAGAAGCTTTGAGTTCGAGGATGACTAGCTTGCAATGAAGTGAGTGGTCTGGGCTTCACGGACAACACACAAAGTAAAACTAAACGGGCTGCGGGGAACAACGATTTCAATCTCTGCTGACACACTTGGCAGAAAGTCCAAATGCTCAAGCACAAAAGGGAAAGATTCCCAAGTTGCTTGTTCAAGGGATTGATAGTGCCATATTTTCCAATAAAATTGGAAGGGACGAAGTGTAGACTCTAGGAGCCGGGATCCAAAAATGGCGGGGAAAACGGGCACCATGGATGTGGTTGATGAGGATTATGAATCCATAGAACCATAGACTCCCTACAGTGCAGAAGGTGGCCATTCGGCCCATCACGTCTGCACCAACTCTCTGAAAGAGCACCTACCTAGGACCACTCCCCCACCCTAGCCTCGTAATCCCACTTCACCTAAGGGCTAATTTTATTATTGTCAATCCACCTAACCTTCACATTTTTGGATTGTGGGATGAAACCGGAGCACCCGAAGGAAGCCCACGCTAACACTGGGAAAACGTGCAAACTACACACAGACAGTCACCCAAGGCCGGAATTGAACCTGGGTCCCTGGCACTGTGAAGCAGCAGTGCTAACATGGAATTCATGTGAAGAAAGATTTCAATTAATAGCTGATCAGAGACCAGAGGACCGAAAGGTCGCACCATTTCTCAGCTCAGTTGGCTGTAAAACATTGGTGTTGCTACAGAATCTTGTTCACCCAGCAAAATCAAGAGATAAGTCCTTCAGTGAATTAATGAAAATCTTAAGAGGGACATTTCTCTCCTAAACCGAGTTATTGATTGCAAAAAGGTTTTGGTTCTGCTGCCATAGTCAGGAAGAAAGTGAAAGTATTTTACAGTTTGTTGTGTTTTTAACAGGATTAGCTAGATATTGTGAATTTGGTCCAACACTCGATATTCTTCGAGACAGACTGGTTTGGGGATTATGCAGTGAAGCTATTCAGAGGAAGCTGCTTACTGTAAGTGATGTAACTCTAAAAGCTGTTGTGGAAATTGCCATATATATGGAGATTGCAAAAAGAGAAGCTTCACAGATAGGGACAGGTGTGAAGATCCACAAAATGGATACCACAAGGAACAGGGCTGCAAAGCGGCAACTATGTCACTATTGTACACAGGTTGGACACTCAGCGGCGGGGATGCTGGAGTAATCAAATACGTGCAAGAACTGTGCTAAAAAGGGCCACATGGTCAAAGCGTGTTGGGCTCGGATGACATGGATCATTCCTGTGTTAAAACAGGATGGCTCAGTGAGAATTTGTGGAGACTTAAAAAAAACTATTAACAGAGTTTTGTGTAAAGATCATTATCCATTGCCATTGATTAAAGACTTGTTTGCTGGACTTTCTGGGGATATAAATTCAGTAAAGTTGATCTTTCACAGGCAGGTGAATCTGCAGGTGAATTTAGCTATTGAATCACAGCCGCTAGTCATCATCGTAATGCACAAAGGTCTGTTTTGTTATAGATAACTTCCTTTTGGACTAACAGGAGAGATCTATCTTTCCAGGTCCCGCCTGAATGGGAGCGCGATGCAGCCAGTAGATGCCGGGACAGGACCCTTCCGGGATTTACCTGGCTTGGCTCACCACATCTCGCAAGATCTAATGGGATCTCATGAGACATCGTAATCTGGATCCCACCCATTGTGGGCGGGATCAGTACTTGTCAAATCTGCATATTAGTGTGAGTAGCTAGTCTCTCCCTAATATGCAGCTTGCCTGATCTACCCCAGGCATTGGGATCGAACCCCTTTGCCTCGAAGATCTTAGCTGAGGCCTCTTCAGTACTGGTCTCCACAAATGGGGGCCAGGCCTAATAGAATTTGGGGCGGGGTGGGAGTCTCCCAGCGGTCTGGTGGCCTCTGGGATTGCTGATACCACCTGGATACCTTGGCAGTCCCATCTTGGTGCCAGCCTGGTACTGCCAGGGTGCCAGGTGACACTGCAAGGGTGTCAGGCTGGCATGGTGCCCACACTGGGGACAGGGCCCGGTGATCTGCCCAAGTGAGGTGGGGTGGGGGACCTTAGGACCACTTTATAGGTGAGCTGGGGCTTTGGGGGGTATGGGGTTGCACCAGGGGAGGGGGAGGGTCGAGAGATCTCAATGCCATTTAAAAATGGCATCACGATCTCCTCCTGCACTGAGGGGTTCTGGCGACCGGAGTTCATTAGTGCAGGAAATGGAAATAAGTGCAGCCTCAGTGGGGTGTTGAGTCAAGGCCTTGGAATGCAAGAGTCCTATTCTTGCATTACAGCGGTCTTTCAAGGTGTTGCGTGCACTGGAAAAGACCCTGCTAAACGTCCTAAACATGGGACTCTGCTACAATTTGGTTAGAGTGTGCTGAATATCTAAGTCTGCTCTTTTTCAATGATCCATGGCTCAAATTCTAAGTGGAGTACAATGTTATTGAGATGACATACTCATCACCGGTTCAAGTGATCAGGAACACTTGGAGAATTTGGACTCTACCCTGAAGCAGTTACAAATCCACAACCTGAGAGTTAAGGAGAAAAAGTGTGACTTTTACAGTAGCATGGTGACGCAGTGGTTAGCACGGATGCCTCACGGCGCCGAGGTCCCAGGTTCGATCCCAGCCCTGGGTCACTGTCCGTGTGGTGTTGGCACATTCTCCCCGTGTTTGCGTGGGTTTCGCCCCCACAACCCAAAGATATGCAAGGTAGGTGGATTTGCTACGTTAAATTGGTGGACTGGCCTCTCTGAAGGGCGATCTCCTTTCCTTTGCCGACCCGCATGATCGATCCGACATTTATTGCGGGGCGGCCGCGGGGAGGCCGGCAACCGCGCATGCGCGGGTTGGCGGCAGTCAACCTGCGCATGTGCGGGTGACGTCATTTACGTGGCACCGTAAATGACGCGGCGCCGCTCCTAGCCCCTCGGGGGTGGGAGAATAGAGGGCAGGGAGCGGCCTCCGACACCGGAGTGAAAGACTCCGGTTTTCACTCCGGCGTCGGGACTTAGACTCCCAATGGGAGAATTACGCCCCCTATCTGGCACTGAAACAAATTAGGCTAAGCTGGAAAAAGAAGATTTAAGCATTATTTTTGGTGTAAGAAGGTTCCACCATTAACTTTATTGGTGTCATTTTACCCTTTTGATGTATCATCGACCCTTGGAGCGTATAAAGGTATACCTTCTTTGCAGCTAGTAGATTGCAAAGATGCTCATTGATATTGTCAGCACACACTTACAATATCCAGTATCGCAAGTCAGAGCAGCATGCACATCTGACGCCTTATCACGTTTGCCATTATAAGTCAAGTGTGACCCAAAAGGAAACTTTGTCTCAAGTTCAAAGATATACAAAAAGTGATCCAATGATGGGGAAGGTGCTGGACTTTGTCCAAAAAGGAATGCTGTCAGATGTTCATAAGAAAAAAACACGCCCTACATGACACGAAGACTTGAGTTGACAGTACCAAATGGAGTTGTATTCTGAGAAATCCATTATTCCTCTGTGTTTACATAGTAGATTCCTTGACTATGGAATGTCTTGGTGTGGTGGGGATGAAGGTACAGGAATGCAGCTATTCTGGTGACCAAGATTAGATATTCAAATTAAAGAGAAAGTTCAGAAATGCCAATCATGTGCAAAAGTAAGGAACATTCCACCACTATAACCATTGCTCAAGAAGCACCATTTACAGAAAGGAATGAGGACACTTCTGAGGTCACAAGGAGCTGAGTTCAAGGACGCCAAATTCTACCAAAAAGGAACAGACATCCACCACAGAGACTGTCTTATTGATCTATATATATGTACAGAAATAACAGATCAGGGATTTGCTGTACAAAAGTTAATTGTTATTACACTAATGAAGTAAGAAGGAAGAGATGTTATGCGTCTGGGAATACATTCTTGCCGGTTCTGCATCACGTAATGTGTTGTGACATCAGCAGAGTGTTTGCCTGGGCTTTGAGCAGATCATCATCTTAATTGTCTTGAGCATCACCCTTAATAAACCTCTCATTGTGTTTTACAAGAATTCAGAGTGTGGGCGCCTTTATACCTTTTCTCTTTGCGGCAATAAAGAAATATAACACAAATGTAAAGCTTTAAATCCGGAAATTATTTTAATTTCTATAATTAGGATTAAAATCAGAAGATGTTAGCAAATCAAAAGTCCGAGTTAGAAAAAAGCAAATGCTTTGAAAAAGCTTCAAAAGTGATTGTTGAAATTTTGAAAAAGAAGTAAGAAGGGAGTCAATTTATGGTTACAGCTATTATCATCAGGACAGGAATCTGGAACTATTTAAGAATAACCCACACCTTTTTAATTAGCTTTCATTCAGTTTATTGCATGGCCAATTGCTGCTTTAATCTAGAAATGTATGTTATCGGTTGATCTTTATTCCCGTAATAAAACTGATAGACAAAAATGTAACAACAAATAGAATGGATAGCTTGGACAATGGTAAAGGAAATATTGAAGCAAGCAGCTGGGATAAGATGTTAAACTATTAAAATGAAACTTGAGCAAACTATAACCACATTGAAATTCTCAGATTATGACATTTTCCAGTGGATTTTGAAAGAATAAAGACAGCCAGAACTGAAGTTTTCTCCACCTTCTTGCCCACAATAGGGTAAGATAGTGAGGAAAATGTTGGAAAATGGGGCAGTGAAGTTTATTGCAGCCACCCTGCACCAACCTCGATTTCATTCCCCTACCTTCATCAGTACCAACACTGATCAGTCCTTTCATGGTGCCGAGTGCAGATCAGAACCTGAATCCTGAGGTGAGTGGCCCCATCACCTACAAGACACAAGTCTGGAGTTTGGTGAAATACTGCCCCTCCACTTGCCTGGATGGATGCATCTATGTCATGGTTAACAAGCTCAACATCATCCAGGACAAAGCAGGCCACTTGATTAGCAGCCAATCTACCTCCTTGAATATTCGCTCCTTCCATTCCAGGGCACCATAGCTGCAATATGTACTAATTACAGGATGCACTGCAGCAACTCACCATCATGATTTCTACCATCTAGATGGACTAGGGCAGTAGGCACATTGAAGCATCACCAACTGCAACTTTCCCTCCAATTTGGGTCACACACAATCCTGACTTGGGTGCATAATGCCATGTTTTCATCGTCATTGGATACAAATGCTCTAACTAACAGCACTGTAGTAGTTTTCAGCAATGGTTCAAGAAGGTGACTCACTACCACCTACTCAAGCGAAGCTAGGAACGACAATAAGTGTCAATCTTGCCAGTGGTGCCTACATCTGAAATTCACTTGATGATTCTCATTGGAAAGTGTGTACAGTATTCTGTGCTTCGTTGAAAAATTGAGACAGAGGGGAGCACAGTGGTGCAGTGGTTAGCACGGCTGCCTCACGGCGCTGAGGACCCCGGGTTCGATCCCGGCCCCAGATCACTGTCTGTGTGGAGTTTGCACATTCTCCCCGTGTCTGCGTGGGTCTCACCCCCAAACCCCAAAGATATGCAAGGTAGGTGGATTAGCCTCACTAAATTGCCCCTTAATAAAAATTTTTTGTAAAAGATATTTAAGAAAAGAAAACTTGAGAGAGGGTATATATCCCAGGGATTGGCAATTCTTCAAGTTGTTGTGAGCATGGTACAATGTTCAAATGCTGATTTGCTTTAAATATGAATGGCTGTGAGTGAGCCACAAAGCTGACATACTTGCCAAATTAGAGTATCTTTAGCAAAATAACAAAATATGTCAGCTTAGTAAGTGGTGAGTGATCCAAATATGAATTGAAATTAGACTGGACCGCAGACCTCAGCCTCTTTTAGTAGCCTATACTGTTGGGTATATAATCCAAGAATGTATGTATTTAACTTGCAGTTGGGAAAAGTAGTTGCCCTATAAAACTAACACAGCTTTTATCACAAAAAAAGACCTCTGCTCCTTAAATGCAGTATGTGATAACTTTTCCCCAAAGGTGTGGCTATTTGTCACAAATACGCTTTTCATAGGCAGCTGTCCTTTATTCCCACACCCCACAGTAATGAAAATATGCACAAAATATCTCTTACATCTGCCCAAACCACAGCTCAACAGCCATTGAGGACACTATGAAAGCTGCTTCTGTTCACATGCTCCCTGTATAAACTACCTTGTTGTCAAAGTGCTAAATTTGTTCCTGCTTAAAAAAATGAAGGTATGTATTTTTCAACAAACTATCATGGGCTAATTTTAACTTTCACCACTAGGCAGTAAGCTGGTCCTTCCAGGTTCGCCACCCATTAACTACTCAGCTCCAATTCATTTTCAAGAGGCTTCAATTCTTATTACACAGGCGGGGTGAGTAACATGGCAAATCTGCTAATCCCTGTTACAATCAGTTCAACAGTTTAGACTTGGGGAGGCTGCTATATTGCTCAAGGTATTCCAACCTTAAACAGCACTGCTAAGAAAAGTAACATGGCGATACAAGACTCCAAAACCAGCAAAATCATCTGCCGTTTTCTCTGGAAAGCCACACTCTTCGCAAATTCGAATTTCATTCAGTGTTACGCTATTGATTGAAAGGCAGGCTTAGAAAAGTCAATCTTATTTAGTTGCATGTGAAGTAGATGCAGTAACAATATTATTGCCTCCAAAAATACACAGAAGCATGTATGCCAAAACTGTGCCCCCAAAATGGAACACCCACTCACTGATTACCAGCGTTGCTGACTCTAACATAGGTGTAGGCTGTGGCCCAATTGGCAGCACTTTCACCTGTGAATCAGAAGGTTATGGATTCCAGTCTCAGTACCGAGGCTTGAGCATAAATTGCAGGCTGACAAACCACCATATGCACTGGGCAGAGTTTTAACCATGGCGCTCCATTGCTGCCAGCGGAACTGGAAGTGAAGTGGTACATTTCTCCCCTTTTAATCCCCCCCCCCCCCCCCCCCCGCCACTACGAACAGCTTCTCAAAGATCCACCGCACTTCAAAGCCCTCTTCCGACCCCCTTAAGGCAAACTTAATCTTCTCCAACTGGAGAAACCCGTCCAGGTCTGCCATTAAAGGCGCAACCGCCGGTATCTGACCACCAATTCAAAATAATCTGTTGCCGGGCAATCAGAAAGTCGAAGGCCGTGACATATGTTCCCTTGCCCTCCATCAGCTCTGGCAGCTCCAACCCCCAATGATCACCACTAGGAGGTCTGGCTTCACCTCGATACGGTCCCAAACACAGCTTCTCAGAAACTCTCCAACTTCTCGCAACTTCAAAACATGTGAACATGATTCGCAGGACCCCAACCAGACTTCTCACATCCATCCATTAGCCCCGGGAAGAACCCACTCATCCGAGCCCATGTCATCTGGACCCTGTGCACCACTTTAAACTGAATCAAGCTCATTCTGCCACAGGAAAAAGTTGAGTTCACTCACTGCATTGGCTCACACCCGAGACTCCATCCTATCTCCCTCCCCAACTCCCCCTCCCACATCCGCTTAATCCTTTCCACCAGCACATTACCCTTCTCTCCCAGTCAACCGTGTATGTCCCAATTCTGCCCTCCTCACCTCATCTGGATGCAACAATTTCTCCAGCAGCGTGTACTCCGGTAGGTAGTAGGGGGAACGTCGGCAGATCCTTTTGTGCAAAGTCCAATGCAAGCCAGTCCCTAAACTCACTCCCTCTCAGTAACTCGAACCTCTCCCGCAGCTCATACAACCCATCAAATGTCTCCTCTGAGAACATATCCCTAACCCGCCCCAACCCCTCCTACCTCCACTGATTATACACTCATCCACCAGCCTGATCCACTCCTTCACCCCCACTCCCCATCAACACCTTACCTTCTCCACATTTGTTGCCTAACCATAGTGCATCAGGTTTGGGAGCGCCAACCCCCCTCTCTGCCTCTGCCTTTGTAGCAGAGCCCTCTTCACCCTCGATACCTTTTCTGCTCACACAAACTCCAACACCAGTGTCTCCACCTTACGGAAGAAGGCCTTAGGGAGACAAATCAGGGAGGACTGAAAAACAAACAGGAACATTGGCAGCACATTCTTCTTTACCACATGCAGGGCTGCACGGTGGTGCAGTGGTTAGCACTGCTGCCTCACAGCACCAATGACCCATGTTCGATCCGGCCCCGGGTAATTTCCATGTGGAGTTTGCACATTTTCCCTATGTCTACATGGGTTTCACCCACACAATCCAAAGATGAACAGGGTAGGTGGATTGGCCATGCTAAATTGCCTCTAAATTGGAAAAATTAATTTAAAAAGAATTCTTTACCACCTGTATCCTCCCTGCCAACGTCATATGCAACGCATCCCATCTTTTAGAGTCCCCCTTAACCTCTTCCACTATCTCTTTAAAGTTCCATCTATGCATTGTGGCCCATTCATGAGTTACCCGAACCCACAGATACCTTGGCTGGGATTCTCCAAGCCCGCGCCGGGTCGGAGAATTGGCGTTGACGGCGAAAATTCCCACCATGCCACTCCGACGCCGGGACGCGATTCTCCGGCGACCGGAGATGCTTCTCTTGCAAACAAATCACCTCTGCTCTTAAGCTCTTAAGATGCGCGAACAATCGGGTCCTCTTGACTGGCCCATTCCGCCCGCGGACATTACATGTCATGGTTCTCACTGGAGGCTTACATTTCCACCCTCTCTAGTGTACGCCATCACCACTCTTAGGTTCTGCTTCACCCATTCCCACTCTAAACCAGGCTCAGCCAAGATGGCCCTCGCCCCACCCATGACCACACTCATCCTCCATACCTGCTATGTCGCATTCTCCCTCCCCCCCTCCCCCTTGCCCAAGCCCTCCACCGAATCTACCTAAAACATGGGTGAAAAGGGCCAAAAACCAATACCTTCAAGCAGGAGCTGCTCTGAGTGTGACCACTCACTGCATGGCTGCCACCGGAAGGCCCAGAGGCAGATTTTCAATGGTGAAACCTGACAATGCAGCTGGCACTGGCAGGCTATAAACAGCCTCCTGAACAAATAGGCAGGCTCTTCATCACGACCACACATTTCTGCTGACCTCTAGTGCCATTAACACGAGAGCACAAACGTAGCACAGACGTTTGTTAAATTTAAATATCACTTGTGTATCACGGAGCTGAGGACCCGGGTTCGATCCCGGCCTTTGTTCACTGTCCGTGTGGAGTTTGCACATTCTCCCTGTGTCTGCGTGGGTCTCGCCTCCACAACCCAAAAAGATGTACAGGGTAGGTAAATTTGCCATGCTAAATTTCTCCTTAACAGGAAAAAAAAAGAATTAGGTACTCTAAATTTAAAAAAAGTAAATATTTAACATTGCAGTTATTTCACTTTATTCATGTGAGCCAAGTTTAGTCAAGAGATATAATCGTGCATCTTGCTGGCGTGCATTGTTGTTACAGGGGAGTTAAGGACATTTCATTAGTGTAGAAGAAACAGTGGCTGGGATTTGCCCTGCCCCCCCCCCCTCCCCAACCCCCGCGGTGTGTTTTCCAATGGCTGAAGCGGCTCGCCATTGGCTGCTGGGATTGTCTGGTCCTGCCAACGTCTGTGGCTTTTTGTAAAGCTGACCTGGCCCGCTACTGGGGGAAACTGCCATGGGTATGTTGCCTTCAGAGGGACTGGAAGATTCTGCCAGCAGAAACAGCCAGAAAATCCCACCAAATATGTTTTAATGTTCAATCTTCATTGAATGTTCATGTCCAGATACCTATTTGGGTTTATTGAGTGTACACATGAATGTATATAGAAATGGATAATATCTGTGGATCTGTCAAGCTGCCAATTCATTTCAATCTGCTTCTCTTTAGATTTTGAAAGAACCAGCACACATTGAAAAATAAATCAGTGCTTGCAATTTCAACAGATTTCTCATAATAGGCTTAGGACTGCTTCCATAATTTGTCATTATCACAGTGGGGATATTTGTAAGTTCAGTTGATTGACAGCTCCTAGTAATTATAAAGGGTTAACTGTCTTTGATTTGGGGCTCTAAATACAAATGTTTGTCTTTATCAGGGATTAAGTACTTGAAGGTATTTAACTGCATTGAATGGCATTTTATCAACATGAGTTTTCTTTTAAATATAATTCAATCTGTAATGGATATTTAGAACTTTATTTTATTTCATCTATGCATGGGTGCTGAGTTCTGCCTACGATGGTGAATGCTGGTTGAGTTTGGATGTAAGGGCCAAAGGGTAGTCGGTAGTGGTCATGAGTTGACATGTGTTAATTTAGCATGAGGCTATGAGGGACCATGCGGGTGTGGGTAGCGGGACATAGATACACATTAGGGGCATGAGGGGCAATGGAGGTCGGTGAAGGGAATGTGATGGCATGGAGATTGTGTGGGCGGTCAGGGAGTGTGAGGGGTGAATGCAAGAAGCTATTGCAACTGGGGCAAAATCCAAGAATACCAAGGTGGGTCTTTTAAATTGTCTGGGTCAGCACTTCGAGATCTCTGCGGCTGCCTTGGCACTGATTGCAGGGACAGCGGGCCCAGCTACAGATAGCACCCAAATTCACCGTCTGCCCTCCCCCTCGTAATGAAAATCCAAACATTCAGGGAAGTTTCTTCCTAAAAAGGTTGTTTATGTCGAAAAATCTCCAATGCTTTGCACTCAACTCAGGGGTGATAATTCAGCCCTTGATTTCAGCACATAGACTGTTCATTTACAGTATCCGTTAGAAATTGAAGTTTAGACAAATCTTTAAAACTAGCCTTCCTGTCTAGAAGTTACATTTTTTGTACTTCTTCAAATATTTGTCCCACATTTTATGTATTTCATCAAATATTTATCTTCAGCAACTGAGGAGGCCAGCAGTAGTAGAACAATGAGTTATTGAACAACATACAATGCTCTGCCCATGGCAGTAACTCTCCAAAATCCAGTCCACGTTGGGACAACCAACAACTCCGGGCCCTGTTTGGGCCAGATTTTATCTGTATAATGATCTCCAGCAGGGTGTCCTCCACTCCCTACCTGGGAAGCTCCTACCCACAGGGAGATTGACAATGTTTTCCCCGTGGTCCTCATGGGGGTTATGACATCCCTCCCCCGCCCCAAAGTCTGAAAGCTCCCCTTCAGGCGGCAATGGTGGAGGCCTTCTCCAGTACTTCGCCCGAGGCTGCGATTCAGCTTGCAGCAGTTCAGGGTCGAGCAGTGTATATCGATTCATCGATAGCCTCTTCCTGGCCAACCTCAAATGTGCTATCACCGGGACCTCAGTCCCAGACACAACGTCATCCATCTGCTCAAATACTTCCATGTCCATTTTCAAGCCGGAGTCATCCTCCTCCTGCTGGTCTGGGTGCTGGGATACAGACAACTGGGTCTCCTGGCTGAGAGGTGGTTCTTGGCACAGAGGTGGCATCAATGCCGCTGGTTGGATGTCGTGTGATGCGGGCTCCTGCTTATTGAGATTGTCCAAATGTTTCCACTGAACTATCCCCTGAATAGGACCAGTCCTATTCTCTCCTGGGATCCAAAGGGCCCCGCCTCCAAAGTTGCGGGCATGGACCATATCCCTCGAGTGAAACTGCTGCCCTGGCATCCTTGAGACATGGTGCCACTTCTGTGCCTTCTGCTGCACCGCCACTTTCCTGCCAAGTTTAGAAAAAGCGAGGCCCAACCGGGTTCTAAGCCTTCGGTCCATCTGCAGGAGCCATCCCAATCATCACGTGTGGCATTGTGCATTAGTTAAAAAGGAAGCACGATAGTCGCATGTCCATGAAGCCTGCGGTTTGCTTTTTAATGCCCCTTTTAAAAGTCTGGACTGCCCTTTCTGCCAGGCCATAAGATGAGGGATCGGGCAGCACGGTAGCGCAGTCGGTTATCCCTGCAGCCTCACGGCGCCGAGGTCCCAGGTTCGATCCCGGCTCTGGGTCACTGTCCATGTGGAGATTTCACATTCTCCCCGTGTTTGCGTGGGCTTCCCCCCCACAACCTAAAGATGTGCAAGGTACGTGGATTGGCAACACTAAATTGCCCCTTAATTGGAAAAAATGAATTGGGTACTCTGAATTTAAAAAAAAAGATGAGGGATGAAATCATAGAATTTACATTGCAGAAGGAGGCCATTCTGCCCATCGAGTCTGCACCGGCCCTTGGAAAGAGCACCCTACTTAGGCCTTGGCCTCCACCCCATCCCCGTAACCCAGTAACCCCACCTAACTTTTTTGGACACTAAGGGAAATTTAGCATGGCCAATCCACCCAACCTGCATATCTTTGGACTGTGGGAGGAAACGGGAGCACCCAGAGGAAACCCACGCAAACACGGGGAGAACATGCACACTCTGCACAGACAGTGACCCAAGCCGGGAATTGAACCTGGGACCATGGAGCTGTGAGGTAGCAGTGCTAACCATTGTGCTACTGTGCCGCCTTGTGCCGGATGGTACGGGGTGGTTCTGATGTGTCGGATGCTGTTCCATTTTGTAAATGTGGCAAACTCTTCACTCATGAAGGGCATCCTATTGTCTGTCACCAGGATCTCAGGGAGTTAAAAAATAAACCCTGAAATCAATGGTGCATAGCCTGCTATAGCATCACTCATTCTTCTGAACATTGTTTTCGATGTAATAATAATAATAATCTTTATTAGTGTCACAAGTAGGCTTACATTAACACCGCAGTGAAGTTATTGTGAAAATCCTCTACTTGCCACAGTCCGACTCCTGTTCGGGTACTGATGGAACCATCAATTCACCAGACACGTGTTTCCGATGTGAACCTAGGCTTTAATCGACTTACTTCAGAGCCAGCCTGTTACCTGTCGATGAATTCGTAGTGACCCAGGCTGACTCTGGATACTTGTACAGCTGCACTAGGGGGAGAAGTCGTGGGCGGAACCAAGGGTGAAGCCCAGTACAAGTTCCTAAGTGCTCCCAGTGCTACTCCCCCTAGTGGTAGGATGGCGCTACTGCGCTTACAATAACAGTGTGAATTAGTATATATACATTCATATATTACGTTCACCACATTCACCCCCTGCAATAAAAAATCAAGTCCGGCGGGGTTGGTGGTCTAGTCTATAACGTCAGTCTGTTCGGTGGTTGGATTGTCCGCTGAGACCTGCGGAGCACCGGGGTTGCAGCCTCTAAACCATCGGGGCTGGTTTAGCTCACCAGGCTAAATCGCTGGCTTTTCAAGCAGGCCAGCAGCACGGTTCAATTCCCGTACCAGCCTCCCCGGACAGGTGCTGGAATGTGGCGACTAGGGGCTTTTCACAGTAACTTAATTGAAGCCTACTCGTGACAATAAGCGATTTTCATTTTTCATTTTCTTGCGGTGGCTGGACGGGTGTAGCGTGTTGGGGTATGATGGCAGACTCCAGGGAGGGTTGTATTCGAGCTTCATACTCTCCTGGTTCGACCGGGAACTGGGGCGCTGGGGGCTGGCCGGCGCGGGTGCGCGGGACTGGTGGAGCGAGCTCATGGGCTCGGGAGCGCAAGGGGGCGGTAGCATGGGGTGTAGGGTGAGAGATCCTTCTGTGGGGGCAGAGGGGGCGGTTGGATCCGGCGGGTGCCAGATCCCGGAGGGATACAGTGTCCTGACAGCCGTCAAGTAACTCGACGTACTGGGGGTTGCAGTGGAGCAGGCGCACCTTCTCAACAAGGGGGTCGGTTTTGTGCCCCCTGACGTGTTTCCTCAGGAGTACGGGGCCCGGCATCCTCAGCCACGCCGGAAGTGAGACCCCCGTGGTAGTGCCCCTGGAAAAAATGAAGAGCCTCTCGTGAGGGGTCGGGTTGGTTGCCGTACACAAGAGGGACCTAATAGCGTGGAGCGCGTCTGGGAGGACTTCCTGCCACTGGGAGACTTGGAGCTTTCTAGCCGGAGGGTCAGTAGGACGGTCTTCCAGACCATCGCGTTCTCCCTTTCCACCTGCCCGTTCCCCCTGGGGTTGTAGCTGGTAGTCCTACTCAAGGAAATGCCCTTTTCGAGCAGGTACTGATGCAGCTCGTTGCTCATGAAGGACGAACCCCGGTCGCTGTGTACGTAGCGGGGGAAACCAAACAGGGTGAAGATGCTGTGCAGGGCCCTAATGACTGTGTGGGAGGTCATGTCGGGGCACGGGATAGCGAATGGAAAGCGGGAGAACTCGTCTACGACGTTTAAGAAGTAAATGTTCTTGTTAGTTGAGGGGAGTGGCCCTTTGAAATAAATCGCGAGGCGTTCAAAGGGCCTGAAGCCTTGACCAGGTGGGCCCTGTCTGGTCTATAGAAGTGCGGTTTGCACTCCGCACAGATCAGACAGTCCCTGGTGACCGCTTTTACCTCCTCGTTGGAGAAAGGCAGGTTCGGTCCCTGATGTAGTGGGCAAGCCTGGTGACCCCCGGGTGGCAGAGATCATTGTGGATACTTTTTAATCGGTCGATCTGCGCGCTGGCGCATGTCCCGCGGGATAGTGCATCCGGAGGCTAGTTGACCTACCCGGGTCGATATTTGATATCGTAATTGTAGGTGGAGAGTTCGATCCTCCACCTCAGAATTTTATCGTTTTATATTTTGCCCCTTTGCGAGTTGTCGAACATGAAGGCAACCGATCTTTGGTTGGTGATGAGGGTGAACCTCCTACCTGCGAGGTAGTGCCTCCAGTGACAGATAGCCTCCACAATGGCTTGTACTTCTTTCTCGACTGACATGTGTCGGAGTTCTGAAGCGGAGAGGGTACGGGAGAAAAATGCAACTGCCTGATTTAACGTGGCTGCAAGAGCTACCTCTGAGGCGTCGCTCTCAACCTGAAAGGGAGTGGATTCATCCACCGCCCGCATGGCTGCTTTGCCGATGTCCTCCTTGATGCCGTCGAAGGCCTGGCGTGCCTTGGCTGACAGGGGAAATCGTGTGGTCCTAAAGAGTGGGCGGGCTTTGTCCGCATATTGAGGGACCCACTGGGCATGGTAAGAAAATAATCCCAAGCACCGTTTGAGGGCCTTGGGACAATGAGGGGGAGGGAGTTCTAAGAGGGGACGCATACCGTCCGGGTCGGGGCCCAGGACTCCGTTTTCCACGACATAGCCGAGGATAGCTAGTCTGAATGAGCGAAAAATGCATTTCTCCTTGTTGTACATGAGGTTCAGTTTCTGTGCCGTCTGGAGAAAACGGTGGAGGTTGGCGTCGTGGTCCTGCTGGTCATAGCCGCAGATGGTGACATTGTCCAAGTATGGAAACGTGGCCCGCAGCCCGTACTGGTCCACCATTTGGTCCATTGCTCGTTGAAACACCGAGACCCCATTAGTGACGCCGAAAGGGACCCGGAGGAAGTGGAAGAGGCGGCCATTGGCCTCGAATGCCATGTAGTGGCGGTCCTCCGGGCGGATTGGGAGCTGGTTGTATGCAGACTTCAGATCCACCGTGGAGAAGAGCCGGTACTGGGCGATCTGGTTTACCATGTCTGCAATCCTGGGGAGGGGATATGCGTCGAGGAGCGTAAATCTATTTATAGTCTGACTGTAGTCGACCACCATACGGAATTTTTCCCCGGTCTTAACGACCAACACCTGAGCTCTCCAGGGACTATTGCTGGCCTCTATAACCCCCTCACTGAGCAGCCTTCGGACCTCTGCTCTGACAAATACCCTATCCTGCAGGCAATACCGCCTGCTACGAGTGGCTACGGGTTTACAGTCCTTAGTGAGATTGGCAAAGAGAGGAGGGGGAGGGACCCGCAGCATAGCGAGGCTGCAGATCGTGAGTGGGGGCAGGGGCCCTCCGAAGCTGAGGGTGAGGCTCTTGAGGTTACACTGGAAGTCTAGGCCTAATAAGAGTGGCGCGCAGAGTTCGGGCAACACGTAGAGTTTAAACTTCGAGTAACTAGTGCCTCGGATTGTGAGTGTCGCGGCGGTGCATCGCTGGATCTGGAACGAGTGGGAGCCTGAAGCGAGCACGATAGTTTGCTGCGCGGGGTAAACGGGGACCGAACAGCGTCTTACCAGGTCTGTATGTATGAAGCTCTCTGTGCTCCCGGAGTCGAAGAGGCATGGCGTTTTGTACCCGTTGATATGGACCTCTGCCATCGAGTTTCGTAGATTCTTTGGTCGGGATTGGTCTAGGGTGACCGCGCTGAGTTGCGGGTAGTCTGCGGCTCGATCAACTGTGCTGGAGTGGCCCCGTGATGACTGCCCTCTGAGTTCGTAGTCTTGTTCGAATTCCTCCGCTGAGTTGTCCGAGCGCGGAGATGCCGATCGGGCCCGTGGATCACACGTGCCGGGCGGCGAGGAAGATGGCGTCCAATATGGCGGCCCCCATGAGTCGCACGTGGCGGGCGGCGAGGAAGATGGCGTCCAAGATGGCGGCCCCCATGAGTCGCACGTGGCCGGCCGCGTGTTGGAGGTTTTCCAAGATGGCGGCCCGCATAAATCGCACGTGGCTGGATGGGGCGGAGTCGGGCATAGGCCGCAGCGTTTCGGGCCCCGCGGGGCTGAGAGTGCGGGGAGCGGTTACTGCGAGTCGCTGGGGAGTTGGAAGCTGGGGCCCTTTTTGCGAGGCACACTGTAGCGTAATGCCCTTTTCGCCCGCAGCTGCTGCAGGTCGCGTTGCGGGCCGGGTAGTGCTGCCGTGGGTGCTGGTTCTGGCCGCAGAAATGGCAGGCTGGAGCAGCATAGTGGCTTGCTGGGGCAGCATAGTGGCTGGCTGGGGCAGCATGATGGCTGGGCGGCCGCGTAGCACAGGCCTGGGGGAGTCGCTGGTCGGGGGCCCATGATGGGGTCGCGGGGTCCGCGGGGAACGAGTTAAGTCTGCGGAAGGAGACCTCCATCGTGGTCGCAGCTTCCACAGTCGTTTCTAAGTCCTGGGCCCCCTTTTCCAGCAGTCGTTGGCGCATATAGTTAGACCTGAGGCCCGCTACCAAAACATTGCGTACCGCCAATTCCCTGTGTTCAGCCGCGGTAACCGCTTGGTAATTACAGTCATTGGACAAATTGTTAAGTTCTCTTAGGAATTCGGCGAGTGATTCCGTAGGCCGCTGACGGCGAGTCGTAAACACATGGTGAGCGTAAACTTCATTAATTGGCCTTACATACATTTTTTCGAGAACTGCTAGCGCCGCAGTATATGAACTGGCCGAGTTTAGTTGCGTTGAGAGTCTATGGCTCACCCTTGCGTGCAGTAGACTCAGCTTCTGATCCTCTGTAGTTTCGGCTGTGCTTGCTTCGGCCAGGTAGGCCTTGAAGCACCGGATCCAGTGGGAGAAGATTTCTTTAGGCTCTGCATCCTGCGGGTTGAGTTCCAGGCGTCCAGGCTTGAGGGCTGATTCCATAATCGATCTTACTGTTCTTAAGTCGATTAAATTGATGGAACCATCAATTCGCCAGACACGTGTTTCCGATGTGAATCTAGGCTTTAATCGACTTACTTCAGAGCCAGCCTGTTACCTGTCGATGAACTCGTAGTGACCCAGGCTGACTCTGGACACGGATACTTATACAGCTGCACTAGGGGGAGGAGTCGTGGGCGGAACCATCAATTCACCAGACACGTGTTTCCGATGTGAATCTAGGCTTTAATCGACTTACTTCAGAGCCAGCCTGTTACCTGTCGATGAACTCATAGTGACCCAGGCTGACTCTGGACATGGGTACTTATACAGCTGCACTAGAGGGAGGAGTCGTGGGCGGAACCAAGGGTGGAGCCCAGTACAAGTTCCTAAGTGCTCCCAGCGCTACTCCCCCTAGTGGTAGGATGGCGCTACTGCGCTTACAATAACAGTGTGAATTAGTATATATACATTCATATATTACATTCACCACAGGTACACTGAGGAAGAATTCAGAATGTCAAATTCACCTAACAAGCACGTCTTTCAGGACTTGTGGGAGGAAACTGGAGCACCCGGTGGAAACCCACGCAGACATGGGGAGAATGTACAGACTCAACACAGAGAGTGACCCAAGCTGGGAATCGAACCTGGGTCCCTGGCACTGCGAAGCAACAGTGCTAACCACTGTGCTACTGTGCCGCTCATATGTTATGAAGTATATGGCAATACATACGGGATAAGACTTGTCAAAGTGAGAGAACATTGGTCTTTGAGAATTTGAGTCATTTTAAGATATATTTTTCAGAGTTAATTTGATATAGTCTAGCAATCCTTGTTGTGGACAGGTGAGAGCTGAATAATGATGTGGCTCTCTTTGATTAGAAACTATTACGGGCAGATAATTAACCTTGTTGTATATTATAAACAGTACACCAGTCAAATGCACAGAAGCCAATCGTATGATATGAAAGTGTGCTTAGTAACTAAGACAGCAGGTATAGTGCCAGGCGAATCTCAAAGGTCGAATCACATACCTGCCACAACTCAAGGCATCACCTCGCATACCTAATTTTGGATGTGATAATGATTAACATTTTGTTTCCACCTTTGTGCCTATAATCATTTTCACTTTCTGTAATAAAAATAATTCATGACCGATACACCAAAATTGCCAGAAGTTGCAATAACGTCATGGCAAGACAGATCCATGCCTGTAAAGAACCAACCGCTTGCCAAGAGACATGATCAGTTAATTCTGAGGCATGTGCCCAAACCAGATAGTTTAGAGGCTTTGAAAATGCTTCCACTACTACATTACTACAATTTGAAATTTAAGAATTTCAAAATCCCAGGCAGAGCACTCGTACTTCCAGTCTAGAAACATGACTTCTATTTTCAGTTTTATCTGCAAATGCATGTTAACAGCTATTGAGAAGTCGTGCTCGAAAATTGTATTTGTTGCTTTACAAGGCAATACCATTCTACAAAATTGGACATGTTAACCTTAAGGATAGTGAATTGCATTCTCTTATTTTATGTTAGTAGGAATGTTTATGCTCAACAATATCACCAGTAAACCTAACCACAAATACATTTGCATATACCAAAACAATTTACACAATTTGAAGATTGGTGTAACAAGCAAGAATGTTATGGATCAAAGAATTGGCTTTAAAAAGAGTTTCACTGGTAATTGAGCAAAGGAATTCTTATATTCCTCAGCCAATATGGTAGATCTAGGGCGGGATTCTCCCAGCCCCGCGCCAGGCCGCAGAATCCCCGCATCCGCACCACGCTGCCCCGATGGCGGCATGCGATTGGGTGGCGTTTGGCGCGGCGCAGGTCACGGGCCGCTATACACGGGCGAGCCGCCGATTCTCCAGCCCGGATGGGCCGAGCGGCCGCTCCAAAAAGGCAGAGTCCCGCCAGCGTCGTCCACACCTGGTCGCAGCCGACGGGAACGCTGCGCGCAGGGTCGGGGGCGGCCTGTGGGGAGGCTCCGACCCAGGAAGGGGTCTCCGATGGGGCCTGGCCTGCGATCAGGGCCCACCGATCAGCGCGCCGGCCTCTCGCTGGCCCCTGAACTCCCGCGCCATGTTGCGTCGGGCCGGTATGTTGAGGGAGGCCACCACCCATGTGCGGGTTGGCGCGGCGCACAGTTCACACCGGGATGGGAGGCTGGAGTGGCGTGAACCACTCCAGCACCGTGCTGGCCCCCTGTAGGGGCCAAAATCATTACTCCCATCGGCCCGTTCACGCTGTCATGAAATGTGATGGCGGACACTCTGCGGCCGAATGGGAGAGACCCGCCCCTTGACTGTGCAAGTGTAAACAAATAAGAAGAGGAGAACAGCCTTTTACCATTTCTCATGACTTTATGGGCAGGATTTAACTAAATGGGAACAAAGTCCCAAAGCGAGAGCGTTTAGCTGCATGCTTCCCCACGTTCGCAGTGCTGAAAAACACGCTGTAAAATGGTACCTGGGTTTGATAGGGGTCCTAAGTGGGGAACAGGCAGCCGAGGTCGCACATAGCCCCATTTTGTGCACTGAGGAGCACTGGTGCCCTTAGCTCTGACCACCTCCCCCAAGCTCGAATAAACTATGGGAGGATCCCCGACATCTCCTGCACCCCACCAACACACATGCAGGGCACCCCCTGCCTGATCGCTACCGTGGAAAAAAATGCCGTCTTGGCACCTTGGTAGTGCCAGCCTGGCACCCAGATGGCACTGCCATGGCACAATGGGCAGGGTTTACATCGCACTGCGAGCCAGGCAGATCCCGGGAACGGGGTCTCGCGGCTCCTATCGGCGAGCTTCTTTTCGGGCACAGCGAGGCTGATCGATTGCACTCTATGGCCGCAGATTTTCCAATCCCGCGGCCAAGTTCTGACGCCAGCGTACAAAGCGGCGCCAACCACTCCGGCGTGAACAGTCCCCGATAATGAGGATTGCATCCCTTCCTAGGGGGCTAGGTCGGCGCCGGAGTGGTCCCCACAGCTGCAGCCGGCGTGGAACGGCCGGCAGGAGTTTGCGCATGTGTGCTACGGTGGCGAGATTCCGTGCATGCGCGTGGGTTCCCGTCTCCGCACCGGCCCCCGGGCAATATGGTGGGGCTGACAGGGGCCTGGCGCAGAGAAACATAGGCCCCCACAGAACCAGACCGCCCGTCGGGGGGTGGGGGCACTTTCAACGACCCCCGACCGGCACGGTGGCGATCCCTCGGGCGCCAGAGAATCGGGCTGGAGAATCAGTAAGCTGGCGGCGGGGCGCTGTTCTCGCGCCCACCCCCCGGAGATTCTCCGACCCGGCGCGGGGTTGGAGAATCCCGGCCTATATCTCCACTGACTTCAACAGAACTAAAAATCGAAAGAAAAAATCAGCTACCCACTCATTATCATCTGTTTGAAACTATTTCACTAAGTCAAACTCTGCTGAAATGTGTGCCAGCCCTTTCAGCCAGAAAATGTAGACCATTATTTATTTTTGTTTTGTTATTTACAGCAGAGAAGACTGTCATGTCTGCACCGGCTCCCAAAAGAGCTGTCCAGCTAGTCCAATTCTCAAGCCCTCTCTCCGTAGCCCTCTAAATTAATCCCTTTCAAATATGTATCCAGCTCTCTTTTGAAACCTCCAATGGAATCCGCCTCCACCACTCTCCCATGTTCTTCAATTAGTTTATAAGAGCAATAATCTTTATTGTCACAAGTAGGCTTACATTAACAGTGCAGTGAAGTTACTGTGAAAAGCCCCTACTCGCCACATGCCGGTGCCTGTTCGGGTACAGCACGCCTTTCGGACTTGTGGGAGGAAACCGGAGCACCCAGAGGAAACCCACGCAGACACGGGGAAAACATGCCGACTCCGCAGACAGTGACCCAAGCCAGGAATCAAACCTGTGACCCTGCCGCTATGGAGCAACAGAGCTAACCACTGTGCTACCATGCTGCCCATTTCTCTTTGTTCACAAACAAAAGCTGATGTGGGGGCTGGGCCCTTGTTCCCAGGTTCATTGATGGTTTAAATAGGCTGGCGTACAATTTGTTGCTATGAAAACGATACTTGGCTTCAGAAATACTTACATTTAAGACTCCTGAGGCAAATGGGACAGCAAACAAAATAAATTGGAATGGTTAGACCTATGGGAGTTTTAGTCAGAAGATAATTAGAATTTTTTATTTGTTTTAATAAAGATTACGACCCCCTTCTTAGGTTGCTGGTGTATATTGAGCCATTTTAACTTTATGGTTCATTACAGCTAAAAGGATTATGACTGCTTAGTGCATCTGGACTATAATAAGCACCACAAGAAATTGGATTTTTGAAGTTTATATCACACAATGCACAGTGCCAGAATAAGAGCTGAATTTTCCCCCTGCTATTTTGTCTATAAATGGGAGAAATAGTGACAGAAAATGAGGGGGGAAATATCAGTGGATTGAGGACAATCTCCACAATCTCAATTTTTCTCAAAGAGGAGCACTCCTTCGAAGCCTACAAGGGAATTTAAGCCTCCGTCCACTGGCCTGTTTCTTTCCCACTCCTTCCCTGACCATGAGGCTGTCCCAAACAACCCTCCCCTTATTCCCACTGCCCAGCCACTGAGAGCCAAGGACCATTCCTATCTGTCTTCAACAGCAGCCTCCTGCCAACAGACATTCTGTTTGCATCCACCAGCTGCTGCCGCTTCCAGCTGTGTTCAGGCAGGGGAATGATGGGGACTGTGCAGATGAGGCTTGTGAATTAAAATCTTTCAAGCCTCATTTCTGAGGCCCCAAGAGTTTGCTTTTTGCCTCCATTCCGATTTGAACAACTCCCACAAAAAGTTAAAATCAAAGCTTCAGTCTTTATTTTTGTTGCATAGTTCAATGTGCAACTTCCATTTTACAGGGCTGTGGTTTCCTTACATGTCGCAGTCATTCAGCCGCACTGATTCACCACTGTGATAAGCACAAACGCTTAAAAATAGTTTCGGACGATCCAACTGATAGCTCTGAACTGAGAAAATTATTCAGAAGAAATTAAGTTTATTCAGCACATTACATAGAGGCGATTGTGTTAAATGTTGAATGCACATTTAACCAAGTGTGATGTATTATAGATAGTGTTGGTTTATAGATAGTACGATATGCTTGCTTGATTAATTATTTCAGTAATGACTGATCTATTCATGATCAAAATAATTTTCTATTTCATCCATCCAAAACCTTGAAATGTCAAAGGGTGTCAGCAGACCTTAGACCGGATGGAACCCGAGTAAGACATAACTACAGTGATGTGTGGAAGTATTGTTAACTTTCCATCTTCGACATGATGCATTTGTATGTCGCAGAAAACTCTTTTGTTGACTTTGATTGGGATACAGCGTTTACCAGGAACAATAAATGGATAGAGTTCTCCCATCATTTTTTTTTTGAGCTTGACATTCGCACATTATTTTTCAACTCTTTCACTGAAAATAACTGATGGTATATTTTAGGTGGTTCACAGTCTCAGCATTAAGGCTCTGCTTGCAAGTCTTACAATTTTTATTTTTATGGTCTCAGAGTTCATTTGAATGCCTCAAGAGTATTACACCCTGAAGAGAATGTTTTTCCCCAGTACAGCTGCTACCTGATTTACTGCCACTTGTTCTGAGGCTAAATCTAACGGCCAAAGTCTGTGTTTTCCTTTTGCAACCGGGATGGTGCATTATCTGCTGAGCTGGCTCTGCCCATGATGATGAACATGGTGATCTTCTGATATAAACACCACGAAGATGGTCAGCCCTTTGAATGGTAAACTTTTTTTTGCATTTGTTTTATCTTTTAGCCTTACGCTTTAGCGTGGGAGCTAAACATGAAATCTCAAGCAGTCAATTTCAGGATTGTAAAGATAGTATAGTTTATCATTTGAACAAGATATCTAGGATACCACGACCAGCAATAAAATGCCTTCCTACTCATGGCAGACACTTGCGTCAAAGAACAAAAAGAAGTGGAGCAGGATTGTAACTGACCTTTTTAGATCAGAGTGCTTTAGATCAAAGTGGGGCGACTTAACAGCAATGTATTTCCTTTGCATATCCTGCTGACAGACATACTCCTGCCATATGCATTATATCCTGACACTCTTTCCCAGCTTGCCAATCATTTAAAAGTCAAAAAGGACAATATTAGAGAAATGGTGAGATTACATGCACAACAGAAGAGCTGTTCACAAAATTAAGAATCACAAGAAAGTGGACTACATTAGAAAAGATCACGTATGGAATTTAACATGCTTTCTTAAGTTTCTGAGAGATAATTTTTGGATTAATATTATTTTTTGCAAATTTACTTTGATAATAATTGTGTACAATCCAAAGTTGCTGCATCTTAAATTAATACTCACAGGGTGAAACTTTCCCAGAAATTGGCAAAGGCCAAAAATGAGTGGGAAAAGTGGGATTGGCAGCTTTGTCCACCATATTGTGCAGGACTTTGAACAAAATACAGTAAAGGGCAGGTTTTACAATATAATCCTGGCAGGGCAGCTTCTGTTTCACCTGCCCCACTAGCAAACTAGTACCTCGAAGATCGGTGTGCCATTTTGAAAGCCGGCCCCATGCTAAGGAGTCCACCTAGAACCCCGCTCCCACCACCCAGCCACTGACCGGGGCCAGTCCCAGGGAGTAGTGCCTGGTCATGACCCTCCCCAACCCTCCCCAGGGAGTTGCCAGCTCTCCAGGGTATGCTTTGGGAGGCCAGTCGTGAGTCACATCATTCTGCCCTCACGGCGGCCTGGATGGACCTTCAGACGGGGTGTGTGTGTGTGTGTGTGTGTATGTGGAGGGGGGTGATTTAGGAGTAAAGGCCTGATAATTAGGTGCGAATACATTCAAATGATGTTCCAACATTGAACATCGGGATATATCTCCCGTCACTGATGGGGGGAGGGGACAATTGTTGGTGTTACTTGAGAGTTCTTGTGAGATTTTGTTTTAAAATTTTTTTGTTTTAATTTTCCAATTAAGCGGCAATTTAATGTGGCCAATTCACCTGCCCTGCACATCTTTGGGTGTAGGGGTGAGTCCCAAGCAGACTCAGGGAAAATGTGCAAATCACATGGACAGTGACCTGGGGCCAGGATCGAACCGGGGTCCTCGGTGCCGTGAGGCAGCAGAGCTAACCACTGCGCTACCATGCTGCTGCTCTCGGGAGATATTTTGCTTCTGCCACCGAACACACCTAACGAAAATGGGAGTGGAAAATCCTGGCCTCAGTTTTTTCAGCTTTCATTTGATCGCATTTTCGTACAAAAAATGTAGCTTTAAAGTTCATTCCAAGTCAAAGAATAAAAATGGTATTCAGTTGCACCAAAAACATTAATTGGGCGTAATTCTCCGAAACCGGGAGAAATCGTGAGGCTGGCGTAAAAAACGGGCGGATTTGACGCCAGCCTCCGCCCCCTCCGACCGGGAACCGATTCTGGTCCCCGGTCGGGGCTAGCATGCCACGGCCGTGAACTCCGGCATCGCGGGCTTAACGAATTTCGTTAAGCCCGCTTGCCAGAGTTTGCGACGGCTGACGCGTCACATGACGTCAGCCGCGCATGTGCGGATTGGAAGACTCCAACCCGCGCATGCGCGGATGACGTCATCGTGCATTTGCGCGAAACCCGCGCATGCGCGGGCCGGGATGCCCCTCAGCCACCCCGCGAATGGATACAGCAGGGCGGCGGAAGGACAAAGAGTGCACGGGATAAGTACCCGCTGCCCACGATCGGTGCCCACCGATCGCGGGCCCATGGCACCCTTGGCACGGCCGTGGTACTGCCGTGCCAACCGGTGCCATGGTTCCCAAGATCGCAACTTTACGGCCGTTTTTACGAACGGTCAGACCAGGTGTGTTTGACGTTCCTAAAAACAGTCGTAAAGGGCTTGGACTTCGGCCCATCGGCCAGCTGAGAATCGCTGCTCGCTGTAAAAAAACGGCGGGCAGCGATTCGTGTCGGGAGGCGGGCGTGGGGGGGGGGGGGGGAGAATAGCGGGAGGGCGTCAGACCAGCGTGGCCGTAAAAATTTACAACCCCCGCTATTCTGCGCACCGTCGTGAGTGCGGAGAATCGCCCCCATATACTTAGCAGCCAGTGTTCAAAGATTATAAATAATCAATCTCTAAACTCTTTTGCATTTTTAATCTTACACTTAGCGGCAGTGTGACAAAAATGATGGATACTCACAGCCCAGGTGAAAGACATCAAATATATCAGAAGAGATGATCTTTTTGAACGTTAGATATGAAACAAGATTTCTTCTCAACTTACCGCCCCCAGATCTACGATGAAACAATCTCCTTTATTAAAGCTGGTCCAGCTCAGAGGAACCTCTGTCGCTCTGACAACCCTTCTGCCTTTAATATGTAGCAGTCTCTTTGCAGAGAGATCATTTGTAACGACATGTGTAAACCCAGAAGTCACACCACCAACCTAAAATAGCAAGAGAAACAAACAAATGTAAATGGATTTTTGTATGTGTAATTGGTTATGCTAATATAGGATATTAAGAAGAAACCTGTAAGAAATTAAATTACCAAAAAATATAGGCATTAGTGAAAGTATTTTTTTATCATATTTAACTGTAAAAGTCAACATACTTTTGCCTGGTTAGGCATAGATAACCTCAGCTCACTGGTCAGTGAGGATTGAGCAGCTCTTATAGACCAGCATGTTTGCTCCTGGTGGAAGTTTACATTCCAATAGGACACAGTGCAGCAGCATTTCATTGTTACTGACCACAATGGCACGTCAGGCAGTTATGCATTTTTGACGCATGATTTGCCAAGACGTCACAAAATCATTTGCTTGAGTAAGTTTTAAACGATAAACAGTAATACGTTCACATATCAGTCTTTGGACAGCGACAACAAGCAGTTCCTTACTTTAAGGTAGATGTCTAACACAGCTTTCATGAGCAGTCTGGCTGCCGTTATAAAATGCTTTAACTACATACGGCCATAATAATCTCTATTGTCACAAGTCGGCCCACATTAACACTGCAATGAATTTACTGCGAAAAACCCCTAGTCACCACATTCCAGCGCCTGTTCAGGCATACTGAGGGAGAATTCAGGATGTCCAATTTACCAACAGCATGTCTTTTGGGACTTGTGGAAAGAAACCGGAGCATCCGGAGGAAACCCACGCAGACACTGGGAGAACGTGCAGACTCAGCACAGGCAGTGACACAAACCAGGAATCAAACCTAGCGCTGTGAAACAACAGTGATAACCACTGTACTACCATGCCACCCTTTCCTGCATAATAAAATTAGCCTGAAATTCAAATGTAAGCTATCTAAGTGCGAAGGATATATGAATCTGTGCAGATGGAAGAGGGAGAGCATTTGGTAGTCATAAATGAGTTGGATTCAGTGTAGTAATGGAAAAGGCTGAAGATAGATCAGTATAAAAAATCTCAATTGGGAAAAGGTCCAATTTTATAAAGTGGATATGTGATTTAGCAAAAATAGACTGGAAGGAAACCAGTCTCAGAACAGTGAGAGGCATTTATGGAGATGATAAAGAGGGCTCAGAGCAAAACTTTCCCAGAAAAAAGGTTAGAACTCCTAAATCAAGACTTCTGGCTGTCAAAAGGCATACAGAATAGAAAAAGGCAAAAAATGGAGACTTTTTTCAGATACCAAGGGTTTAAAACTGCAGAAAACCTAATAGAATTAAAAAGTGCCGGGGTGAAATTATATAGGAAATTAGGAAAGCAAAGAGAGGACATGGAAAAATATGGGTAATTAGAAACAAGAAAAAGCCAAACACCCAAATCTGCTTTATAAATATATAATAAGCAAGAATAGGGCCTGATGGGACCATATACCATTGTGTACCATTTACACTCCAGAAAATCAACAAGGCACCTTCAAGAGCACTTTTAATCCATAACCTGTACCACTCAGAAGGCCACGGTCAGCAAATGCATAGAGAATTGCCACCTACATGTTCCCTCAAAGCCACACACTATCCTGACCTGGAACTATATTGAAATTCTTGCAGCGTCACCCGGTCAAAATCCGAGAATTCCCTCCCTAACTGCACTGTAGGTGTGCCTACACCACATGGATTGCAGCAGTTCAAGAAGGTGACTCACTACCATCTTCTCGAGGGCAAAGCGTGAAGGGCAACAAGCACTGGTCTCACCAGTTGTCATGTATCAGAGTAACACCATTGGTTGATGCAATGTCATGTGTTCCGCAATGACATCATCAGAGCATTGTGCGGACTTTTGGGAAGTTCACCATTGCATCTTGGGAATAAAACCCTTACATTATGTTATATGAACTCGACGTGTGCCACCTCTGATTCGTTCTCTTTGTGGCTACAACAAAGAGCATAACAAAAGAGAAACTGGCGATGGGACCTGGGCCATAAAGTAAAAAGGAGAAAAACAACTTTTGACGACGATGTTGTGAGCCAGAAGAAGGAATCATCGATGGAGGTCCAGGCCCATGCACCTTTGGGAGTGAGGTCTGGAGAAATATTGTCAACTTCTGAGGCAGAATCATCGTTGTGGCAAGTAAATACTTGGATACCGTACAGTTTGTCACAGGGTGCAGGCAATCATGACAGCCGCTAGTGCAAATAAAATGGTTACAAAAAAAGAAAGAAAGACTATCAGACAACTGCGAATTACTGGGATCACGGTTTTCTGTAGAGTTACTATTATAGTCCGTAGAGCTGTAAAGACCTTACATGAGGCACATGAAATGGGCCGTGGGAAGGTGAACCTATGAGCCTTACGACCCTGTACCTACTGCCAGGAATCATTAGCGGGGCACAGAAACAACTAGTCTGCTTGTGCACTATGAGTTTGTCTTCTTTAAACAGAGAGAGAATAAATGGCAGGGGAGACAGACTGAACTACAGATAAGGAAGCTGCAATCCAAAAATGATGAGAAGCAAAGGCGCCATGGACGTGTTTGATGATAAGGAGGAGGAGACATGGAACTCTTATGAGGAAAGGTTCCAGTCATTCCCTAAAGCCAATCAGACACCAGCAGACCTGCATAATGGAACCTTTCTCAGCTTAGTTGGGAGGAAAACGTTCATGTTACCACAGAATTTAATGCACCCAGCTAAACCTGGAGACAGGACAGATAATGAGTTAATGGCTGTCTTTCTCTTCCCATCCACTATTAATAACTGAAAAATTCCACTTTCACCATCGTGCACATTTGTTGTATCACTGTGAAAGCTAGCAAAGTACTGGGAATTTGGCCAGACTTTGGGCGATACACTTAGCGACCGATATTTTTGTGACCTCAGGAATAAAGCCATCCAAAGGAAATTGTTGACTGAAGGTGCATTAACCCTAACATCTGCCATAGAAATTGCAATGTCTATGGAACATTCTGCGAGAGAAGCTTCACTGATTGGAGTTCAAACTTAAATCCAAAAGATGGAGCCTGTGAGAAGCAGATCCACCAAGGACATACCATGTCATTGTTGCAACAAAGTAGGACTGGAGATTGTTAGAGCAGAAAGAACAAATGCAAATATTGCGGTAATGTTGGTTATATTGCCAAGGCATATTGGTCAGGCCAACCTTCATCAGCACAAAATAAGTGTACCAAGAAAAATATTGCGAAGCCTACACGGCGGGTTTACCTGTCAAATGATCCAACAAAAGACAAATCAAGTACCAAAGTGTCAAGTCAGCTTAAGGAATTTAAGGTCAGTGTTCCAGCAATACAAGGAGACCAGCATAGATTTTGGATCTATCCAAAATTAAATGGGGATACTATTAAGATGAGTGCTGCAGTATCACTTATACCTGAATCGATATACAGTCAGAAATTGAATTATCTGCCACTGCAACTATCTGGTGTGGTCTTGAGGGCATATACAAGAGATTGTGCCGTTGAAGGGCTTCATCAAGGTGACTGTAGAAGTTAAAGAACAGAACGTGGAGTTGTCTTTTGAAATTGCTGGCCAAAAGAAGACAGCGAATGGTAGTGGATGGAAAGTATTCCGCCTGGAGGTCAGTGACCAGTGATGTCCCGCAGGGATCTGTTCTGGGACCTCTGCTTTTCGTAGTTTTTATAAATGACTTGGATGAGAAAGTGGAAGGGTGGGTTTGTAAGTTTGCCGATGACACGAAGGTTGGTGGAGTTGTAGATAGCGTGGAGGGCTGTTGCAGGTTACAACAGGACATTGACAGGATGCAGAGCTGGGCTGAGAAGTGGCAGATGGAGTTCAACCAAGATTAATGTCAAGTGAATCGAATTTGAATGCTGAATACAGGGTAAAATGCAGGATTCTTGGAAGTGTAGAGTAACAGAGGGATTTTAGGATCCACGTACATAGATCCCTCAAAGTTGCCAGCCAGGTTGATAGGGTTGTTAAGAAGGCATATGGTGTGTTGGCTTTCATTAACAGGGGGATTGAGTTTAAGAGCCATGAGGTTTTGCTGCAGCTTTATAAAACCCTGGTTAGACCACACTTGGAAAATTGTACCCGGTTCTGGTCACCTTATTATAGGAAGGATGTGGATGCGTTGGAGAGGGTGCAGAGGAGATTTACCAGGGTGCTGCCTGGACTGGAAGGCATGTCTTATGAAGAAAGGTTAAGAGAGCGAGGATTTTTCTCACTGCTGGAGCGAAGAAGGAAGAGAAGTGACTTGATAGAGGTGTACAATGTGATGGGAGGCATGAATACAGTGGATAACCAGAGACATTTCCCCAAGGCGGACATAATTTTAAGGTGATTGAAGGAAGGTATGGGGGAGATGTCAGATGTCGGTTCTTTACACAGAGAGTGGTGGGTGCATGGAATGCACTGCCAGCGGAGGTGGTGGAGTCAGAGTCATTCGGGACATTTAAGCGACTCTTGGACAGGCATATGGACAGCAGTAAATTGAAGGGGTGTCGGTTAGAATGATCTTAGATTAGGATAAGCGGTCAGCACAACATAGTGGGTCAAAGGCAGGTACTGTGCTGTACTGTTCTATGTACCTCCACTACAACCTTTGCATCCATGGGAATGGCCTAGTGGCCATGGCAAAGAATCCATGTGTTGAAAGACACATGTTTTTGGTCATGGTTGACACACATTTGACACCATCATGAAATCAACAACTACAGAACAGACCAAAGAAAGGTTTGATGAAGTATTTGCAAGATTTAGGTGACCCGGACAACATGTGAGTGATAATGGTATGCAGTTCATATCTGCTGAATTTGAGGGCTATCTAAGGGGTATGGCATGATCTGCCCCCTACCAGCCAGCTACCATCTGCTTAGCTGAACATTTTGTACAATCGCTCAGACATACAGTGACGGTTTTGAGGGATATAGGCTCTCTACCTAAACATGTCAATCATCTTCCAATAACATACAGAAGCACCACAGAAATTATGAACAGTGATCTGCCAGACTTGAGGATTGCAACGGCCAAGAGCCTCGAACCGGTTCCGATAGATTTATCCACACAACCAGAGACAGTTTTTGTGCTGGTTTCGTCAGATGTAACACCAACCAAAGTATATGAATACACTCTTAGTTCCCCTAAGAGCCAAGGTCATTGTGTTCTGCCAAAATGAGACCGACGTCCACCCAAGAGACTTACTAATGTACATCTGTATCCGTAACAAAACAATGTTAGTTGCGGCATAATGTGTTGGATCTGTGTTTAATTTTTTGATTAAGTAAAAATGTCAGCACATGAAAGGAGCAAAGTGAGCGGGGTGTTATGTATCAGAGTAACACCATTGGCTGGGGTAATGTACAGTGACATCATCAGAGTGTTTCCATGCTTTTGTGGAGTTCCCCATTGTACCCGGTTTGAGCAACATTTTGTAAAACCCTTGTACTATATTATACAAACTCGACGTGTGTCATCTCTGATTCTTTCACTTTGCGGCTACAACAAAGAACATAACACCAGTGATGTCCATACCCTGTCAAAGAATAATGTACAAGTAACCTGTGTGTGGAAGTAAAAGTCACAGGCATGGTTCTTGATTCATCATTTGGGTTGCATTTTACCAACTTTGGCAGGCCTTGATATTGGAACAATTTCTGGGTCCTGACTCCACAAAAATCAAAGGTGAGCCGACAGATGGAATCTTCCGAAGGAATCCAATTAAGGCTGGCAGGCAGGTTCCTTACGTTGGAGCCTGCAGCTCTGTACAGGCACAAGTTCCACCAGTAGAGGCAGGTATTGCTGAGGCAGGTAGGAAATTGCGAGAACACAGCAACACTGATATATTCTACAAATATTCGACGAAAGAGACCCACAGCAAACTGGGCCATCAATGTGGTGGAGAAGCCCCTCCAAAGAATTAGTTCTGACTGTGGCAGCCTTCGACCTTCGGCTCCTTCATTGGCCCCCTGTCCTGTCACTGGAGGGTGCTTCTGGGGAACTGGCAGGTTCTGCACACAGCAGGTTGTTCTCTGCCCCCTCAGAAAATGGTCTCCAATTCGCCTCTTAAATGGGATAATTAGCTGCCTGTCTGCTTGGAGTATGCTACTGATTTTCTTCACTAGCCATCCCTGGGAATATCCCCTGGAGGAAGGAATCATTCCCTACTATTTTCCCAGCACCATTGCCATCAGCTCCAAATCCACGGGGCTGGAAAAATTCAACACTTTGCACCTGAGGAACAGTGCACATATTGCAGATATTGAAGAGAAATGTGAATTATGTGATGGAAGACTACTGTAAGAGGAGAAATATTATGGATTGAGCATTGTTGAAAATAGATAAAACACCAAGCCCGGATAAAATGAATCCCAGTGTATGAAGTGAAAGCAAGCGAGCAAATACAAGAGAGACCGATCATTAATTTACAATGCTCTCCAGCTACAAGCATGATGTTGGTGTACTGCTAATGTTGCATTGTTGTTTAGAAAGGGAGAAAGGGATAGATCAAGTAATACAGGCTGATCTGCCAAACTCAATGCAAGGCTATTAAAATAAATTCCTGAATCATTTATTAAGGCATAGATTAATCAAAGAAAGACAGCATGGATTTGTTATGGGAAAATTGTGTCTTACTGGCTTAGCATAGAATTTTCACAGAATCACAAATTTGTTACAGTGCAGAAGAGAAGCCATTCTGCCCATCATGTCTGCATCAGTTCCCCGAATGAGCAATTCACCTAGAGCCATTCCCATGCTTTCTTCCTGTAACTCTACACATTCTTCCTTTTCAGATCGTGTGCTAATTCCCTTTTGAGTGCCTCGATTGAACTCACCTTCAACGCATTCTCAGGCAGTGCATTCTAGACCCCAACCATGAGCTGCACAAAGAAACTTTTCTTCATAATCGCATTTTCTTCTTTTGCAAATTACTTTAACTCTGTGCCCTCTTGCTCCTAATCCTTTAATGAGTAGGAACAGTTCTCCCCATTTACTCTGTCTCAAATCTCCTTTCAGTCTCTTGTCCAACTCGGAATTCTCAACCTAAAGACTAAAGGGGCTGGTTTGGCACAGGGCTAAATCTCTAGCTTTGAAGGCAGGCCAGCAACACGGTTCAATTCCCATACCAGCCTCCCTGAACAGGTGCTGTAATGTGGCGACTAGGGGATTTTCACAGTAGCTTCATTTGAAGCCTAGTTGTAACAATAAGCCATTTTTATTTCATTTCATAACCTCCAAGATCCTTCCACCGAACACCATCACATTTGGAAGCAAATAGACTTGTTAGTGACAGCCAACATGGTTTTGTGCGGCGAAGGTCATGCTTTATCAAACTTGATAGACTTTTTTGAGGAGGTCATCAAAAGTGATGAGGGAGAGGTTGTGGATGTTGTCTAATTGGATTTTAGTAAGGCGTTTGACAAGGTCCCTCATGGCAGACTGGTACAAAAGGTAAAGTCACATGGGATTCGGTGTGTGCTAGCTGGATGAATAAATAACTGTCTTAGCAACAGGAGACTGAGAGTAACAGTGGAAGGGAATTTTTCAGAATGGAGATCTGTAACTAGTGGTGTGCCACAGGGATCAGTGCTCAGACCACTGTTGTTTGTAATATATGTGAGATACCCTCAATCACGACACAGGAGAGAAGGTAGATGATTCAAAGGCTTTAATCATCTGAGAACTGTACAGCAGCCGAGAAGTGTGCTCATCACATGCTGCCTGAGTGAGCCTTATCTTATATACCGTTTCCTGGGGGCGGAGCCAGAGGCGGAGTCCCCCAGTGTTCCAAGCCCGATCTTAAAGGGCCAATGCATTAAAGGTAAGGTACCGTTATAGCAGCTACTGATAACATTCATCACAATATGTAAATGATCTGGAGGAAAATGTAGATGGTCTGATTAGCAAGTTTGCAGATGATACTAAGATACGTGGAGTTGCAGATAGTGAAGGGGACTGACAGAGAATACAGCAGAATATAGGTAGATTGGAGAGTTGGGCAGAGAAATGTCAGATGGAGTTCAATCCAGACAAATACGAGGTGATGCATTTTGGAAGCTCAAATTCAGGTGTGAATTATACAGTAAGTGGCAGAACCCTCAGGAGCATTGACATGCAAAGGGATCTGGGCATTCAGATCCGTAATTCCATAAAAGTGGCAATGCAGATGGATAAGGTGGTCAAGAAGGCAAATGGCATGCTTACCTTCATCAGCTGGGGCATTGAGTACAAGAGTTGTCAGGTCATGTTACAGATGTATAAAACTTTCATTAGGCTGCATTTCGAATACTGCGTGCACTTCTGGTCGCCACACAACCAGAAGGATTAGGATACTTTGGAAATAGTGCAAAGATGGTTTACCAGGATGTTGCCTAGTCGAGAGGGTGTTAGCAATGAGGATAGATTGACCTGATTGAGGGCTACAAAATTACGAGAGGTATAGACAGGGTGAATAGCCAGAAACTTTTTCCCAGGGTGCAAGACTCAATTACAAGAGGGCACAGGTTCAAGGTGAGAGGGGGAAAGTTTAAGAGAGATGTGTGGGAAAGTTTTTCACGCAGATGGTGGTGGATGCTGTAGTGATATGTATATATAAAGGTATATAAAGGGTTAATGACTACATCATAGTGTAAGACATCCACTAGATGGCAGCACTAGATTCATGTACAAATATGTGAACTCAAAGGATCTTGGGTCTCTTCGAACCAGGAGTGACTAGTAAGCAGTGTGTTAGAGAGATAGATAATAGCATAGTTAGCACATGTAGATAAATATACTTAATACTTTATTCTGAATTACTATATCACCAGTTATAGTTCTGTAAGAGTGAACAAACTTAACATTATTTAATTCATTAAACCTATTTTACTTTGAGTTGAACATTGGGTGTTTCTTTAGAATCACACCATCAGACCATTCTGGAAATATAAAACAAAGAGTAATGACGCATTACAAATAAGTAATATAACAGTTGCCTGGAACACGTTACCAGTGGAGGTGGTGGAGGCAGGCATGATAGCAATGTTTAAGATGTATCTTGATAGACACATGATCGGGTGGGGAATGGAGGGATTCAGATCATTTGGGCAATGAGTAGTAGGTCGACATAAGAAATCTGGATCGGCACAGGCTTGGTGGGCCGAAGGGTCTGTTCCTGTGCTGTAATGTTCTTTGTTCTTTCTTCTTGTTCCAGTCACAGAACCAATGGTAATGATTAACAAGCTGTCAAGTGAGAGGTTTTTGTCTCGTTTAAAAGCTCCTAATATGAAATGAAACCAATGAAAACAGTTTGAATTTCTCCAATCTATTTTCAGAACTGAAATTCATCACCCCCGGAACCATTCTCGTGAATCTTTTTTGCACTCTGTCCAATACCATCACATCCTTCTTAAAGTGCGTTGCCCAGATGTAGGCACAATACTCTAGCTGAGGCTGAATAATGTCTTATTCAACATTGCTTTCTTGCTGTTGTACTCCATGTCTCTATTAATAAAGCTTCGGATACTGTATAATTTATTCACTGCTCTCTCAAACTGTCCTACCACCTTGTGACTGATGCACATATACACCCAGGTCCCTCTGCTTCGACACCTCCTTCAGAATTGAATCCTTTATTTAATCTAAAGGAGATAACAAGGTTGGTCAATGAGAGTTTGCTGTTGTCAACATAAATTTTGCAAGTCTTTTGACATGATCCCAGGTGAAAGGCTGGTTAGAAAAATAAGAGTCCATGTGATCCAAGAGGAGGTGGTATGTTGGATCCAGATTTTGCTCAGTAGCAGGAATTAAAAACTAATAGTCATCGGGTGTTTTTCTGACTGGAAGGATATTTCCAGGAGAGTTCCTCAAGGCTCAGTGCTCTGCCCCTTTGTGGTCGATATCAATGATTTAGACTTAAATATAGGGGGCATAAATGAGAAGTTTCCCAATAATACAAAAAAATAGCTTTGGAGTTGATTGTGAGGAAAACGCTGTAGATTGCGTGAAGATATCAATGTGCACCGGTGGGGAGAAAGCGGCAAATGGAATTCAATTCAGATAAGTGTGAGGTAAAGCATTTGGGGAAAAAAATAAGGCACAGAAGTGTGGTGGTATGATCTGCATAGCTGTCTGCCATTGGTGCAGAACACCGGCTTACCATTGGCCCTGGTCGGTAATGTGCCTCTCGACCGATTGGTTGAGACCAGTCATGTGACAGCTCTCCGATTGGTCGAGAGGTTAAGTTAACCACGCCTCCATACCAAGGTATAAATAGTCAGAACGCCCGGCGGTCGTCCATTTACTGTAGTCGACCGCAGGGCTAACTTCTAGCTTATTAGAGCCTAACTTTTGTACAGCAACTCGTCTCGCATTCGATTGATGGTTCATCAATTTAATAAGCTAGATTTTTGAAGGTGGAGTTCCGGATCAAGCCCGAATGCCTCCGCATCAGCCCGCAAACTCAGAACGCTTCAGAAATTTTTCACCATTGGCTGGTATGTCTCGAAGGATACCTGGCGTCTGCAAACAGCCCCCCCACCATGGCACAGAAGCTTCACATCCTCCACTCCAGCGTGGGCACAGCAGCCTACACGATGATCAAGGAAGAGAAAGATTACGATGCGGCCATGCTTAAGCTGAATGGACAGTTTCTTAAACCAGTCAACAGAGTGTTCGCCCGACATCTGCTGGCCACCAGACAGCAGCTCCCCGGTGAGTCATTAGACCAATTTTACCAGGCCCTCGCTGTCCTGGGGAGGAATTGCTCCTGCCTCCAAGTTTCAGCCACGGAGCACAGGGAACTGCTGATCAGAGATGCTTACGTGGCTGGGATGCAGTCCCCCGCTATCCGCCAGCGGATGCTAGAGAAAGACGACCTCAGCTTAACTGAGACACAGACTCTCTCCACCTCCCTGGAGGTCGCCGATTTAAACGCCCGCTCCTATGTCCCCAGCCGCGCTGCACCACCCTGGGCCTCCTGGCACGCTTCCCCACCGCCATCCGCCGCTCCTGACCTCCCTCAGGCCTGTGCCGTGGGACGCCCCGACAAGTCCACGGGGCTCCGCTGCTATTTCTGTGGGTTCGCGAAACACCCTCGCCCACGCTGCCCAGCCCGCTCCGCCCTATGTAAGAGCTGCGGGATGAAGGGCCACTTCTCCTCCGTCTGCCAGGCCAAATCGGTCGCTGCTGTACCACGCAGCGACCGGGGATCCCCTTCTCCGGGCCCTTGCTGGCCCCTCCAGTACGCCGCGCCGATCTCTCCCCCTGCCCCCGGGCCCCTGCGCCCGGCCTGCGCGGCTCCCCCTCTCCTCTGGGCCCTTCCGGGTCCCTCCAGCGCACCGCGCAACTCTCTCCTCGCCGCCCCCGGGCCCCTGCGCCTGGCCTGCACGTCTCTCTGCCCCCGCTCCCAGCCGCTCCGGTCGGCTCGCCGGCACCGCTAACTCCGCCCCCCTCAACCACGAGGGCCCCAAGGGCGCCGCCATCATGGGGCCCCGACTCCACATGCGCGTCCAGGGCGCCGCCATCATGGGGCCCCGACTCCACGTGTGGATCCTGGGCGCCGCCATCTTGGGGCCCCGACTCCACGTGCGGGTCCTGGGCGCCGCCATCATGGGGCCCCGACTCCACGTGCGGGTCCTGGGCGTTGCCATCTTGGGATCCCGATTCCACGTGTGGATCCTGGACACCACCTTCCTGGACTGGCACGCAAGGTTCTGCCAGCATCTACTCGGGCGATGACGACTGCGATGATGGTTCTTCTCCACGGCTCGCGGCCATTCAACTCGACCAGTCACGTCCACGCACGCTCGCCAAAACGACAACGCTGATCCACCTCAACGGCCACGAGACGGGCTGCCTGCTGGACTCTGGGAGCACGGAAAGCTTCGTTCACCCTGCCATGGTAAGATGCTGCGCGCTCCCTGTCCATCCTGTAAAACACAAAATCGGGTTAGCCTCAGGTTCGCACTCCGTCTGCATCACCGGCTGCTGCATCGCGGACCTCACGGTCCAAGGGAAGGTTTTTAAAAATTATAAACTCCTTGTCCTCCCTGACCTAGGCGCACCGGCACTCCTAGGACTGGACTTCCAGTGTAACCTGCAGAGCTTGACCTTCCAATTCGGCGGCCCTATACCCCACCTCACTGTCTGCAGCCTCGCGTTCCTCAAAGTGGACCCCCCCTCCTTGTTTGCTAATCTCACCCCCGATTGCAAACCCGTCGCCACACGGAGCAGACGGTATAGCGCCCAGGACCGGTCCTTCATCAGGTCCGAGGTCCAGAGGTTGCTGAAGGAAGGGGTCATCGAGGGCAGCAACAGTCCCTGGCGAGCCCAAGTGCTGGTGGTCCGGACTGGGGAGAAAAACCGGATGGTCATCGACTATAGCCAGACCATCAACCGGTTTACACAACTGGACGCGTATCCTCTCCCCCGTATTTCCGCCATGGTAAACGATATCGCGAAATACAAAGTCTTCTCCACTGTGGACCTTAAGTCCGCTTACCACCAGCTCCCCCTCCGTGCGAGTGACCGCAAATACACCGCGTTCGAGGCTGACGGGCGCCTCTACCACTTCCTTAGGGTTCCATTTGGTGTCACAAATGGGGTCTCGGTCTTCCAATGGGAGATGGGCCGGATGGTTGACAAGTACGGATTACGGGTTACCTTCCCGGATCTTGATAATGTCACCATCTGCGGCCACGACCAGCAGGACCATGACGCCAACCTCCGGAAATTCCTCCAAACCGCAAAACTCCTTAACCTCACATACAATAAGGATAAGTGCGTGTTTAGCACCGACCGTCTAGCCATCCTCGGCTACGTAGTGCGTAAAGGAGTGATAGGCCCCGACCCCGAACGCATGCGCCCCCTGATTGAACTCCCTCTCCCCAATACCCTCAAATCCCTTAAACGCTGCCTGGGTTTCTTCGCTTACTACGCACAATGGGTTCCCAATTACGCCGACAGGGCCCGTCCCCTCATTCAAACCACGACCTTCCCGCCGTCGACAGAGGCCTGCAGGCCTTTAGCCGCATCAAAGTGGACATCGCAAAGGCCACGATGCGCACCATCGACGAGTCCCTCCCCTTCCAGGTCGAGAGCGACGCATCAGAAGTAGCTCTGGCGGCCACCCTGAACCAAACGGGCAGACCCGTGGCCTTCTTCTCCAGAACCCTCCAGGCTTCCGAACTCCGCCACCCCTATGTGGAAAAGGAAGCCCAGGCCATAGTCGAAGCGGTGTGACATTGGAGGCACTATTTGGCCGGCAGGAGGTTTACCCTCCTCACAAACCAACGGTCAGTAGCCTTCATGTTTGATAATGCACAAAGGGGTAAGATTAAGAATGAAAAGTTCTTACGGTGGCGGATCGAGTTGTCCACGTACAACTATGAGATCTTGTATCGTCCTGGGAAGCTCAATGAGCCTCCTGATGCCCTATCCCGCGGTACCTGCGCCAGCGCGCAGATAGACCGCCTCCACTCCCTCCACATGGACCTCTGCCATCCAGGGGTGACCCGTCTCTACCATTTCATTAAGGCCCGCAACCTGCCTTTCTCCATCGCGGAAGTCAGGACAGTAACCTGTGACTGCCACATTTGCACAACCACACTTCTACCGCCCCGAGTGCGCACACCTGATCAAAGCATCCCGCCCCTTCGAACGTCTCAGCATTGACTTCAAGGGGCCCCTTCCCTCTAACAACCGCAACATTTACTTCCTTGTGGTAATCGACGAATACTCCCGCTTCCCCTTCGCCATTCCCTGCCCCGACATGACCACATTGACCATCATTAAGGCCCTCCTCTCCATCTTCTCCCTGTTCGGCTACCCCGCGTACATACACAGCGATCGGAGGTCCTCATTTATGAGCGACGAGCTGCGTCAATTCCTGCTCAACAGGGGCATTGCCTCTAGCAGGACGACCAGCTATAACCCCCGGGGTAACGGACAGGTCGAGCGGGAGAATGGTACCATCTGGAAGACCATACTACTGGCCCTCCGGTCCAGAGATCTCCCTATTTCCCGATGGCAAGAGGTTATCCCCGATGCCGTACATTCTAAGGTAGTCAAAGCAGTCCAGTATATTTTCCTTTGGTTGACTGAGGCATATGAGGGCAGGAAGATTATGCAAAAATTGTATACAACATGAGTTAGGCCACAGCTCATGTTCTACGTGCAGTTTCGACCACACTGCAGAAAGCATATGATGAAAGAGGGTGCAGGGGAGATTCACAATGATACTGCCAGAACTAGAAAATGTTAGTGATAGGGGATTGAATAAGCTGGAGTTGTTTTTTTATTAACATAGGAGATTGAGGAGAGATCTAATTGAGGTGTATAAAGTTATGGAGGGGGCCTCGATATAACGGATAGGAAGGCCTGATCTCCCTGAGTTCTCGTGAACTTACTACCTGAAAGGGTGGCAGCGGCAGAAACTCTCATCATGTTTAAAAATACTTGGATATGCCCTTCAAGTGCTGTAACCTACAAGGCAACAGATCAAGAACTGGAAACTGGGATCAGGGTGGATCACTTTTTTTCTGGTTGCCATAGGTGCAATGGGCCAAATGGCTGCTTTCTGTGACATAAATGTTGTATGCTTTGATGATGAGATAATTTGCTGAACTCTAAATTGACAAAACAGGTTAGAGACTTTTGCATATTAATTTGCATTCCCTGGTCACACAGTTATTTTACAGATACTTTGGTTGTAAGCTATCACACTAATCTAGTTGAGAATTTCATTGGTTAAGTTCCTGAGATCATACATTCATACTCATTTGAATACTCTGTTATCACACTGCATGACCATATTTGTCATGATAATTGGTTCACACTGCAGGAAGGCACCATCCCAACTGTAGCATAAATCTCCACACTGTGCTTTCTGTGTTTGGGCCTTCATTTTTATTAAAATGAAAAACTTTGACTTCTCATATATAATTGACAGGGCAACGACATAGCATGTTTCAAACTGCACCATTATTATGTCCTTCATAAAGAAGGTTTATCCATAACAAGAAGAAGCTGCTACCAGCCTCTTCCAAATCTTATGGTTCAGTGCTCAAAGTTATGCCACATCAGCAGTCAGGCCTGTGCTGTTGAAGTTCATTTTTGTATTGTGTGCATTTTGTTCCAGAACTGCCTAACGAGCTCTTCCTGCCTAGAAGTGTCAGCCTAGGGGTGTCTCTACCGGAGGAGTTGGCAATGATTAACCAACCAGTTAGTCAGGTTGTGCAATGTTTCCTTGAAGATTTTGCCCTTTGCTTTAGCCTTCAGTGTGTGAAGTAATTTGGAATCAAAAATATCAATGCGCATAGCTGAGCAATATTTAACTAATAAATTGCCGGGGTGTACTTTCGACCTCTATACCTTGGATAGAGTGTGCACTGGAGACCTCATAACTGCAGTGCAACGAGAAAAGTTAGGAAAACCGCCCCTCTTGAAGGAAATTGCAGCTTTTCGCTGATTATGACAGTAGTATTGATATTCCTTCTACTAGTTGCAAGTGGCTGAAGCTTGTTGCAAGTTCCAGGCTATGATGTCTTTTTGTTTTTAATATATACAAAAATCCAGCACGCCAGGATTGCTGGGCCCAGTTTTGGAACCCGGCATAAATGAGAAGTTTCCTAATAATACAAAAAAAGGTCTTTGGAGTTGATTGTGAGGAAGAAGCTGTAGACTGCAGGAAGATGTCAATGGACTGCACAGGTGGCCACGTGTGGAGTTTTCACATTCTCCCCATGGCTGCACGGGTCTCACCCCCAGAACACAAAAAGATCTGCAGGGTAGGTGAATTGCCACGCTAAATTTGATTTGATTTGATTTATTGTCACATGTACCGAAGTACAGTGAAAATTATTTTTCTGCGGCCAAGGGAACGTAATAGTACGTACATAAGACACAAAAAAAGAATAATCGATAGAGTACATTGACAAATGGTACATTGACTAACAGTGATTGGTTACAGTGTGGAACAAGGGGCCAAACAAAGCAAATACATGAGCAAGAACAGTTGAGGACATTGTGAATAGTGTTCTTGCTGGGAACAGATTAGTCCGAGGAGAGTCATTGAGGTGCCTAGTAGCTGTGGGGAAGAAGCTGTTCCTATGTCTGGATGTGCGGGCCTTCATACTTCTGTATCTTCTGCCTGATGGAAGGGTCTGGTTGAGGGCAAAGCCTGGGTGGGAGGGGTCTCTGATAATGCTGTCTGCCTTCCTGAGGCAGCGGGAGGTGTAGACAGAATCAATGTGCGGGTGGCAAGCTTGTGCGATGCACTGGGCTGAGTTCACCACACTCGGCAGTTTCTTGTGATCTTGGGCCGAGCAGTTACCATACAAAGTTGTGATGCAGCCGGATAAGATGCTCTCTCATCTGTAGAAGTATGTGAGAGTTGATGCACACATGCCAAATTTCTTTAGCTTCCGTAGGAAGTAATGAAATGAAAAAATGAAAATCGCTTATTGTCACGAGTAGGCTTCAATGAAGTTACTGTGAAAAGCCCCTAGTCGCCACATTCCGGCGCCTGTCCGGGGAGGCTGGTACGGGAATCGAACCGTGCTGCTGGCCTGCTTGGTCTGCTTTAAAAGCCAGCGATTTAGCCTTGTGAGCTAAACCAGTAGAGACGCTGTTGGGCTTTCCTCACTGTTGCATCAATGTGAGTGGACCAGGACAGACTGTTGGTGATGGTGACCCCCTTAAAGTTATCAATCATCTTCACTTCGGAGCCATTGATGCAGACAGGGGTTGTGTGCCATGCTGCGCTTCCTGAAGTCGATGATCAGTTCCTTGATCTTTCCGACATTTAGAGGGAGGTTGTTTTCGGTACACCATGTAACCAAGTGATTTATCTCCTTCTGTAGTCTGTTTGATATACAACCGACCACAGTCGTATCATCCGCAAACTTATAGATTGAGATGGAGTTAAATCTATCTACACAGTCATGTGTGTAAAGGGAGTACAATAATTTCCCCTTAATTGGAAAAAAAAAGAATTGAGTACTCTAAATTTAAAAAAATGGATTGCTGGGCCTGGTTCTTCCACTGGATGGGTCCACCATCCAAGCTTCAGCGGGTTGACTTTGTCTGTCACCCAGATGCACAATGACTCAAATCCATGTTCCTGTGACAAAATTCTTTATACCCTCCAACAATCGTGACCTTGGTGCTCTCAGAGACAGAAGTTTCAGCTGAAGGGGAAAAGCGTATTTGATAGAACAAATGCACCCTAAAGAGGTGAGAAAGAATGGAACCAAGACTTTAACAAAGCCCCTTCTTGGTGTCTGATGAGATGGAGCTGTATTCATTACTTACTCTTTGCCTTCCGTTTTCGCAGCTGTGGGACAGCTGTGGGCTACCAGGATTCATCTCCAGGTGGTTCTAGGGGTTGGCGATATCAGTGGCAGAAGTCAAGTAATTTTAGTGGGGCCATTATTAACAGGAAATAGGGAATCTGGTGATGGGTAGCCCAATAGCTTCCATTGGAGTCTATCATAGAACTTTACATTATTGACCTTTGATCTGTATTTGGTCAGTACTTGTAGAACAGGATTGTTTTTAAAAATCAGAGTAACACAGCTTTTCCCCTGTTCTTGTATCCACTGTATGGATATGACTGGCTCAGTTAAGCATCCGGTTAATGTTGAAATGAAAATGAAAATCGCTTATTGTCACGAGTAGGCTTCAATGAAGTTACTGTGAAAAGCCCCTAGTCGCCACATTCCGCCGCCTATCCGGGGAGGCTGTTACGGGATTCGAACCATGCTGCTGGCCTGCTTGGTCTGCTTTAAAAGCCAGCGATTTAGCTCAGTGAGCTAAACCAGCCCTCAGCACCAAAATAAATTGATGGTGACAACTGGCGTTGGTGGTTCCATTGAAGTCAGCGAAGCAGGTTGAACTTTTTCTTGTTGGCAATGACAATTACTTGGCACTACATGGAATCACAGTGCAGAAGGAGGCCATTCAGCCCATCAAATCTGCACCGACCCTCTGAAAGAGCACCCCACCCAGGCCCACTCCCTCGCCCTATCATCATAACTCCATAATTCATATAACCTTTTGATATTAAGGAGCAATTTAGCATGGCCAATCCACCTAACCTGCACAGCTCTGGACTGTGGGAGGAAACCAGAGCACCCAGAGGAAACCCACGCAGACATGGGGAGCATGTGTGAACTCCATACAGAGAGTCACCCAAGGTTAGAATTGAACCTGGGGCCCTGGCGTTGAGAGGAAGCAGTGCTAACCACTGTGCCACCGTGCTTACATGATGCGAATGCTCCTTGTCATTTGTCACCTTGCAGTCCAAGTCCAATGTAGGTTGGCATGCATTGTTCTATATTGGAAAAGTTGTGAATGCAGCTAAACACCTTGGAATCTTTGGAAATGAGTCTCATTCCTCACTTTGTGATGGAGTTAAGGTAATTAATGAAGCATCTGAAGATGGCTAGTCAAGAATCCTGTCTCATGAACATCCAGCAATATGTCCTGGGGCTGTGGTAATGGATTTTTGACAAAAATGGGCATCTTTCTCTGTGTTAGATATGACTCCAGCCACTGGAGAATTTGCTGCCTCATCCCTGGTGACCACATTTTTGTTAGGCCTCCTTGACTCCATTCAAACCAGACTTCCACAGTCCCAAACATCTTTTGGAAGTATGGAATTTAGGAGCCATTGGTGGCAATGGGCAGCACGGTAGCATAGTGGTTAGCACAATTGCTTCACAGTACCAGGGTCCCAAGTTCGATTCCCGTTTGGGTCACTGTCTGTGTGGAGTCTGTACGTTACATAGAATTTACAGTGCAGAAGGAGGTCATTCGGCCCATCGAGTCTGCATCCTACCCAAGGTCAACACCTCCACCCTATCCCCATAACCCAGTACCCCACCCAACACTAAGGGCAATTTTGGACACGAAGGGCAATTTATCATGGTCAATCCACCTAACCTGCACATCTTTGGACTGTGGGAGGAAACCGGAGCACCCGGAGGAAACCCACGCACACACGGGGAGGATGTGCAGACTCCACACAGACAGCGACCCAAGCCGGAATCGAACCTGGGACCTTGGAGCTGTGAAGCGATTGTGCTATCCACAATGCTACTGTGCTGCCAAACACGTTCTCCCTGTGTGTGCGTGGGTTTCCTCCTGGTGCTCCGGTTTCCTCTCACAGTCCAAAGATATGCAGGCTAGGTGGATTGGCCATGCTAAATTGCCCTCAGTATCCAAAATTGCCCTTCGTTTTGGGTGGGGTTTCTGGGTCATGGGGATAGGGTGGAGGTGTGGGCCTGTGTAGGGTGCTCTTTCCAAGAGCCAGTGCAGACTCGATGGGCTGAACGGCCTCCTCCTGCACTGTAAATTCTATGAAATTCAATGCTTTCAGTTGCCAAGTTGCCAAGCTCGAGAATTTCTTCCCTACACTTCGATGCCTCTTTACCTTGCTTTCCTCCTTTACGAGACTCCTTAAAACCTACCTCTTTGATCAAGCTTTTTCTCTTCTGACCTATTACCTCTTACTTCCTTCCAAGATCTGAGTCCATGTTATGGCGACTGCAGAAGCTCCCGGTACAGCAGCTGTTCACAAATCACTTGTTCAGCATCACCAATCACCATGAGTAAAATGGCACCACCCTCCTGATACACATCGTTTTTAATTGAATGGTGGTTCCATCAGCTGAGTGTACAAAGGTTTCTGCAGCACCTGTATACCTCTGTATACCCTTTTTAGAAATAATTTTAAAGTACCCAATTCACTTTTTCCAATTAAGGGGCAATTTAGCGTGGCCAATCCACCTACCCTGCACATCTTTGGGTTGTGGGGCCGAAACCAATGCAAACACGGGAGAATGTGCAAACTCCACAGGGACAATGCCTCAGAGCCGGGATTGAACCTGGGACCTCGCGCTGTGAGGCAGCACTGCTAAGCACTGCGCCACCGTGCTGCCCATCTCTGTATAATCTTATCATGGCAACATAACGCATGAGGTAATATGAGGGAATATGACCCCTCCTGCACATTTCTATAAAATTTCTATATATAAGCTCATTGTTATTTCTAAAATTTTAAAATTGAATGAAGATCTTTATAATGACTGAACCGATCCTTCTCCCTCACGTATCTCTTGCAGGAAGACTATGTTGGCTTTCAAACTTCTTAAATGGGTGAACACTCTGGATCTTTTCACTGCGCCGTTAAGTGCCCTAACATTCCAGGTGATAATCCTGGTGGGGGTTTTTCCTCTCCTCTTCCTGTGGGATGAATCACACAAAGCTGTTTCCCTTTGTTAGGAGGCCGTCCTAAATGGCTGTGGTCGCCGTTCTCACCATGAGGACGGGCCACTACGCTCCGGGGTTTCACTTTTTCCAGGAGGCACCCAACATGGCTGCCAACTGTGTAAATGCCACGTGGGTGTGCCCCTGCAGTCTGGGGGTTTCCCTTTGTTTAGGGACTCTTCAAAGTGGCTGCTTGCGGCGCCATCTTGTTCCCTCAACCTGCACCTTACCTGCTGAAGCCAATCTGAAAACCAACCCTTTCTTCCCATCATGTTCCTTTTATGTTCCTTCTCTCTCCCCCCCCCCCCCCCCCCCCCCCCCGCCATCCTCCCATTCCTCTCCATTGTTACCCCCTATGCGCTCCCACTCCCTGCCAGGCACTGTCTCCCTGCCAGGCGGCGCGCTGCGGCTCCCCTTGCTGTCTGACGTCCCGTGCTAGCTGTCTCTGCTAGTGTGGTGGCCTGCTCCCGGAGCTGATCTTGCCCTGACTTACGTTCGCTGACTGTCCACTTTGCTTGCCTGCACCTCAACCTCACCTGCATTCCCCTGTCCTCGTCCTTCCCTGTGACCCTGTCTTTTTGATCAGAGCAAGGCACCACAGTCCCGCTGATTTGCATCAAGTGACCAAGAAGTCTCTATCTCTTTAGCTATTGTGATACCATTAATTCACTGTGAGACCATGAGGACAAATGAACATTGGGCTTTAATATCCATGAACTCGCCTGCCAGAGTCGGCTGTACAAATGAGTGCCCCCCACAGGTGGCCGGACTATATATGGCCCCAGTGAGGGCCGTATGGTACATCGACTAACAGTGATTGGTTACAGTGTGGAACAAGGTGCCAAACAAAGCAAATACATGAGCAAGAACAGCAGAGGACATTGTGAATAGTGTTCTTACTGGGAACACTATTCACAGTACAGTACCTGGAAGTATCATCATTTCCAGGTCACGGGTCACATTATTATACAGGCAGTACAGACAGCTCATGCATTGGGTGAAGTACATTCACCACATTCACGCCCTGTTAAAAAAATCAAGTCCAGCAGGGGTGACGTGGGGTCCATTAGAGATTCAGGCTGTCTGGAGGCCAGATCGATCTTTTGGACCTCCTCAGCTCTGGCGATGCGGCGGGCACGGTCGTTGCAGATGGTGACTCCGGGAGCGTTGTGTCTGGAGCTTGAGCCTCAGTCAGGCGTGCCGGAGGTGGTTGGGGGGGTGGGGGTAGGCAAGGGGGTGGCGTGTGGCACCAGGGCCGGTGCGGGCCGAGACAGGAGACCCAGGGGGGCGCAAGGTGTGCAGAGGGTGGCTGTAGGTAGAGGCGGGGGGGGGGGGGCGCGTTGGCAGGGCAACCAGCTGGCACTAGATCGTGTAGGGAGACCATATCATGCCGTCCGTCCTGGTGCGCGATGTAGGCTTACTGGGGGTTGACGTGCAGCAGCTGGACCCTCTCGACCAGTGGGTCGGTCTTATGGCTCCTCATATGCCTCCAGAACGGACAGGTCCCGGGGTTGTCAGCCAAGATGGAAGAGAGACCCCGGAGATGGACTTCCAAGGGAAGCGAAACAAGCGGTCGTAAGGTGTCACGTTCGTGGCTGTGCAGAGGAGTGATCTGATGGAGTGGAGGGCGTCGGGGAGGACCTCCTGCCAGTGGGAGGTCGGGAGACTACTTGACCGGAGGGCCAGAAAGACGGCCTTCCATACCGTCGTGTTCTCCCTCTCCACCTGTCCGTTTCCCTGCAGGTTATAGCTCGTAGTCCTGCTCGAGGCGATGCATTTGCTGAGCAGGTACCTACGTAGCTCATCACTCATGAACGATGTGCCCCGGTCGCTGTGGACGTAAGCAGGGAAACCGAACAGTGTGAAGATGCTGTGCAGTACCTTTATCACATTGGCCGAGGCCATGTCGGGGCAGGGGACTGCGAAGGGGAAGCGGGAGTACTCGCCGATGACAGGCAGGAAGTATATATTATGGTTGGTGGAGGGGAAGGGCCCTTTGAAGTCCATGCTCAGGCGCTCAAAGGGTTGGGAGGCCTTTACCAGGTAGGCCTTGTCTGGCTGGTAGAAGTGCGGTTTGCACTCCGCACAGACCTGGCAGTCCCTGGTCATGGCCTTAAACTCCTCGGTGGAGAAGGGCAGATTGCGGGCCTTAATAAAGTGGGTAAGCCGGATGGCCCCAGGTGACAGAGGTCATTGTGGATAGCCCGACATCAGTCAACTTGCACGCTGGCGCATGTGCCAAGGGCAGGGCATCTGGGGGCTCGTTGAGCTTCCCAGGACAATACTTGATATCATAATTGTAGGTGGAGAGTTCGATCCTCCACCTCAGGATTTTGTCATTTTTTATTTCGCCCCGTTGTGCGTTGTCAAACATGAAGGCGACCGACCACTGGTCGGTGACGAGGGTGAAACTCCTACCGGCTAGGCAGTGCCTCCAGTGCCACACGGCTTCCACTATGGCTTGTGCTTTCTTTTCGACCATCGAGTGTCGGATCTCGGAAACGTGGAGAGTTCTAGAGAAGAATGCTAACGGCCTGACTGCCTGGTTGAGTGTGGCGGCCAGTGCAACGTCTGATGCATTGCTCTCTACCTGAAAGGGGACGGACTCATTCACCGTGTGCATAGCGGCTTTGGTGATGTTGGCCTTGATGCGGCTGAAGGCCGAGCGAGCCTCAGCCATCAGGGGAAAAGTGGTGGTTTGAATAAGTGGGCGGGCTTTGTCCGCATAGTTGGGGACCCACTGGGCATAGTAGCAGAACAGCCCCAGGCATTGTTTGAGGGCCTTGAGGCTGTGGGGAGGGGGAAGTTCTGTGAGGGGGCGCATACGGTCAGGGTCGGGCCCTAGAACTCTGTTCTCCACGACGTAGCCGAGTATGGCCAGTCGTGTAGTACGGAAAACGCACTTCTCTTTGTTGTCTGGGAGGTTGAGAGAATGGGCGGCCTGGATGAACCTCTGAAGTTTGGCATCATGGTCCTGCTGATCATGGCCGCAGATGGTCACATTGTCCAAGTACGGGTATGTAGCCTGCAAACCGTACTGGCCCCCCATTCAGTCCATTGTTCTCTGAAAAACTGAGACCCCGTTAGTGACGCCGAAGGGGACCCTGAGGAAGTGGAAGAGTCGGCCGGCTGCTTCAAAAGCCGTGTAGTGGCGTTCTTCCGGGTGGATTGGGAGCTGGTGGTACACGACTTCAGATCGACCGTTGAGAACACACGGTACTGTGTGATCTGGTTGACCATTTCCACGATGCGGGGGAGGGGGTACGCATCCAGTTGCGTGAACTGGTTAATAGTCTGGCTGTAATCTGCAACCATCCGGTTCTTTCCCCGGTCCGGACGACCATCACCTGCGCTCTCCAGGGGCTGTTGCTGGCCTCGATGATCCCTTCACTCAGCAGTCGCTGGACCTCCGACTTGATAAAAGCCATATCTTGGGAACTGTACCGCCTGCTCCTGGTGGCGATGGGCTTGCAGTCAGGAGTGAGGTTCGCAACGAGCGAAGGGGGGGTGACCTTGAGGGTCGCGAGGCTGCATACCGTGAGACGGGTAAGGGACCACCGAACTGTTGGGTCAGGCTTCGGTGACTGCATTGGAAGTCTAATCCAAGCAATAGGGGAGGCGCAGAGGTAAGGGAGGACGTACACCTTAAAACAGGCGTACTTGGCACCATGCATCGCGAGGTTAGCGATACAGTACCCCCGGACCTGGACCAAATGGGATCCGGAGGCAAGGGAGATGGTTTGGAATGCGGGGTATATGGGAAGGGAGCAGCGCCTTACCATGTCGGGGTGGATAATGCTCTCTGTGCTCCCGGAGTCTAAAAGGCAGGGGGTCTCATGCCTGTTGATCCGGACGACCATCATTGAGTTTTTCAAGTGCATCGGCTGCGACTGGTCGAGGGTAACTGCACCCAGCTGCGGGTAGCCAGCATGGTCAGCGGTGTCGGGGTCACAAAATGGCGGCCCCCATGAGTCGCATGTGTCGGGTTGGTTCGAAGATGGCGACCAAGATGCCCGCACCCATCCGTCGCACGTGTCAGTCGGTGTTGGAGTCGGCGGGCAAGATGGCGGCCCCCACGAGTCGCACGAGGCTGATGACGCGTCTGAAGGGGGCGTTCCGGGCAGGCACGCAGCCACATTGTGCCGTGTGCGGGCCAGTGAGTCCATAGGTCGGGCCTGGTGAATGTTCGATTTCGGGGCTTTAGGTCAACCCAGACAGACTCTGGCGAACTGTCCCTTTTCCCCACAGTTGCTGCACGTCGCTGTGCGGGCTGGGCAGCGCTGCTGGGGGTGTTGACCCTGACCCAGAAATAGCACTGCGGTTCCCGGGGCTGGACTGGTAGCCATGCGGCACAGGCCCGCGACGTAGTCAGGTCCGACGGGGGTCGCAACGATGGTGTCCACGAGGGGTTCCCGGGTCCTCGGGGAACGCACTGAGGTTTTGGTATGCCACCTCTAACGACGTGGCTAGCTTTACCGTATCCCGCAGGTTAGTGGTCCCGTTTTCCAGCAAGTGCTGCCAGATGTAGTTCGATCGGACTCCAGCCACATTGGAGTCTCGGACCTGAAGATTAATGCGTTCCTCCGCGGGCACGTCCCGGTAGCTGCAGTTCCTCGCGAGTAGGGTCAGTTTTTCCAGATACTCGTCTCGCGATTCCCCAGCGCATTGACGGCGAGTCGTGAGGAGATGTAGGCCTACACCTTATTTTCAGGATTTACGAAATGCGCCTTGAGGGTTACGACCGCCGCCTCGTACGTGGCCGCTTTCTCGATCATCACAGAAATTCGATGGCTCACCCGAGCGTGGAGGAGACGCAGCTTGATGGTTTCAGTGGGAGGTGTTGTGAAGGAGTCGAGGTAGCGGAGCCAATGTTCAAAGATCTCCTTGGCTTCTGACGCGCGTGCGTCGAGTTGGAGCTTTTTTTTTAGAACAGTACAGCACAGAACAGGCCCTTCGGCCCTCGATGTTGTGCCGAGCAATGATCACCCCACTCAAGCCCACGTATACCTATCCCAGTAACCCCCATTAACCTTTTTCTTTTAGGACACTAAGGGCAATTTAGCCTGGTCAATCCACCTAACCCGCACATCTTTGGACTGTGGGAGGAAACCGGAGCACCCGGAGGAAACCCACGCACACACGGGGAGGATGTGCAGACTCCACACAGACAGTGACCCAGCCGGGAATCGAACCTGGGACCCTGGAGCTGTGAAGCATTTATGCTAACCACCATGCTACCGTGCTGCCCTAAAACTGGGCCAAAGAAGGTTCAAGATGAAGAATCAGAAAGTTGTTACAATGGAGGCAAATATCCTTCATTAAAGGTGTATATGCACTGACCGACTTCTTTGGAGAGAATTGGTCACCTCGACTCACCTCAGTTGAAGCCAGGGGTGGGTGGGTTTAAGGGACTGTTGAATCAAGATTGAAATGACTAAAATTTGAACTTCTTACCTGGATCCACCAATCGCTGGATGAGGGGTCAGTCCAGTTTGGGGGGTTAGTCCGGGAGTGGGGTGGGTTTGAACTGGGTCGCACCTGGAGGCGGGGGGGGGGGGGGGGGGGGGGGGGGGGGGGGGGGGGGTTTGCCTTGGGAGTGGGTTCCCTGGGGTTTGGTGTGTGTGGGGTGATGTCCCGTGTGAGGCTTGGTCTGGGTTATTTAAATGTTTGGAGTTAGAAGTGTTCTTTTCCTCTAATCGTTTCAGTGTAGTTATCAGGGTAAAACTGGCAGAACCATCCGAAGTTCGCAATTTAGATCACTTCTAGCCCAACACAATTGTCCAGAGGAAGTCAGCACTTCCTCTGCCGGGTAAACCCTTACATGGGAACTTCCTGGAGGGATTCCCCACGGCATCATTGGGGCATCATTGGGGTAGCCTCTAAATGTGACGCTGGGGAACCAGGAAGTTATGGCCCATTATTTCATGCCAGCTCGAGACACCAGAATCAAAGTCCAATGGCTTATTCCTTCTTGGAGATTAGTGGGCTGCAAATCAGTGCTGAATAATTCATTTTTCTAGTGATGTTCACTTCATTAATCAGATAGGCATACTGAGATGAATTAGCCTTGTAGGCGATGGTAGAGAATGTCCAGCAGAAACATTGTAAATGGAGTCAGGTGTCCAACCTGGGCCAGAGCTACTTGTCTGCGAGACTGCTAGTTAGATGGAAAACAACAAACTGAATTATGCAGTTCAGCAAGTCAATATTACTTGTTTCACAAGCCAGCGACCCATGTTACATGCCTCCCACCTCCTTCCCAGGTCTTTGACAAAGGATGTGTATCAACTATCAGGATTGTAACAACTGCTGAATGTGGGGACTTCCAATGATGGTGATGTGCTGAGTGGACACACATTAGGTGGCACTCCTGCAGACCAGAACCAAATACGCACTTTTAGGCGAATTTTGCCCGAAAATTCAAAGGCAACTCAACCTCAACTGAGAGAAGAAAAGACTAGGACCAAAATGCCAGCGAGCGGGAGCTCGAGGGGTCAAAGGGTCGGCCACGGGCAGCAGGCAAATGGGCTGGCGGACCAACGAGGCGAGGGAGCCCTGGGCACCCAAGAGAGAGGGAGACCGACGACCCAAGCATCAGAGTCTCCGAACCATCTGGAGACGGATGGAAGACAGTCCACATGAAGGTGCTGAACGCCATGAAAGAGGCAATAAGAGTTGAAATCCAGCTGGTGGTCAAGGTGGCGGTGACAGGGGTGATGGTCATCATGCAAAAAACGATCGGCGGATTGCAGAAGAAGGTGGAAGCACAGGAAAAAACAATCCACGAACTGGCGAAGCCTCAACAGACCAGAGCGACAGGATCATCATCCTGGAGGAAGAAGTCAGAAGGTTGGTGGCGGCCCAAGGGAAATTAAAAGGGAAAGTCGAGGACCAAGAAAGTCGAGGGCCAGAAGGTATTGAGGGCTAAGACATGACAGGCTACATCGCCCAAATGCTGGGCAACCTAGTCGGGAAAGACAGGTTCCCCAACCCCCCAGAGATCGACAAAGTGCACAGGTCATTCAGGCTGAAATCCAAGGTGGGCGAACAACTGAGGGTGGTCATCGCAAAGCTGCACCAATACCAGGATCGTGAGAAGATCCTGAGGTGGGCGAGACAGACCAAGGTGAGAAGGGCACCTGGGAAGATCACAAAATCTGAGTGTATCAAAACATTAGGGCAGACTTGGCAACACGCAAGGCCAAATTTAATCAGGCAAAATCGATTCGGACTGCTGTCCCCAGCCAGGTGCTGGTTAACATTCCACAACAAGGAGCACTACTTTAACACCCCGGTGGAGACAAATACATTTGTATGGACCAACGGCCTGGACAAGGGGCAGCAATGAAGGTGGATCAGAAAAAGATAGCTGTGGTGAATGTACTTCACCTAATGCATGAGCTGTCTGTACTGCCTGTATAATAATGTAACCCATGACCTGGAAGTGATGATATGGGCTACTTCCAGGTACTGTACTGGAATCCCGGTGAGCTCCGCCTCTGGCTCCACCCTCACCGGGGCCATATATAGTCCGGCCACCTGTGGGTGGCACTCATTTGTACAGCCGACTCTGGCAGGCGAGTTCATGGATATTAAAGCCTAATGTTCACTCGTTCTCACGGTCCCACAGTGAATTAATGTTATCACAATTTAGTTTCCATCAACAGCACCATGGAAGCCGCTCTGACCAGGTCTGCAGGAGTGCCACCTAATGTGTGTCCACTCAGCACATCGCCATCATTGGAAGTCCCCACATTCAGCAGTTGTTACAATCCTGATAGTTGATACACATCCTTTGTCAAAGACCTGGGAGGGAGGTGGGAGGCATGTAACATGGGTCACTGGCTTGTGAAACAAGTAATATTGACTTGCTGAACTGCATAATTCAGTTTGTTGTTTTCCATCTAACTAGCAGTCTCGCAGACAAGTAGCTCTGGCCCAGGTTGGACACCTGACTCCATTTACAATGTTTCTGCTGGACATTCTCTACCATCGCCTACAAGGCTAATTCATCTCAGTATGCCTATCTGATTAATGAAGTGAACATCACTAGAAAAATGAATTATTCAGCACTGATTTGCAGCCCACTAACCTCCAAGAAGGAATAAGCCATTGGACTTTGATTCTGGTGTCTCGAGCTGGCATGAAATAATGGGCCATAACTTCCTGGTTCCCCAGCGTCACATTTAGAGGCTACCCCAAATGATGCCCCAATGATGCGTGGGGAATCCCTCCAGGAAGTTCCCATGTAAGGGTTTACCTGGCAGAGGAAGTGCTGACTTCCTCTGGACAATTGTGTTGGGCTAGAAGTGATCTAAATTGCGAACTTCGGATGGTTCTGCCAGTTTTACCCTGATAACTACACTGAAACGATTAGAGGAAAAGAACACTTCTAACTCCAAACATTTAAATAACCCAGACCAAGCCTCACACGGGACATCACCCCACACACACCAAACCCCAGGGAACCCACTCCCAAGGCAAACCCCCCCCCCCCCCCCCCCCCCCCCCCCCCCCCGCCTCCAGGTGCGACCCAGTTCAAACCCACCCCACTCCCGGACTAACCCCCCAAACTGGACTGACCCCTCATCCAGCGATTGGTGGATCCAGGTAAGAAGTTCAAATTTTAGTCATTTCAATCTTGATTCAACACTCCCTTAAACCCACCCACCCCTGGCTTCAACTGAGGTGAGTCGAGGTGACCAATTCTCTCCAAAGAAGTCGGTCAGTGCATATACACCTTTAATGAAGGATATTTGCCTCCATTGTAACAACTTTCTGATTCTTCATCTTGAACCTTCTTTGGCCCAGTTTCCCAGGCCCTAATATCCCTGCCAGGTAAAATGGCGAGACCAGCCAGATGCATAAATCCAGTGCATTTATAGAGCATTGCCTTTTTAAAATTAATTTATGAGTCATGTTGTCAGCTGGATCAGCATGTATTGCCCATCCCTAATTTTCCTTGAGAGGGCTGTGGATTCGGAGTCACATGTAGGCCAGACCAGGTGAGAATAGCAAATTTCCTTCCCTAAAAGACCAGATGGGTTTTTAAACAACCAACAATGATTTCATGGTCATCCTTAGACTTTTAATTCCAGATTTTTTAAAATCTGCATGGTGGGATTCAAACCCGGGTCTCCACAGCATTGCTCTGGGTCTCAGGATTGCTGGGCCAGTAACAAGGCCATTCAATCACTGCCCACCCTTTAAAGTACTGAACTGTAGTCTAACAATAAAACAGTTGTCATAATGAGTTCTGTTGCTGATTCAGTAAATGCCTGAACAAGCTATTTTGGAAATATCCTCACAATCTGTCCAACTCCCCATGCCCATCATCCCCAATCCTCCACTTAATCTGCCTGGTTCCTGCTTCGTCAACAATCATAACACCAGCAACAGCGACCTCTCACTCTCTCTCCTCGACCACCATCTCCACCCTGTCTTGCTCTCTCACTGACCAGCATCTTCACTCTCCCGATCAGCAATCTCTCTGCCGGTGATCAACACTTCCACCATTACATAATTTCTCCCACTTCCTCCCCAACTAGAACCCTAGCCAACAATCGCTCCTTTTATTTTGCTGCATTCTTCTCCTGCATCCTCTCCAGGCCAGGCTATCAATCAGGCTGATTGTTGGCCCAGTAAACCTGGGGGGGAAAAACTTCAAAGACAGCCTGCAGTTACCAACTGCTGGACATTCAGGAAAAACAAACTCCTCCCTTCCTCTCCGAATGCAAATCCCTGTGAATATCACCGCCAGTTAGTTTCATGAAAGCTGATGTGTGAGGTAACAAACAAAACACAATCTTAAACATGGAATCAAGAGGCTGGCACCTCATTTGTAACAAACATACTTGGTTCACTATTGTAACACAAATGTTGATTTGGGTTAAACAACAATCAGAGAAATTTCACAGCACAGCTTAGTGTATTCATTAGTAATAAAGAATAACACCTTTGTCACTCAATGGTTACGAATGGAGGAAGAGCAGCCAATTGCCAACTTCAGCACGTCGCACAATTACATGTTGACAATGCAATGACATTGATGCAATTAATTTTCAATGTAACTTATATTCACCCTTGGGTGAGGTTTGCCAAATACTTTCTAATGTACACAGTGCTCCTAAAAATAAACTGTTTCACTTATGGGAAGGAAATCAGAAGAAATGCGAAATTGTTATGCAAGGATGATTACAAATGATTAGGACTGTTATGGGCCAGGGTTTAGAGAACCCCAAAGTGTATCATGGAGTTCACCTGACCCACAACTTTTAAAAGATTGTGATATGGGGTGCACACAGCCCACTCGACAGGTGTGGCACAGCAGAAATGGAAAAGTATTTTTTACAGCAAAACAATGTTTATTCTATGAATCAAGTTAACCTTTTTAAAACATAGAGTGAACACCTTAGCAACCATTAATTCAAATACAACCCCCAAAGACTACAACACTAAGTAAGCTTTAAGCTTTCCTTTTTAACATCCATACGACTTAAAAAAACAAAACCTTTATCAGAAGCACATCAGGTTAAAGTCACTACTGAAAACATTTAGAATTCTGAATTCACCAAATGATCAAGAGATAGTCTTTTGATGGCACTGAGATCAGCAGTACACCTGCTTGGTCTGGCTTCAGCTCAACACTGAAAACACAACCCTGCAGCCTGCTCAAACACAAAAGTAAAAAGCTGACAGAGCTCAGCTGCACCCACTCTTTGACATTATTGCAGTAGTAAACACCCATTTTTTAAAGGTACTCTCACTACAGATATTTATATACACACTCATTTCTAAACACCCACTTCTTAAAGGTACTCTCACATGACACCTCCCCCCCAAGAAAAAAAAACAAACCATCAACTTCAAGATGGTTTTATTTTTCACCTTTTCACTATCCTTTGAGAAATGCACACAATAAATATACTCTTTTGTTTCAAAAAACACACGCAAACAGGTATAATAATATAGTCCGTTTTTTCCGTTTTTCTTCCTCCAACTGAAATCCTTCTCGATTAACAGTGTCTTTGAACAAGAACATCTCTGCATGAACTGTCCATTTCTCTACGCCTCGGCATTTCTCTTTAAAGTCAGATACTTCAGTTCAACCTGATCACAGAGATCCTTGTAATTCTCCAACACAGGAGCATTGGTTATCACAGCTTTCAGGCAGTCAAATGCCTGTTGAAAGTCCGCTGTCCACTAAAATTTTCAACATTTCTTCAGCAAGTCCATCAGTGGAGAAATCACTCCAAAATCACTACAAAACGTTCGCCCAAATGTTCGATCAAATCCACTCTGGTTTAGCACAGGGCTAAATCGCTGGCTTTGAAAGCAGACCAAGGCAAGCCAGCAGCACGGTTCAATTCCCCTACCAGCCTTCCCGAACTGGCCCCAGAATGTAGCGACTAGGGGCTTTTCACAGTAACTTCATTTGAAGCCTACTTGTGACAATAAGCGATTTTCATTTCACTCATTTCATTTTCATTTCATTTCATGCCAAGAAATTGCATTATTTCCCTTTATCTCGAGGGTATTGAAAACTCCTCAATAACTGTTGGTTTCACATCACGTATGACCATTCGCCCTGTCTGATTGTATGGCCAAGCAAAGTGACTTGGGCTTTTCCAAATTCACTTTTGGCTAGGTTTATCACCAAACCCGCCTCCTGAAGTCGATCGAATAACTCCATCAGATGTTTTAAATGTTCTTTCCATGTCTGGCTGAAAATTACTAGATCGTCAATGTATACCGCACAATTGGGTAATCCTGAAACAACTTTGTTCGTAAACCGTTGAAATGTGGCTGGGGCGCTTTTCATGCCAAATGGCATAACTTTGAATTGGTATATACCATCTGGAGTCACAAAAGCTGAAATCGCCTTCGCCCTTTCGGATAAAGTTACCTGCCAGTAACCTTTAAGGAAAGACAGCTCGGAAATAAAAACTGATTGTCCCACTTTCACAATGCAATCTTCCAAGCATGGGATAGGATAAGAGTCCATTCTGGTAACTGCATTAACCTTTCTATAGTACACACAACTATTGAGTACCGTCTGGTTTTGGTACCATCATTATGGGTGAGCTCCATTGGCTGCAACCCACTTCAATTATGCAATTTTAAGCACACTCTCAATCTCTTTGTTAACCTGTGCCAATTTTAAAGGATTAAGTCTGTTGTTTGATTGGAACAGCATTTCCCACATCAACATCATGTATAGCCATTTTAGTACCTCCCAATTTATCTCAACAAATATGCCCATATGATATCAATAACTCTTTCAGTCCGTTTTTCCTCTGGAAGGTAACTCAACAATTTATCACAATTTTTAAGAACATCCTCATTTTCCAATTTAATTTGAGGTATGTCAAATTCAGTCATCTGGATTTGGTTTGTCACTTTGAGTTAGAATCATTAAAACCTCCTCCTTTTTCTCTTCTTCCCTTTCAAAGTACCTTTTAATCATATTCACATGACACACTCGGGGAGTCTTCCTTCTGTCTATTTTTCTTAACACGTAATTCACCTAACTTAATTTTCTTTCAGTCTGATAAGGTCCACAAAACCTAGCTTTTAAAGGCTCACATACCACTGGTAACAACACTAAAACTTTATCTCCACTGGCAAAACTACAAACTTTGGATTTCTTGTCCGCTACCCATTTTGTCACATTTTGTGCAACTTTCAAATGTTGTCTATCCAATTCACCTGCTCTATTTAATCATTCCCTGAAATTTGACACGTAATCCAATAATGTAATTTCCAACTTATCACTCACCAACTTTTCCTTAATGAATTTAAGTAGTTCTCTTACCACATGACCAAAAATTAATTCAAAAGGACTAAATTTGGTTGACTCATTAGGTGCATCCCTAATTGCAAACAGTACGAATAGAATTCCTTTATCGCAATCCTCTGGATAATTGTGACAATAAGCCCTCAACATTGTCATTAATGTCTGATGCCACCTTTCTAATGCTCCCTGCAATTCTGGATGGTATGCAGTTGATTTAAACTGTTTCATTCCTAAGCTATCATAACTTCTTTGAATAACCTTGAGGTAAAATTTGATCCTTGATCCGATTGTATTTCTGTGGGTATTCCATATCTAGTAAAGAATTTAAGGTACTCCTCCACATTCTTTTTAGCTGTAATACTATGCACTGGAGTGGCCTCTGGAAACCTAGTAGACACATCCATTATAGTCAAAAGGTATTGATTCACACTTTTTGTTTCAGGAAGCGGTCCTGCGCAATCAATTAGGACCCTTGTAAAAGGTTCCTCAAATGATTGAATGGGTATTAAGGGCACTTTGGTATTAAGTGGTTTTATCACTGCTTGAGATTTCTCTATCACTTGACATGTGTGAAATGATTGACAAAATTTAACTATATCTTTATGTAGTCCAGGCCAATAAAAATGTTTCTGGATTTTAGCTTGAGTTTTCCTTATTCCCAAATGACCTCCTATTGGTACCTCATGTGCAACTCGCAACACCTCCTTTATATACCCTACCGGCAATACTACTTGATGAACTTCTGCCCACTTTTCATCCGCCTGCACATGTAAAGGTCTCCATTTTCTCATCAAGACATCACTTTTACGGTAACAAACGCTACTTTCTTATCCTATTTTACCACATCAGCCTTCACAGTGCTTTTCTTCAACCAACAACACTGTGACTTTAAATGGCCTAGTTTATTACAATGAAAACAGTTGAAATTTTTCATTTCTTTTCTACCCTCCTGGATTTCCTTTTTAATCTGAGGTACACACTCCTTATTATCTCCCATCAGATCACCTTTACGTTTACCACTTGAGTATTTCTCATGTCCCCAGTTTCTATCCCTCACAGGCTGAAAATTCTGTCGCAAACCAAGCTTTGGTTTATGAACTAATTCATAATCATCTGCCATTTCTGCTGCTAACCTCACAGTTGTAATCCTCTGCTCTTCCACATGAGCTCTCACTACATCAGGAATTAAATTTTTAAACTCCTCCAAAAATATAATTTCTCTGAGAGATTCATACGTTTGGTCTATTTTCAAAGCCCTTATCCACCTATCAAAATTACACTGTTTGGTCCTTTCAAACTCCATGTATGTTTGACCATATTCTTTCCTTAAATTTCTAAGCCTTTGTCTGTAGGCTTTAGGCACTAGTTCATATGCACCTAAGATGGATTTTTTCACCTCCTCATACGTTCCAGATACCTCCTCCGGTAGTGATGCAAACACTTCACCAGCCATACCTACCAGCTTTGTTTGAATCAGTAATACCCACATGTCCTGTAGCCATTTCATGTGTTTAGCTACCTTCTCAAATGAAATGAAAAAGGCTTCCACCTCCTTCTCATCAAACCTTGGCAATGCTTGGACATATTTAAATAGATACCCACCAAGCCTTCGACTTTGATGCTCTATATCACTATCCACCAACTGTACGTTTCCCTTTACCTCTGCCAATTTTAACTGACTGTCATGTTTCATGGCCATTTTCTGAAGTTCAAACTCTCGCTCTTTATCTTTTTCCCTGATCTGTATCTCCTGTTCTATCTTTTTGTTCTGCGAGGGCTATTCTTTCTGCTTCCTTTCTTCTCTCTCTTTTTCCTCTCTCTCTCTTTTTCTTTCTCTCTCTTTTTCCTCTCTCTCTTTCATAGTCAAGCTGCTTTAATTATTTCTCATGTTCCATTTGTTTAATTTGTAGCTGAAATTTTGCTATTTCCAATGAGTCAAACTGTATCTCAGGCAACGTTAAATGCTTAGCCACGATCATAATGATGTCATCTTTTCGCATTTTGTCAGGTAATGTTAACTGCAATGTTTTTGCCAAATTTAACAGTCTGCTTTTAGTCTCTGTCTCTAAGGTACTGCGTATGACCGTCTCCACCTCCAAAAACTTCAGAGCCCCTGAAAGAGCCATTGTCCTCAACATACTCCCTACTTCAACTAAAATACCACACCTGAAAAGCAACCACAGTATGCTAATACTAACTGTTTTTAAATTCACTAAGCCAATCCAATAGACAGACTTTTATCCAGCTTGAGCCCCCAATTTGTTATGGGCTAGGGTTTAGAGAACCCCAAAGTGTATCATGGAGTTCACCTGACCCAAAACTTTTAATAGATTGTAGTATAGGGGACACACGGCCCACTCTTCAGGTGTGGTACAGCAGAAATGGAAAAGTACTTTTTAAAGCAAAACAATGTTTATTCTATGAACTCAAGTTAACCTTTTTAAAACATACAATGAACATCTTAGCAACCATTATTTCAAATACAACCCCCAAATTCTACAACACTAAGTAAGCTTTAAGCTTTCCTTTTTAACATCCATACGACTTAAAAACAAAAACTTTATCAGAAGCACATCAGGTTAAAGTCACTACTGAAAACATTTAGAATTCTGAATTCACCAAATGATCAAGAGATAGTCCTTTGATGGCAGAGAGAACAGCAGTACACCTGCTTGGTCTGGCTTCAGCTCCAACACTGAAAACGAAACTAAAACACACCCTGCAGCATGCTCAAAAATGAAAGTAAAAAGCTGACAGACAGCCCAGCTCCATCCACTCTCTGACATCACTGCAGTAGTAAATGCCCATTTCTTAAAGGTACTCTCACTACAGATATTTATATACACACCCATTTATAAACACCTATTTCTTAAAGGTACTCTCACATGACAGACAATCCCATGGTCTGTCCTATACTGAGTTAATTCATCAACAGTCAGGTCATGTTGTCCCTGGAATGGGGAGAGGAAATATTCAAGTGAACGTACAGCTTATTGGGAGGTACTCAAAGATGTTTGAACTTTTCAGTACCTGCTTTAAGGAAACTGAAAGATTGATTAGAACTCTGCAGTAATTACTTTCTAAAGGAGCTGAGTTTTGTTAAAAAAAACTGTTACGCCTACAATCCAGAAGACTCTAAAAAGGAAATCTCTGGTCAGACTCCTGGACCAGCTCTGAATAGTGTCCAAGGCAGTCTCTAGTCAGTCTCAAGGACAGTCTTCATTCAGTTTCCTGCACAGTGTTGGGAAATCACATTTGACCAACATATTTGAGTTCTTTGAGGATGTAACAATGTAACTTGGATTTCCAAAAGTTGCTTGATAAGGTGCCATAGCAAAGGTTATGATACAAAATAAGAGCTCATGGTTAGGCAGTAACATGGTTAGAGGATTGGCTAGCTAACAAGAAGTAGAGAGCAGGGATAAATTGGTCATTTTTGGGTTAATAAGCTATAACTCATGGGTGTCACAGGGATCAATGCTGGAGCCTCAACTATTTGCAATCTGTATAAATGTCTTGGATGAAGGGACCAAATGTATGATTGCTAAATTTGCTGAAGATACAAAAATAGGTGGGAAAAAACTTTGCAAGGAAGATATAAGGAGTCTGCATAAAAATATAGATAGTTCAAGTGAGTGGGCACAAAAATAATGTGGGAAAATGTGAACGTTGGCACAAAGAAGCAGTATGCTCTTTAAATGGAGAATATTGCAGAACTCTGTGGTACAGAAGGATCATGAATCATAAAAAAATAGTATAGACTTACAGCAACTGATTAGGAAAGCAAATGGAATGTTATCATTTATTGCAAAGGGAATGGAATAAAAAATGTTTGGAGATGTTTTGCTGCAGTTGTATGGGGCATTGGTAAGATCATGGCTTACAGTTTTGTTCTCCTTTGTTTAAAAAACTGATAATATGTTAGAAACAAAGGTTAGACAGATTGGGTCAATACCTATCAGGGTTGAGAAGAATGAGACCTGACATTATTGAAACATATCAATGACCATGACAGGGTAGATCCTGAGAAGATGGTTCCCTTTATGAGAGCATCTAGAACTAGGGGACACAGTTCAAAATTAAGTCATCTCCAATTTAAGACAGAGATGAGGAGAATTTTTTTTTCTCAGAGGGTCATGTGTCTGTGAAATTCTCTTCCCCCCGAGAGCAGAGGAGACTGGGTCATGGAATAATTTTAAAATTGAGTTAAACAGATTTTTAATTGATAGGGGAATCAAAGGGTATAGAGGGTAAGACAGAAAAGTGGAGGCCACAATCTAATTAGCCATGATCTTATCAAATGTCAGAGCAAGCTTGAGGAGCCAGATGGCTGACTCCTGCACATAATATGTATGTTCATATGTTCTGACCATAGACAGTCCACGAGACCAATTGGGGACGATCCAGAGCAGTGACTAGATACTGCCCATGGGACTGAGCAAAGACAGTCCAGGAGACAAACCAGAGACTGTCCAGGATACTGATTGGTGTCAGTTTCGGTGAACACCACACAGGGGCTTGGATTCTCCATTTCAGTGGCTAAGTGCCGGCGCGAACGGAAAATCTGTGGGAGGTTTACAAGGGAAAAATCAGCGCCATCCCCTCACTGATTCTGGGACCGGTGAGGGACTAGTAGTGGCGCCGGGTGAAACTCCCGGCTCCCGCACCGAAAACGACCGGAGAATGGCCAGGTCCTTGGTCACTCATGCCCACGGCTGATGACCTGCAGCGGTCGCGCTGTATTAAATGGTGGCAGTCGTGCGTGGACCCAACCCACCATATGCGGCCCCACAGGCCACCCTCTGGCCAGCCCTGGCCACTCCACACCAGTTCCCCAGCCCTCGGGGAAGACCCCCCCGCCCCCGGCCAGTGGCACGGGTTCGGGTCGAGAGTGGCAGTGCTGCCCACAACGGGTTCCCGAACGCTAAGACCACACGTGTCCCTGTCGGGAACCCTGCCTATTGGGGGCGGAGCATTGAGGGAGGGCCGGCTAATGACGCACCCTCGGCATTGCAACGGCACGCTGCGGTGATGCCATTTCCGAAGGGGCGGAGCATGGCTCACTGGCATCAAACCAGCGCCGGCCTCGATTTGGGAGTTGGACTCGATTCTCCGCCCAATCGCCAATTACGATATCAAATTTGGGCAATGGAGAATCCCGCCCAGGAAGTCAATGGGTTTTACCTTTCAGTCTCCCAAACAAGAAGAATTGGCCTATTCTGAGTTTTGAGGTTTACTTCAAATTAGGGCACATGAATCTCTAGCATAAAACCAATTGATTAGAAACGTTTGTCACCTTGGTTGTTCTTACTGCTCATAAAGCATGAAAAAAGTTAAAACAAAAATCCATGGCACAGATAGATGTAGAAGTAAGATGACAATAGGAACTGGTTTGCTTTTTGATGACCTTATGAATAGCCTGTCAACTAACTGTCCTGGCTCACACATGGAAAATGTTGCACAAAACATAGGAAAGGGAAAAGAAAAGGTGTAATGGAGGAATTGGAAATGAGTACTTTATGCAGTTGTGCCAAGCTAATTGACATAACTGACATACTTGTGTATGAATGCAACACTATCCTAACCTTATTTTCCATTCGCTTGCATGTTTTGAACGAGTAGTTTTATCGCACTGAACAATTAAACTCATTCTATGGAGTATTGGCGCCAGCGGATAACGTTGTGAAGAACAAACTATAGAAAACAAATAAAAGTACTAATGGTCGTTATAGGAGGGGAAAAGTCCGGTACGAGGTTTGGATACACTGCGATGTCTATCTACCTTGTACTTAAGACCTCCTTTGAAGTAGCCAACGAAAGTGGTGGACTCGTAATCTTGCTGCTCCCGATACTGAACCGGTTTCCCCCCCAGGTAGTCATCCATTTGCACGGTAAATATCGCAGCGGCGCTACTTTCATCCTGGGAGCACTCTTTGCCTAAAGGAAAATGAAGCAGTGTGTAATTATTACCGCCGTGTCCTGCTGAGGGAAACAACATGCCCACGCAGTTAAGCTCAGCCTCACCTAACCAAAAGTGGAGATTGTAAGAGAAGTTGTTGCTCCTCACGATGGTCTGCATCACCAGGTAAGCGTCTCCCACATAGAAACTGCCATGGAAAGCCTGTGGCACCGGTACCAGCTCCAAATGCTCCACTCTCCACACCTGGATCCCTTCCTTTTTGCCAGCGTTTTCGAACTCCTTGTGGTACAGCACCATCCTGCCCCGTCTCCAGATGTGCTGAGCTGAGCGAGAACTCTCTCTACCACAAAACTTTGCTGCAAGCGTCTCTGCAACTCTGCACACTTCAGCTTTAAAGGAAACGAGGGAGAGGGGGCGTGTGGCAGCAGACGTGTGATGTCAGGACCCGAGCCTGTGAAAAAAATAACACAACACGGAACTGAGTGCTGAGCAATAAAAAAAAAATCAGCCCTGGATGAGCTAATAAGAATTGGATTCTGACTGGAAACGCTTGCCCCGGTCGCCCCTGCTCCGTACTGACTCTCTCCAGGCGCGCGAACCGCCCAGGCTGAAGTCAAGTTTGACAAACTCCCCTCAGGAAGCCTCTCCCGGATTGTGCCTGGTTTATTCCGACCCGAGAAGGATAGGCGGACAGGGTGAGATGGAATAAATGGGAGGGTCAAGGTCCATGTGAGAAATAAACGTAGCCACGGATCAATAGGAAGGAATGGGACAGGATGAACGGCCCGTTTCTGTGGCGTATGCTCTTTATAAGCATCTCCACACATAATGGCTCTTTATAAACTCAGTCTTGGAACACTGGTTGCGCTGGTATTTTTCCTCTGGCGATTGGGCTAAAAAGAGCCACATCTCTCTTAAACCAGGTGCCGTGCTCTCGGTCTGGTAGGTGTGGCAGGTCCCCAGTGAGGATCCGCCTCAATCTCTTGGGCTGTACACCCCACGGAGGACCAATCCAGGGCAACATCAAGCCAGGCTGCAAATGTTGGCTGTTCCCGGTGCTCGATATCTTTGTGATGTTTTGAGTAAACAGACAATCCCACTTGCATTTTCAAAACTCTAAACAGTTGCCACCAGGCAGGAGTAGAGTTCTGACATGGATGTGAAAGGTAGTAAAAGAGGAATTCTGCCCACTGCGCTTTGCAATAGGGTTGCCAATCTTCCAGGGTTGCCCTATCCTCTACCAGGAATTGGTGTTCAATCTCGGGAGACCTGAATGGGGCAAGACAGATAACATGCTCTGGTGGGATACAGCAGAGTGGATAACTGGTTCAGATGCGAGGAGCTAAGGGAGAGAGGAGCTGCTGAGTGGGAGTGAGTTCAGGAGTGGGCGCGGGGTCGGAGAATCATCGGCGGGCCGCGCAAATTGTGCCATGCCGCTCCGATGCTGGCACGTGATTCTCTACAGAGCGGAGAATTGGCACCGGCGTGGTTGGCAAAACGCCAGTCGCAGGCTGCTCAATGCGGCCTGCCCACCGATTCTCCGGCCCGAATGGGCCGAGCAGCCATAAGAAAAGAGCTAAGTCCCGCCAGCGCCGTTCTAACCTGCTGTGGGCCGGTGGGACCTCGGCATGTAAGGGTCAGGATGCGGCCTTTAGGGGGGAAAGTGGGGTCTGACCATGGGAGGGCCTCCAATGTGGCCTGGCCCACGATCGGGGCCCACCAATCGGCGGGCCGGCCTCTGTGGCTGGGGGCCTCCTTTCCTGTGCGCCAGCCCTGTAGTCCTGCGCCATATTGTGCGGGGCCGGCATGTTGAAGGAGGCCACTGTGCATACGCGTGTTGGCGCCGGTGCCAGTGCGCATGTGCTTATTGGCGTCGGCGCAACTGCACATGTGCGGATCCCGTGGCGCCAAGTTCGCACCGGGATCTGCAGCTGGAGCGGCGCAAACCACTCCAGCACCGTGCTGGCCCCCTGGAGGGGCCAGAATTAGTCGTGGGAGCAGCCCGTTTACGACGGCGTGGACACTCTGCCGTGGGATTGGAGAATGCCGCCCCAGGCACTTGCAGGTTAGGGACTTTGCGCAAAAGGTCTGGAGGGAGTTCCCTAGGTTGACGGGATACACCCTGCTGGAGCGACTGTTGTGGAAGGGGAGGGAAAAATTGGGGATATATATACAAGTGGCTGGGGGAGCAGGGAGGCAAGCGGGTGGTGAAGATCAAGGAGAAATGGGAAGCAGAGTTGGGAGGGGAGATCATTTGGGGAGTATGAGTGTGGCACTGCATAGGGTAAACAGGACCTCTTGTGCAAGGATGAGCCTGATACAGTTTAAGCTGGTGCACAGAGTGCATATGCCTCAGGCGAAAATGAGTGGATTCTTTCAGGGGGTAGCAGATGAGTGTGAGAGGTGTGGGTGGGGGCCAGCGGATCATGCGCAGATGTTTTGGGGTTGCAAAAAATTGGCAAGATTCTGGGAGGGAGTATTTGCAGTCTTAGCCAGGATGGTGGAGGAGGAGGTGGACCGGACCCTTTGGTGGTGATATTTGGGGTTTCACAGAAGCCGGAGCTCATGGAGAGGAGGAAGGCCGATGTCGTAGCCTGCGCCTCTCTGATTGTGCAGCGGCGGATTTTGCTGGAATGGGAGTCGGCATTGCCACCGGGGGTAGCGGTTTAGTTGGATGACCTGCACGACTTCCTGCGGCTAGAGAAGATAAAGTATGAGTTAAGGGGCTGAGCAGGGGGTGGGGGTTGAGAAAAGGTGATGATGTTTGTGACCTTGTTTGAGGAGCTGTTCATTGCAGGGTAGTGGGGGAAGGGGGGGATGATGAAAAAGGGAAAACATTTGTACAGACTGTATAGTTGATTGTTGGGAAGTATGCTTCACGGAGTGCTTATTTGCTGTAACCTGGTTTGATGCATGTTTGTAATGAAATACATTTTTTAAAAAACTGGTTCTGATGCAGTTCTAAACTGTGTAAAGTGGATTTAACTAGGTGTAGAAGGATGCTCATCACTTTGACCGGCCAATAATCTGCTTTTGCTTTGCAGCTTATTTAATGTGATTCTCAATGGCGTGAGAAACTATAGATTCATGAAAAAAACATGTTTATTTAGTCATTTTCATTTGTTAGTTCTAAAAATATCAGAGATGGGAAAAATAGTCTTTTTGACAAAGTGGAATGTTTGAAACCAGGAAACCATGCAGTTAAATCTCTAGAGACATTTCTAACCCACAATTGGCAACCCCAGCTTTACCCTCTCCAGCTACCAGTTTTGGGCCTGAGGAGCTGTTTAACCACAGACTTGGAGAAGACTGTTGACAAGAAAAAGTATCTTGTAGTGGGCCCAGCCAGTGCATGATGCATTCTCATAGCCTTCAGCTAGGATGTGTTCATTGATTCAACTATTCTGCTCCATGGAATGCAGACTCAGTAAGGTAAATCCTTTGCCTCTTTATATCTCTCTCTCACACACACATTTAAGGGTCAATTTTGTTTGCCTTGCTAGAACAGTACAGATGGGTGTTTTAAAGGGGGCAGGGGGAGTTCCCCTTTGTTTTCAACACAATTCCCCTTGTTTTATTATTTGATCTGACAAGTCCTGGGATAGCCACCCACCCCAACTAGATAGGGATTAACTTTCAATGGAAACGTTATAATCAAATTATGTTATTGACATTCAAAAGGTGTGCCGGTTAGGTGGACTGACCATGCTAAATTGCCCCTTAGTGTTTAAAGATGTGCGGGTCAGGTGGAACGCCCACGATCAATGTGCAAAGTTACGGGGATAGGGCAGAGGAGTGGGCCAAGATAGAGTGCTCTTTCAGAGGGTCGGTGCAGACTCGGTGGGCTGAATGGCCTCTTTCTGCACTGCAGAGATTCCATGGAAACTCAAAAAAAATTTATCTTAAACATTTCAGGAGGCTGAATGGGGGGGAGAGGGGGTGAAAAAGAGTGAAAAATCTGTACAGACTGTATAGTTGATTGATGGGAAGTATTTTTCCCAGGGTGCTTATTTGCTGCAACCAATGTCCGTGTGGAGTTTGCACATTCTCCCCGTGTTTGCGTGGGTTTCGCCCCCACAACCCAAAGATGTGCAGGGTAGGTGGATTGACCATGCTAAATTGCCCCTTAATTGGAAAAAAAATAATTGGGTACTTTAAATTTATTAAAAAAGAAAGAAAGCAATTTCAGTTGAACGTGTGCATACTTACATTTACGCACAAACTTCGTTTTAAATATATTTGCATTTCTTTAGAAATTTCAAAAGTATAGAAAAAATGCAATCTTGTTTTTACTTTACAAACTATGACTTTAGACGAGATGAAGTAACTTGTCAAACACATACAATGTCACAAAATTTCTTACTGGCTCCACTGCATTTCACTATCCAAACATCTCAGTTGTCCCCTTCTCCATTCTCACCAAAAGCACTTACTTCCTGGTCTCCAGAGAGTGGCAACACAAAGTGATGAATATATAGGTGTTTTTCAGTGTTGACATGTGTCAGCCGTATTGACTGGCCTCATTTGATCGGTATTCCTCACTGACAAACTAACCCTAACGTCCCTCTCACTGTCCAGCAGCTGCCCACTTCCCGACCCATTGTTCACATCATGGGAATACCAGGGGCCATTGTGCCGGCTGTTGAGCAGCTTGACCATGGCGGGGGATGAGCCAGGAAAGGCGATCAGGCAGATAATTGGTAGTGAAGCCAAAATCATGCTGGGCACCGGACGCACGTCAAATTGCAATGCTCTGACGCCTCAACAGCGGAACCAATGCGTTCTACTCTGCCCGTACAATTAATGCTGTTGCATATCATTAATGGGCCTGACCTATATTCTCCCTGGACTCCGCGATGATCTTCCTCTACTGGGGGGAATTACTGACGGCGAGTGTGACTTGTGTTTTTAAAAATCAGGAAACAGGCACTGTGGCTGGTGAGGGAGAGAGAAGAGGTAGGACACACAGAGGCTGCCGGGAGTGAGGGGAGGGGGGTGTGGTGGGCCTCTACCACGCCAGGGGGGGGCAGCGAGGTGTGACAGGGTTGTCAAGAGGATAGGTTGTGGGGTCGAGGTGACCCCAGGTGTGGACCGCCATTGCCATGGTCTGCAAGGCATTCATCTTGCTGCGCACCCCACTGGCCACCCAACGTGGTCCCTAGTGGTGCAGAGTATGGTTGCCCCTACCCCACCATGCCTCCGCACCCCAGCTCCCCCAAACCAGCAACACTGCCGCCACCCCTACTGTCTGTCATCCAACGGCAGAGCAGCATGCGAGCCACCAAGGGCAATGCCCACATTAGCCCCTGCAGGAGGGCACAGACAGGGGCTGCAGAGCGTACCGCTGGCATGGGTAGTGTCAGTCACCGATACCCTTGACAGCAGGGATGGATGCCAGGGCCAGAGGCAACCATGGTGTCGGGAACTGACAGAGCCAAAGATGCGGTGGGCAGAGTGCCAAGGGAAACGGCTGAGGGTGGGTGTGGGGATAGGGAGTTGGGGGGGGGGGGAGGGTAGGGTGACATTCGGGGGCAGGGACTACAGTGCAGACCGGGGCTACCATGCAGCCCAGTGGACCTGGTTAGGCACGCGGTATGCTAACATGCTAACATGTTTCACTCCAACTCTCTGCGGACAATGGTCTTTGGACTGGTGGCTTCATCCTGGCTCATTCTACGGTTTCTGACCTCTTTGAGCCCCCCCCCCCCCCCCCCCAAACCCTCGGCCCTCGGCGGTTCTTGACCTCTTCAAGGCAACCCCCGTCAGCTGAGGGGTTGGCCTCTGAGCAAGAGGGATTATCCGCTGCGGTCATAGCTGATGACGCCCACCTGGAGGCCACAGTCCTACATGAGACCCAATACAGCGATGCCCATGCTGCGACCAGCTCCATAATTGAGCGGTGCATCGGCTCCTGAACATGCAGTCCAGGTGATTGGGCCGCACTTGAGGAGCCCTCCAGTATAGCACTAGAAGAGTCTCCCACATCATGGTGGCCTGCTGTGTCATTCACAACATTGCGCAGCAAAGGGGTGATATGCTGGAGGAGTGGGATGAATTCCAGGCCTGGTCTGATGATGAGGATGCAGGAGAGGGCGAGGATGGGCAGGACATGGGGTCTGGGCAGGCATGGGATCCCGCACAATGTGTGCGCCAGGGCTGACGCGCACGGATCACCCTAATCGCCTCCAGGTTCACCGACTAGGGGAACTGGCATGGACATCCAATCTCCACCCCCACCCCAAGGCTGACCACCCCCTCCGATGAACACCCTTCCTGCACAACCCTTACCCCCCCCCAACTTGCAACCCCCTCTGTGATGCCTAAACGCCTCACTATGGGGTGTGGGTCCTGGGTTGGCAGTAACAGCAAGTCTGATCCATGGAATGGAGGATGATTACAGACCGCACTCCAGATGAACTCTGGTGCTCCTCATCATTCAATGATGTAGCACTTTCCATCATCAACCTGGGTAATCCCTGCAAGCGAACTGGTCCCAACGAATCCCTGGGGTTGTGGAGGTGGGACGGTGGGTGGGGAGTGAGGAGGATGCAGCACAGAGATGAGTGGTTCGTGGTTTTATGGCCAGGGCACACGGCCTTGGTGGCCGGTATAGGTGCTGGCATGTGGTGCAGGGTGGGGGTTCAGTCGCTCCCCCTGGGTAGTGGGAGAGGGGTGGGGTTATGGGTGTGTGGGACGGGGGTTAGTGCCAGGGACACAGTGCTTCTTATTTACCTTGGCCATCCTGAGCAGGTTGTGTACTTTCTTCTGCCGGTGTTCCCCTTGGCGCTCATGACCTCTCCCACCTCGCCCAGGCCCAGTGCATGGCGGCGGGTGTCAACAGCATCCCCACCCGGGGTACAGGATAACCCGCCTCTCTTTCACTTCATCGAGTAGTGTCTCCAGTTTGAACCGCAGTCTCTCCTTGCTGCCATCTTGTTGGCTGGGATGAGTGTGTGTGGGGAGTTCCGTGTTGATATGCGGCTGCAGCTTGTCAGCCGCTTGAGTGTCAATCCTGAATCCGCCGAATCAGACACCGTATTTTACTGGAATCGGACATGTTCTACGTGATGCCGGTGCTAGTCCTTGAATGCTCCCTGGATTGATCTGGGAATGGTGCCAATTTTGCTGTCGCAGAACACCACTGATTCAGTCCCATGGTTAGCCCTTAGTTTCTGGCACGGAGTATTCGGCAACATATTTTTCTTAATTAAAGGGCATCGCCTCGTGACAACGGGTACTTTTCTTCATTAATAGAAGAAAGTGAAACCAGTTTACTTTAACTTATTACGACATATAACTTGCATACGCACATGAAAATACAGCATTATAGTGTCATAGAACATTTAAAGCACAGAAGGGGACCATTTGGTCCCCATTATTTTCTTGCCAGCTCATTGCAAGGGCAACTCACCTGCCGTTTATGTCTCGCGCTACAATTGTTTTCCCTTCAGATAATTATCCAATTTGCCGTTGAAAGTTTCAGTTTTAATCTACCACTACCACGATCTCAGTGATGTGTTATATATGTTGGATTAACACGGACTGCAACTCGATACAGTATCACTTGAAAACAGGCGTCCAACGCTGTAGATGGTTCAACAGTGGGCAGCACGGTAGCATGGTGGTTAGCATAAATGCTTCACAGCTCCAGGGTCCCAGGTTCGATTCCCGGCTGGGTCACTGTCTGTGTGGAGTCTGCACGTCCTCCCCGTGTGTGCGTGGGTTTCCTCCGGGTGCTCCGGTTTCCTCCCACAGTCCAAAGATGTGCGGGTTAGGTGGATTGGCCATGCTAAATTGCCCGTAGTGTCCTAAAATGTAAGGTTAAGGGGGGGTTGTTGGGTTTGAGTAGGATGATCATTGCTCGGCACAACATCAAGGGCCGAAGGGCCTGTTCTGTGCTGTACTGTTCTATCTATCTAACAATGCTATATTGACCTTGCCGAGTAATGTACACAGTTCACTGTGGGTCGACACTCTATTAATCTAAACTTGCCAACCTTGGTCTGGCCTGCCCAAACTTGCTCTGTGCCATGTGTAGTAGGTGCTGACTGTACATTGCACCCTGACTGTTGCTACAGCTATCACCAGTACAGAGAGGCCGAGCCTTCCTGCCTCGTGTGTTTTATACTGGTAATGTACCCTCTCGTGTCCTGCCTGGTGATTGGTTATTCTGTATTGTGTGAGGTGATTGGTTCCTGTGTGTGTCCATCACTGCCTGTCTGTATCTCATTATGAACATGAGTGCATATTATGACACTCAGGCAATGCATTCTGGACCCTCAACACTCACTGAAGAAAGTAATTCTATGAGCTGCTTGTTTCGACTTCTCTACTCCAAACCGAACAATCCCAATTATTATATCTCTCCACAGAACAGGAAGTCTCCTTTCCCTGGTAATATCCAGATAGATCTCCTTTGCATCCTTTTCTAGAACTTGATGTCCTTCCCAGGATGTGTAGCTGAAAAGTGTACACAATATTCCAACTGAGGCCAAATTAATAATCTGTAATGGCTTTGCACGACTTGCTTGTTTTTCTATGCCATGCTCCTATTTACAAAGTCAACTATTCCGCATTCTTTCTTAACCAACTTGTCAAGCTACGTTTCAAAGTTTTTTGAATGATCAGTCATAAATAGATGGGAAAGTGGAGTCGGAATCACAACCCGATCAGCCGTGCTCTTATTGATCAGTGGACGAGGCTCGAAGGGCTGAATGGCCTACTTTTGCTCCTAAGTCCTAGTCCCTGTTGATGTAATCACCTTCATCCTCCAAAGCTTTCCTTTCCTTTAGTTCTGACTACTTGTGCAAACCTACCCCTCGACTACTGACAGTCATTTGTTCAGCCATCTCAGCCTTATGCCCTTCCCAAAACTTCTCCACTTCTCTACCTCCTTAACACCCACTTTGAAGCTGACTTTTTTGACCAATGCTTTGGTCACTATTCAAAAAATGGCTGGGTAGCCATTTTAAAAAAAATGAGGCTACTGCATAATGCCTTAGTGCATTTTGTAAGGTTAACGGTGTACAGAAATTAAAATTGCTGACATTCATGTAGATATTAACCATTTATGAGTTTAACATCTGATAGCAAATTTACTTTACTGCAGGACAACCACAAAAGATTTAGTTTATTAATTATAAGAGTAGAAATGAACCTTACAGTAATATAACAATGAGTAATGGTTGGAGGTTTTAGGAAAGCTCTATTAAACAGATATGGAATAATCTCATACAGTTCTCCAACTGAACTATATGCTAAATCCACATCCTTATGAAATTCTTATTACAGCAAACAGACTAGGGCTGAAAGATTTGCACATGAGCATGTCAAGGGCAGTTAGTTTTTGCTTTTGTTAGCTGCAAGACAAAAACGTGGAAGTATCAGCATTGTATTGAATATTCATTTTGTTCTATTTTTACTTGTTGCATTGGTTCTTTAAAGTGGTCCCAGTTCTGATATTCCCAACTTACTGCCTGATCAATACAACTCTATTCTTTCCGCAGGATTCATTTCTTCTCATAAATATTCAGTTGATGGCTTTAAGCAGAGGTTAAAATAAGTGCGGGAGTAACTTCTAAAATGTTTCTGCTGCACTGTTTGGAATCTTTCCAAAATACAACAGAATTACTCCGCCAATTTGGCATTTTAAAGGGGTCAGCAAAGATACTTCATAAAAATATTTCACTGCTCAATTCGTTTTTTTTCCCAGGAGGTGAGATATGGGGCGGAATTCGCCGACGCCCCCCAGGGTCGGGGAATCGCCCGGGGCCGGCGTAAATCCCGCCCCCGCCGTGACCGGAATTCTCCGCCACCCGGGAATCGGCGGGAGCGGGAATCGTGCCCCGGCGGCCCCGCCGATCAGTGGGCCCTCCGCGGCGATTCTCCGGCCCGCGATGGGCCGAAGTCCCGCCACTGTCAGTCCTCTCCTGCCGACGTGGTTTAAACCACCTCTGTGCCGGTGGGATTGGCGGCTCGAGCGGGCCCCTGGGGTCCTGGGGGGGCGCGGGGCAATCGGACCCCGGGGGGTGCCCCCACGGTGGCCTGGCCCGCGATCGGGGCCCACCGATCGGCCGGCCGGCCAGTGCCATGGGGGCACTCTTTTTCTTCTGCTGCCGCCACGGCCTCCACCATGGCGGAGGTGGAAGAGACCCCCTCCACCGTGCATGCGCCAGTGGTAACGTCAGCGGCCGCTGACGCTTCGGCGTATGCGCGGACTCACGCCGACCGGTGAAGGCCTTTTGGCCAGCCCTGACGCCAGGCAGCGTGGCGCCAAAGGCCGTTGGCGCCAGTCGGCGGAGCGGGAGCCACTCCGGCGCGGGCCTAGCCCCTAAAGGTGTAGAGAATTCCACACCTTTGGGGAGGCCCGACGTCCGAGTGGTTGGCGCCACTCCGCTACGCCGGGACCCCCCACCCCGCCAGGTAGGGGAGAATTTAATCCATGTTTGCATTGCAAAACCTAAGTCCCAGGCTTCTGAGATGGAATCATGACGCACTGCGCATGTGGATGCATCTAGCAACCAGAATAGTTCACATGCCAAATGCCCATGCCCCTCCCCCCCTCCCCCCCACCCGCAGCAGGAGACTTTAGGATGAAACAGTTCCTCGTTGGACTGGACATACCATTCGTGGGGGAGGACAGGAAACTGGGGCTGGAAGCATTGTTAGAACTGGGAGAAGTTATGGAGAGCATCGACTCCTTGCAGGTGGGTAAGGCACTGGCACAAGACTGATTCCCGCGGATTTCTACAAAAAATTCACGACAGCACTGTCCTGCGTGACATCACCTGCGGAATATGCTCACAGACGCGCTGGTGAGAGGCCTCCTAATAATAGTTACTAATAAAAATCACTTATTGCCACAAGTAGGCTTCAATGAAGTTACTGTGAAAAGCTCCTAGTCGCCACATTCCGGCACCTGTTCGGGGAGGCTGGTACAGGAATTGAACCTGCACTGCTGGCTGTGTTCTGCATTACAAGCTAGCAATTTAGAGCAGCATGGTAGCATTGTGGTTAGCACAATTGCTTCACAGCTCCAGGGTTCCAGGTTCGATTCCCAGCTTGGGTCACTGTCTGTGCGGAATCTGCACATTCTCCCCGTGATGGCATGGGTTTCCTCCGGGTACTCCGGTTTCCTCCCACAATCCAAAGATGTGCAGGGTAGGCGGATTGGCCATGCTAAATTGCCTTTAGTGTCCAAAATTGCCCTCAGTGTTGGTTGGGGTTACTGGGTTATGGGGATAGGGTGGAGGTGTGGACCTGGGTAGGATGCTCTTTCCAAGAGCCGGTGCAGACTCGATGGGCTGAATGGCCTCCTTCTGCACTGTAAATTCTATGATTCTATGATATAGCCACTGTGCCAAACCAGCCCCTTGACTTCTTGCCGCCCTTGCTAGCAGAAGCCTCAATCTCACTGATACCCAAGAAAGACAAAGATGCAACAGAATGCAGGTTCTACAGATCCATTTTCGCTGCAAAACATAGATGTGAAAATACTGAGCAAGATCCTAGCCAAAAGGCGGGAGGACTGCACACCAGAGGTGGTAGCAGTAGACCTTGTTAAAGGCTTTGTTAAGGGTAGACAGCTAACATCGAACATCCGGCGCCTGCTGAATGTGATCATGACCCCATCTGTGGAGAGAACACCTAAGGTAAACATCTCTCTGGATGCAGAAAAGGCCTTTGACAGAGTCGAATGGAAGTACCTCACAGCGGTACTGGAGCTGTTCAGGCTTCAGCAGGATTCACCAGGGTGAGACTCCTGTATAGTGCTCCCAAAGTAAGCGTATGGACAAATGGCACCACCTCTAAGTACTTCCAGCTGCCCAGAGGCGCATGGCAGGGATGTATGCCATCCAAGCTGCTGTTCGCCCTAGTAATCAAACCACTGACGATCACGTTAGGGCGCCAAAGAACTGGACGGGGATTTGGAGAGGAGACAGAGAGCACAGAGGCTTGATCTTTGCGGATGGCCTGCTCCTCTACATCTTGGATCCGCAAAGCAGCATGGAAGGAATCATGGCGTTCTTGAAATATTTTGGAGCCTTCTCGAGCTACAAACAAAACCTGGGCAAAAGTGAGGTCTTCCCGGTGAACCATGTTATGCTTTCTTTTCCTCTGTCTTTTTATGGCTCTGTTCCAATTATGGCAATCAGTGAGTTTGCCCTCCTTTCTTTTGATATCTATGTTCTAATGCTCAGAGTCGGCAGGTATCAAATGATACCACCACAAGGTTCAACCGGCTATCGATCAAAGAGCCAAACACCAGTTAGTTAGTTAAAGGTCAAGGGTACTTTATTTACACACAATTAGTCATGCAACATAAACATTACTAGTTAACTACACCTATCGGCTAAGACAGCCTGTACTTAACTTCAGGCACCCGGCTTAGGTCAGAGGAACAGTGGGCGCTGTCCGATTCTGGAACTATCGAGTCTGGAGAAGTAACTGCTGCTCAGCTAGGCTCATCCGTCCGGTAACGAACGTTGAACTTGGACTTGCTTCTGATGTTGCTGCACTTGGAAATGGTCGTAGCCGGGGTGCCACGTCCAAGAGAGAACAAACATATGGCGAACTCTTCTTCTTATACTTGGGGGTTTTCGCACTCTTTTGGGCAGTCCTTCAGTTTGGACCCCACTAATTGGATGATCACTGATCACTCTGTTCGATTCCTAACCAATAAATGTGCGGGGACCTGGATGGCTGGGCATGTCCCAAGCTGTCATTGACCCCGTTGTTTGTGTTTCCCTTGAACAGGGAGTGGCGCCAAAATGTCTGGGACTGTACCGGTTGCTCGAATACCAGTCCTTTGTTTTGATGAAGATGGGCCATCAAATGCTAATCGGCCTCATCAAAATGCTAATTGGTCGGAGTTTCGATACCGTCTGGACTTCTTGCTGACAAATATACATTTCAGGCCCTGAGCCTGCCTGAGTCTTGGATTGTCCATTTTACCCGCTAGGCTTTGCGAGTTTCTCTGTACCTAGTTGGAAGTGGCCATCCCAGATGGCTACAACCAGCAAGGGGGAGGGGTAGAGCTGGAGGGAATGCTATTTAGACAGTTCCAACACAAATTCCTCTACCTGGGGATCCAAATCGCTCATGACTGGACGGGGATCCACAAATGGAACGTGACCAGCCTGATGGAGGAAGGTTGAAAAGGACCTGCAGCGACGGAACATACTTCCACTCTCTCTGGCAGAATGAACGTGCTGCCCAGGTTCCTCTATCCCCAAGGGCTTCTTCAACTCACTGGAAAAACTGATCATGGTGTTTGTGTGTGTGTGTTGGGGGTGTGGAAGAGAACGCAGGGATCCCAAAAAAGGATACTGCAGAGAGCAAGAATCATGGGGGGCTCAGTCCTTCTAAACCTACAATTTTACCACTGGGCAGTAACCATGGAGAGGGTAAAGGTGTGAATAAAATAGCCAGAAGCTAAGCAGTGCTTATGGAGGAGGGCTCCTGCACGGGGACCACCCTCTGGAACCTGGCCACAGCGCACTTCCATCCCCATCGAATAAATACTCAACAAGCCCAGTGGTGATAGCAACACTCCGGTCGTGGAACCAGCTGCGACAGCACTCCTGGCTAACCAAAATATCAGGTAAAGTTCCGCATCTGTAATAACCACAGGTTCATGCCGACGACAAAGGGCACCACCTTCAAAAAGTAGAGACAGGACGGAGCGACGCTGACAGTTAGAGACTTCGACAGACAACGGACTGACAACACTCGAGGAACTGACAGGAAAGTTCCAGCTGACAGGGGGGAATGAACTAAGATACATGTAGGCCAAAAACATATAGAAACAAGGACCACCGCAACAGTTATTGTTGGACGACCTATTGGACGCGGACTTCTCAGGGAAAAGCAACTGCGGCTACTTGTGTGGGTGACTACTGGGGCGGGCCAACACACAACTGGCCAATACAAGAAAAAAGTGGGAGGAGGACTTGGGGTTTGAGATACGGTGCGGACTCTGGAGCGAAGCATAGGGTCAACTCCACCTCTACTTACGCAAGGCTAAGTCTAATGCAGCTTTAAGTGGTCCGCAGAGCTCACTTATCTAGAACTCAAATGAGCAGGTTCCTTCCAGAGGTGGAGGACAAATGCGAGCGGTGCCAAGGAAGCCCAGCCAGCCACTGCCACATGTTCTGGTTTTGCTCCAGATTTGTTGAGTTTTGGACAGCCTTCTTTGAAACAATGTCCAAAATGGTGGGGATGAGTGTGGAGCAATGCCGAAGAGTGGCAGTCTTCGGAATATCAGAACAGCCAGATCTCTTCATTGGGAGGAGGGCCGACGCCTTTGCCTCCGTAATCGCCCGCCGTAGAATCTTGCTTGGTTGGCGTTCAGCAGCATCACCCAAAGCTGTAGACTGGTTGTCCGACCTATCGGAATTTCTCCAGATGGAGAAAATTTAATTTGCCACCTGGGGGTCAGAAGAGCGCTTCCACAAAACATGGGAGCCATTCATCCCGATGTTCCAAGACCTGTTTGAAGCCAATAGCCAATAAGCCAGAAGAAGGGAGAGGGTAATCACAGTATAACAATGAAAGGGGGGGGGGGAGGGGTGGAGGGGAAGGGGTGGAATAAAAAGGCATGGAGCCCAACCATGTCCAGCAAATAACAAAATACACAGCACCACACCAACCTACTAGGAACAGGATATAAGAGCGGATGAGGGAAGAGGGCACACCAGATGACTAGAAAGGGAAAGGAGTCAGGATGAAAAAGGGGAGAGCGAAGCAGAGAAATCAGCTAGAGCAAAACACCTACTGGAGAACGTAAAACGAAAAGCTGTAACCATTGTAAATAACGAAAGACAACCGATGTATGTAATGGAAGACGACTGATGTACATAAATATATTTTTGTTTTCAACGTGTGATATGAAAAATCCTTGATAGAAACATTAAAAAAAACAAATAAGACCCTTGCATATGTAACAAAATAAGCAGAGAATTAGTCGGAAGATGAAATTGGAGAGCAGTCACAGAATCCAGACCACTAGCAGTGAGGTGAAGTGAGAGTGATTGCCCTTGATATCAAGGCAGCAATTGACCAAGTATGGCATCAAGGAGTCTTACCCAAAATGGTGTCAATGGGAATCAGGGCGATAAGTCTCCACTGGTTGGAGTCATACCTGGCACAAAGGAAGATGGTTGTGATGGTTGGAGGTCATCATCTCCACTGCAGGACATCACTACAGGAGTTCCTCAGGGTAGGGTCCTGGGCCCAATTATCTTCAGCTGCTTCATCAATGACCTCCCTTCCATCATAAGGTCAGAAGTGGGGATATTCGCAGATGACTGCACAAAATTCAGCAGATACTGCAGTAGTCCATGTCCAAATGCTGCAAGACCTGGACAATATCCATGCTTGGCCTGACAAGTTACATTTGTGCCACACATGTGCCAGGCAATGACCATCTCCTACAAGAGGGGATCTAACCATTGTCCCTTGACATTTAATGGCATTACCATCAATGAATCTCCCACAATCAATATCCTGGGGGTTACCATTGATCAGAAACTGAAATGGACTAGCCATATTAATACTGTGGCTACCAGATCAGGTCAAAGGCTTGGAATCCTACAGTGAGTAACTCACCTCCTGACCCCCCCCCCCCCAAAACCTGTCCACCATCTACAAGGCACAGGTCAGGAGTGTAATGGAATACCCTCCACTTGCCTGGATGAGTGCAGCTCCAACAACACTCAGGAAACTTGACACCATCCAGTAAGAAGCAGCACGCTTGATCGCTACCCCTTCCACAAACATTCAATCTCTCCACATGGGAGCCATGTGTACCATCAACAAGATGCATTGCAGTAACTCGCCAAGGTTCCTTCGACAACACCTTCCAATCCCACGACAGCTACCATCTAGAAGGACAAGAGCAGCAGACACTTGGGAACCCCACCACCTGGAGGTTCCCCTCCAAGTCACTACCCTGACTTGGAAATATATCCCTGTTCCTTCACTGTCACTGGGTTAAAACCCTAGAAATCCCTCCCGAACAGCATAGTGGATGTGTCTGCACCTCAGCGACTGCAGCGGTTCAAGAAGGCAGCTCACCATCACCTGCAAAAGGGCAACTAAGGATGAGTAATAAATGTTGGCCTAACCAGTGACACCCACATCTCGTAAATACATTTTTAAAAAGCAGCTCTTGAAAGGCAGCTGTTGGGCCTTTCGAAGGGGGTGAGATTCAGTTCTTGTTGTGTACAAATGGCTCCAAGGAATAAACTGCCTTCATTACCTTGGAATTTGTACTGCAGGGTGTATACATAGCAAAATGGCTGCCTCCTGTGAACATTTTGGTGCAAGCTGTATACAAGAAAGTAGCAAAGAGAAGAAACTGGAATGACATTTTCTTGTATTTGCAAATTGTTGACGTTTTGCATACAGGTTTGGATTTCGAGCATGAAGTTGGAATGGTGCCAAGAAAAATATTTCACTTCTTCCTCCTTTACAAGACAATCATCTTTTAAAAGGAGAGTTGCAAGAACAGCTCCACTGGTACATAATCATGGTGGGCAAATAATAATTGCACCTTTGCTGAAACATGACTGCCAACAGGAACACCATGCCAACTCAATTTTAAAGTACTTGTCCTGGAATAGCGATGGCCTGATGAACTCGCATAGCCTTTTCCCTTTGCTGACCCAACTAAATTGTTGTTTATCTGTAATATTCATTGATTTGCAGGGAAACGTGTAACCTTTTGGAGGTCGCTCTGCAAATGGAGGTCTGCTGCTCTTGTCCTTCGCGATGGTAGCTGTCGTGGGATTGGAAGATGTTGTCGAAGGAACCTTGGCGAGTTACTGCAATGCAGCTCAAAAATAGTTTTTCCCACAGAAATTTGGAACCCATTAACTTGCTAGAAATGCTAATTAGCTACCTTGATCAACTCTCTTTCATTATAGTTTACACCACAATTGTTTCTAACCCGATACCAACAATATCTTTCTGATACTTTGGGAGACTCTGGATGGAATGTTCTGAAAAAATGACAGTGCTATTCTTGGCGCAAAAAATTGGTGCAATTCCCATTGGCCCCAGAGGCCGAGCCAGACTGCCAATTTCCAGGTGCTTGGAAGCATTTTTTTCTCCATGTGAAAAATGCCATGCCTGAGATGCAGAGCATATGATTTTTCCACCTTGGGAGGTCATCTGAGCACTTTAATGAAGGGGATACTGCATGTAAATAGCTCCACAGCACTTGCTCTCATTCAAGTCAGGAGGATGGCAGCAAGAAAATCAGTTCCCCGATTCACAAAGAGGTCCCTCATCCATATGTTGGATGCCATGGAGGAGAGGTGGGTGAAATTACACCCTCGGGCTGGCAGGAGGCCCTCGAGCAAGGTGACAAATCCTACCTGGGAGACGATCTCTGCACTAGTCAGTGCCAGCAGCCTGACTAAGTGAACGGTTTGCAATGCAGAAAAAAGATGAATGACCTACTCCGATCAGCCAGGTTAAGTTTTCCCTGTCTCCTCTCTGACTCCACCCTTCCGTCATCTTCCGGAATGTCACCTCGATCCCACATGCCGCCTCGCAGGAGCCCAGTACCTTACCTCCCTCAAGCTTTCTCAAGCCACCTGGCATCCCTCCCTGCTTACATGAAATGCCCACACATGCCAGGTGTCATCAAAATCAGAACCGCCAGGCGGCCAGCTCACATCATTTCCATTGGTGTTACTGCAGGAGATGCTTGCCCACAGCTGATACGTGTGAGAGAAGACAGGTGGTGGGATGCCTGAGCTGAGGATCCTGCCTCCGTACAAGAAGAGAACCATGGAGCTCACAAAGGAGGAGCAGGAGTGGGCTTGTGCTGAGAGTGAGGTGGGCCTGTGAGAGATAGGTGACCTTCATCCAGATGACCAGTGTCAAGTGAGTTCTGTGTAGTCCAAATCCTTCACCATGCCACCTGCTAAAACCATGGCATTTGCTTTGTAGGAACATCGCCCGAAGAGCCTGTCCTGTCCTCAGCAGTGTCCCAAAGCACACCCTCAACACCACCTTGGAGGAGATCTCAGAGGAGTACACGGAAGAAACACCATGGTTATCACTGACACCATCCACCAGCGCAGAGACACACACCTTTTTCTAAAAAAATGTTTTTTATTGAGTTTTCATATTTTATATCCAACAAATTACAAATTATTAGAAAAAAAACATGCAAAAATTAACATGTATATTTACAGGTAAGTATCTTCATAATAACAACTGTGGCCGCCCCCTTTAGCCGGCATACATATTTTACATTCCCCAATATGGCCTAGGCACATGTTTATAGGCATTTATTTACAGTTTGGTTTTGGGCCTTAGCTTGCCATCAAACCCCCATACGAACCCGTAGCCCTCTTCTCTCCCCCCCCCCCCCCCCCCCCCCCCCGGGCTACCTTCCCCCGATTCCCATCCATTTTCCCCTGATTCTTGGCCACCTTGTGGCGCCTGATGTTCGAGGTAAGCTGTCTACCTTTGACGAAGCCCGTCTGATCCTCTGTGACCACCTCAGGTACACAGTCTTCTAGCCTTTTGGCTAGGATTGTTCCTCTTGTTCGTTGGCCACAAACAGTCCCGGAACAATTGCATGAATGGCTCCCACGTTCTGTGGAAGCCGTCGTCTGACCCTCGGATGGCGAATTTGATTTTCTCCATTTGGAGAGATTCCGAGAGGTCGGACAGCCAGTCTGCAGCTCTGGGCGGTGCTGCTGACCGCCAGCCAAACAGGATTCTACGGCGGGCGATCAGGGAGGCAAAGGCAAGGGCGTCCGCCCTCCTCCCCAGGAATAGATCTGGCTGGTCTGAAACCCCGAAGACCGCCACTATCAGGCATGGCTCCACCCTCACCCCCACCACTTTGGACATAGCCTCGAAGAAGGCTGTCCAGTACTCCACGAGTCTGGGGCAAGACCAGAACATGTGGGCGTGGTTGGCCGGGCCTCTTTGGCACCGTTCACATCTGTCCTCCACCTCCGGGAAGAACCTACTCATACGGTTTCTTGTTAAGTTGGCTCTATGTACCACTTTTAGTTGCGTCAGGCTGAGCCTTGCGCACGTGGAGGTGGAGTTGACCCTATGCAGTGCTTCGCTCCAGAGTCCCCACCCTATCTCAATCCCCAGGTCATCCTCCCATTTCCTTCTTGTTGCGTCCAGTACGGTGTCGTCCCTTTCTACCAGTCGGTCATACATGTCGCTACAGTTCCCTTTCTCTAGGATACTTGCGTCCAATAGGTCTTCCAGTAGTGTCTGTCGTGGCGGTTGTGGGTACGTCCTTGTCTCCTTTTGTAAGAAGTTTTTGAGTTGCAGGTACCGTAGCTCGTTCCCCCCGGCTAGCCAAAATTTCTCTGTCAGTTTGTCCAGTGTTGCGATCCTGTCGTCCGTGTATAGGTCCCTGACTGTCAGTGTCCCCCCGTCCTGCCTCCACCTTTTGAAGGTGGCGTCAGTCAGTGCTGGTGTGAACCTATGGTTGTTGCAGATGGGAGCCTTGTCCGACATTTTGTTCAGGCCAAATTGCTGCCGCAGTTGGTTCCAGGATTGGAGGGTGGCTGTCACCACTGGGCTGCTGGAGTGTTTTTTGGGTGGGGATGGGAGTGCTGCCGTGGCGAGGGCCCGGAGGGAGGTCCCCATGCAGGAGGCCTCCTCCGCACGCACCCACTCAGCTTCTGGCTCCTGGATCCATCCCCTTACTCGCTCGGCTGTTGCCGCCCAGTGGTAGAATTGTAGATTGTAGCCCCCCCCTGGATTTTGTTTTTTGTAGGACCTTCTTTGGGATCCTAGCATTTTTAACCCCCCCCATACGAACGCCATGATAAGTTTGTCCAGCACTTTGAAAAAGGCCTTGGGGATGTAGATTGGAATGGATCTAAACAGGAAGAGGAACATGGGCAGTACGTTCATTTTGATCGTCTGGACTCTCCCCGCGAGGGAGAGTGGGAGTGTGTTCCATCTTTGCAGGTCCTTTTTTACTTCCTCCGTCAGGCTGGTGAGGTTCCATTTGTGGATCCCTTTCCAGTCATGGGCTATTTGGATCCCCAGGTAGCGGAATTTGTGTCGGGCTTGTTTGAACGGCAGCCCCTTTAGTGCTGCCCCCCCCCCCCCCCCCCCCCCACCCTTGCGGGTCTACTGGGAAGATCTCGCTTTTGCTCATGTTGAGTTTGTAGCCCGAGAAGGGTCCAAACTCTTTCAGGAGCGCGATGATTCCGTCCATGCTGCTTTGTGGGTCCAAGATGTAGAGGAGCAGATCATCTGCATAGAGTGAGACTCTGTGCTCTCTGCCTCGCCTTCGGATCCCCCTCCAATTTTTTGCTGCCCTGAGCGCGATTGCTAGCGGTTCAATTGCTAGTGCGAACAGCAGCGGGGACAGTGGGCATCCTTGTCTGGTGCCCCTGTGCAGCTGGAAGTATTGGGAGTTGGTATTATTGGTCCGTACACTCGCCATGGGAGCGTTGTGTAGAGCTTTACCCAAGCGGTGAACCCTGTTCCAAGCCCGAACCTCTCCAGTACCTCTATGAAGTATTTCCATTCGACTCTGTCGAAGGCCTTTTCTGCGTCCAGGGAGATGATCACCTCTTGTGTTCTCTCCCCGGAGGGGGTCATTATCACATTCAGCAGGCGCCTGATGTTCGAGGTAAGCTGTCTACCTTTGACGAAGCCCGTCTGGTCCTCTGTGACCACCTCAGGTACACAGTCTTCTAGCCTTTTGGCTAGGATTTTGGCCAGTATTTTGGCGTCTGCGTTCAGCAGAGATATGGGTCTGTATGACACGCATTCCGTTGGGTCTTTGTCTTTCTTAGGTTTCAGCGAGATTCAGGCCTGTGCTAACATGGGTGGCAGTGTGCCCCTAGCTAGCGAGTCTGTGAACATCTCCCGCAGGTGCGGGGCCAGCGCTGTCGCAAATTTTTTGTAGAAGTCCGCCGGGAATCCGTCCGGTCCCGGCGCCTTCCCCGTCTGCATGGAACTAATGCTGTCGATGATCTCTCCCAGTGCTAGTGGTGCTTCCAGGTCCCGTTTTCTGCCCTCTCCCACGACTGGTATGTCCAGTCCATCAAGGAACCGGTTCATCCCAGCCTTCCCCGTTGGGGGCTCTGAGGTGTACAGCTCTTGGTAGAAGGCCTTGAAGGTTTTGTTAATCCTCTCTGGTTCTGTTTCCAACGTGCCTCTGGTACCCCTGATTTGTGCAATTTCTCTGGTGGCTGCCTGCTTTCTCAGCTGGTGTGCCAACAGGCGGCTGGCTTTGTCTCCGTGTCCGTACAGGGTCCCGTGAGCCTGGCTGAGTTGATACACTGCTTTCCTGGTGGAGAAGAGACACACACCTTGATGGACCATCTTAGGCCTCTGGGTCACTCTCTGCTGAGCACAACACTGCTTCTGATGTACATCAGGTGGAGGCAAGAATGTCCCAGGGATTGTACAGTCAGAGGTCTGCTGGATCTCAGGACTCAGCTATGTCCCAGCCAGGTACCGTGCTTCTGGTCACATTTTCCCCTCAGTTTGAGATGCAAAGGCAAAGTCAGGAATACCAGGAGGGGTTGTTAGTGACACTTTGTGACCGCAGGGCCAAATGGAGGAGTCCCAAAGCCTTCTGTCGCAGGAGATGATGCCAGCAAAGGAGTCCACAATGAAATGCCTGGGACAGGAGGTTAGGAGCATGATGAGAGATTTCCAAAACATGGCTCAGTCCTGAGGACCATGGTTGAGGGGTTCAATGTACGGTTCATCAGACAATAATAGGCCTCCAGCACTGGCAGCGCCAAATCATGTGAGGCTTCTGGAACGCACTCCAGCTACCCCTCTGTCCCATGGAGTAACCCAGGGACCCCGATCACCCGGAGGGAAGAGGATCTGCTGGAGTACTCCCAGGCCCTTCCACCCAGCAGACCCTGGGAGAGACCAGCCAATTTGAATCCCCCCCTTCCTGAGACCAGCGCAACTCAGGTACAATGAGCAGTACAGGACGATGCACCAACACCAGTGCCACCCGAAAGTAGGTTGGGGTCCTCCAGGTCCCAGCCCTCCACAGGACGCGTGTCAAGGGCATCTCTGGCTAAAGGGCTTGGAAGACAGCATGTTGCCTCCACCTCTGGTATGTATCCTGGGAACACACCTGAATGTAAAGGGAGGGTACGAAAGTCAAAGCAATTTTAGAGGCACAACATGGGTATGGGTGAAGTTGGGCAATAGTATTTGGGGGGCATTCTCACTTGTAAACTGCATATGTCACTGAATTAAATTTTATTGCTGTTCTCCACCTCAGCACCTCACATTGTTTAACCTCCCAGTGGCGTAGTGCTTCTTCCCATCTGAACACAGTTTCTTTCACTGGCTGTCAATGCTCCTCCCGGCCTTCATCCGCCGGATGCTCAGTGCCCTCTTCCTCGACTCCCTCTTGAACGTCCACCCCATCCGAGGACATGTGCCGCTCCTCGAGGTCTTCTTCATGAAGGTCATCACCCCATTGCTGAACAAGGTTATGTAGGGCACAGCAAATCACCACAATGGAGGAGACCCTTAGGGGGCTGTGCTGGCGTGCCTCATCTGACCTGTCAAGGCAGTGGAAAGGCATCTTTAGGATGCCGATGGACTGGTCTATCAGAGATCAGGTGGCACTATGAGCCTCATTGTATGGGGCTTCTGCTTCGGTCTCAGGCCTCTGCAATGGCATCATCAGCAGAGTCAAATGGATGGTGGGGACGAATGGGTCCTGACTGGCATGTGTTGGGGTCTGGCGAGTAAGCAAGCCTAGTGCCTCTTGTTCATGTGTATCCAATAGTTTAGCCCTGATCCTTGACATTAAATGGTTTTGCGTTCAACCAATTAAGCTAAATCAACAAACTGAGGAACAAATTAAAAGGGGCCACTCCTTAAAGGGACACTACCCTAAACAAAAACTGAAACATAAAAACATTAAATAACCCACTTGATCGATTGCTACCTGCACCTGTTAATGGCATGTTTCACCGGGCCCAGGAGCAGGAGGTCCCCGTACTTCCCCACCCCCCTCCATACCCGGTGTCTTTGATTTTCAGACTATGGGCAGCTGACATTGTTGAGGTTATAACTCTTGATGGTCAATTAATTTGACAAGCATGAGTCTCAGGAATGTTTGAAGGCATAGTTGCTTTCTGCTTCAGGGATAGGCAAATCTAATAGGCGTTCGCCTTACTCAGGCCGGTTCATTCTGACAACTCATTGCTATCATGCCTCCACACTTAAGAGTCCTGGACAGCTACACCAGAGCTTTTGCCACCTGCTGTGCACCATCCCCACTCACGCTGGGACCATGTTGCCTTTTCTTCCGGGTCTCATCCATCCAGTGCATACCCCCATGCTACAGGCAGCAGACTGGCACACCTAAAAGCACTTTTAAACAACACAGGTAGTCTAACACAGCCCATTAAGAAACTTTAAACAACAAACTACAGGACCACCTACACTAACTGCAACCACCCCCCATCCTTGAAACCCGCGACCATCCCTCCCCGCGAAACTCCCAAGCAACCCCCTCCTTCCTCCCGAGCTGGCAAGGGTGCTCTGTTCCTTTGGACTGCCTGGTGCTCAGTGGAGACTCTGGTGCTCACCTCCTCCTTCCCCCTTGGAGGTCACGGTGCCTGGTTTCCGTTTTCAAAAAGCAGTAGAAATGTGCACCAGCATGACACCTGATGGGTGGGAAGATTCAATGAGGGCTGAAGATGCAACGTTAACCACGCTAAGTAAGTTATAAGGATTCAAATTCAAGCAAATCAGGTTCGCACCCTTCCTGAACATGAACCTGATCATATCATTGGGGAGGGCCTGGGAAGATCACTTCTGAAATCTTGCTCGCACAAATCTCGTTTTTGGCCTTTTGTGAAATTTAGCGGCCATTACAGGATTTGTGCTCATGTCTAAAGCGGCCGCTAAATCCCGCCCCATGAGCACCTGGGTACATTTGGGGTTCACTGGTGTGTATAATTTTTTCAGGTTATATTGTGCCAATCAAGAAAAGTTAGCCTCACTGCTGGTATTATTCTTTCCATTCTTGCTGCCCTGTCAGGTGTCATCCTCAATAGGCTTAGTTTTGGGATAGGCTGTGTATGGTTAACCCCTCTGATTTCTCAGTGTACACTGTGGACCTGGAAACTGGGTGATAGAGTGTGTGATGAAGGAGATGAAAACAGTTCTGGATAAAAGTAAGATTTTATTGCTCAGATTGTGGAAGTTTGTCCTTCTTGTTATGCGTTTTTCTTATCAGTTAATAAATGTTCTTTATTAATTGATCACAAAACGACTGGATTAGTCCTCCCCGGATTGCATATCTTTTCTCAGGTATACCAAATTGAAAATATACACGACAAAGAAACTGTGTTCCAAGTTACCCTCCTTGGTTTAAGGGATATCCTCGCATTTAACATCAGCAGGATTAAACTGTCCCACAGGACTGAGCTTGAATATCGACATGTTAAGTGTTTTACCACTGCAAATCACAAGAAAACCTTTATGGAAGTTTAAACTAATGTTTCCAGGCATCAGTTTGGTTTGCCGCTTCCAGTTTCTTGTTTGACTGAATGTTTGATCATGGATACAGCCCTCAAATTTCTGTTATGGCTAGATAATGATCCTCAGTGCATCCCCCATTCCTGTTTGGATTTCAAAATCCATTGTCTGCAGTGGGTGAAAGGCAGACATGTTAGCATGGTGCGTACCCCCGTGCCCAACCAGTTCCAAAGGGCTACACGGTAGCTCTGACCTGTACTGCAACCCCTGCCCCTGCATGTCTCCCTCCCCTCCTCCTTCCCCTGATCCCCACATACATCCCAGCCGTTCCCCCTGGCACTCTGCACTCCGCACCACTGGCCCTCTCGGTGTACAGAACCATGGGGGCCTCTGCCACCAGCACCCCTCCCTGTTAGTAGGGGTACACTCTGCAGCCCCCATCTGGCACCCTCTGTAGAGGCTACCTTGGGTGTTCCCCTTGGGTGGGCCTTGTGATGTCCCACTGCTGGGTGGCACGCTGTTGTGGGTTGGGGGTGGGGGGGAGTGTTGGTGTTGTGCAGTGCGGTGGAGGGAGAGGTTGGAGGTGGGGAATGGGGTGGGTGCACCCTTATGGCCGGTGTCAGTCTACGCAACAACAGGCTACAGTGGGCGGTCAGTGGGGTGCGCAGCAGGATGACTGCATTACAGGCCACAGCAATGGTGGTCCATGCCTGGACACCTGGTCCCGAGGGGACTACCCAACCCCATAGCCTATTCCAATGTCACCTTCCCTACTCCCACCAGCCCTGGCAGATGCTCCCAGCCAACAGTTAGACTGTTAGCTCACGGTTGCACCTCTGGGAACATGACCTACCTCCATTCTCTCCCTCAGCAGCCACTGTGCTTGTTTCCTGATTTTTAAAACCACAAGTGAACCTCGCCATCAGTATTTCCTCCTGGCGGAGGTGGAGCATCACGGGCGCACTGGGGAATAGTGGGGCAGGTCCGTTAATGAAATGCCAAAAGCGTTTACTGTACGTGTGACATAGAATGCATTCACGCCGCTGCCGAGGTACCGTAGCATGGTGATCCGTTGGGTACTTGGCCCCGGCTTCAATTTCTGGCTGGCGCGCGATTCTTCACCCAGTCACCCTTTGCGATTCTGGCGATGCTGAATTGAGGATCCCAACCAGCTCTTCAAACAGACAAATGGTTAAAATGCTAAAATTGCCCTTTAGTGTCCAGAGAGGTGCAGGTTAGTTGGGGTTACAGGGATAGAGTGGGGAGTGGGCCTCGTGTTATAGTTTGCACGGGTCTTATGGGGTAGCGATGATTAATTACACCATGGATCTTGCAAAATACGAACTTCCCCAATAAGGGGGGCGGGAATTCTTAACAATATTTGCTTGTTATAAATCGAGTTGGCCTGTAAGGCACTGACGAGAGAAGACCCAGCAGGGCAAGTACTGGAGCTGCACATAATAGTGAAGTGTAAAATAAAGTACGTTTTTGTTTTTGACCAACTCATTGTGGACTCTTGTTGCCCCTTACAAAACCTAGGTTGGGTGCTCCTTTCAGAGGGGCAGTGCAGGCTCGATGGGCCTACTCCTGCACTGCAGGGATTCTGTGGTTCTATGGTTGGCTTGTTACATAATAATAATCTTTATCAGTGTCACAAGTAGGCATACATTAACACTGCAATGAAGTTACTGAGAAAAGCCCCTAGTCGCCATATTCCGGAGTCTGTTCGGGTACACAGAGGGAGAATTCAGAATGTCCAATTCACCTAACAGCATGTCTTTCGGGACTTGTGGGAAGAAACTGGAGTACCCGGAGGAAACCCACGTAGACACAGGGAGAATATGCAGACTCCACACAGACAGTGACCCAAGCGGGAATCAAACCCAGGACCCTGGTGCTGTGAAGCAACAATGCTAACCACTGTGCTAACGTGCCGCCCCATGACCTTCTCTCTCCACCTGCCCAGGACTAAAATGGTCATGACTAATAAATTCAAGTTATCAGTTATATAATTGCTGGGAATTTCTCTCCAAGTCAGGGTCTCATTATGTAAGCAATCATGTCTAATGGTTCGTCTACACCCAGTTGAGTACCCAAGTGATTGCCTGGACATGATGCTAATGGATTCGGAGTTGGCATTCGTTCATCTCTTTCAAGGCCATTGTTCTTGATGTGGCTTTGTAGACAGGTTGTCTTCATCGCAATGATTTTTGCATGTCGAATGTGTAGCTATCTTTGTGATCTCAAGTCGACTGAGATGCTGCTTTAGTCTTTTATTTAAAAATTCAATCAGGATATCCAGTCAGTATATTTAAAACACATTTGTTTTTATGTACAACTTGGTTTCACAACATCTGCAATGTCGCTCGACTGTACCCAAACCATTTGCTCTTCCGGTAATTATCCAATAGCTTTTTGAAAGCCTGAAATGAATCTGCCTCCACTCTATTTCAGGCTGAGCATTCCAGATCCTAACCACATGCTGCATAAAAATATTTTTCCTCCTGTTCCATTTGGTCCTTTTGTCATTCATCTTAAATTGGTGTCCTCAGGTTTTCAAGCATTCTGGGAATGAAAACCGTTTGTCTGTCCAGATCCTTCAGGATTCCCGTATTTCTTTCCTTCTTACCCCTCTGAATTTTTTATATTCAACCTAATTCTCACTTTAAAAAAATATATTTTTATTCTCCTTTTTCACATTTTCTCCCGAATTTACACCCCCCAACAACAAACAATAATCAGCAACAGATATGTCAATCCCCATAACAATAACAATGATCCCATCCTCCCACCAACCCCCAAACATCAGCCCACATGTTTACATAAACAAATGACAAAAGGAATCAGGGATTACCCATAGTTACCTTAGTATACACAGCCCCCCTCCCCCCCAAACCTCCACCCATCCCCGCCAACTAATGTTCGATGTTATCCAGTTCTTGAAAGTGCATAATAAATAATGCCCATGACTTGTAGAACCCCTCTGAGCTTCCCCTCAGTTCAAACTTAACCTTCTCAAGGGTCAAGTATTCCAACAGGTCCCCCCCGCCACACCAGGGCCCAGGGTGGAGAGGCTGCTCTCCAACCCAGCAGGATCCGCCTTCGAGCGATCAACGAGGCGAAGGCTACGATATCTGCCTCCGCACCCGTTTCCAACCCTGGCTGGTCCGACACCCCAAATATGGCCTCCCGGGGACCCGGGTCCAGTTTCACGTGCACCACCTTGGAAAGTACCCTAAAGACCTCCTTCCAAAACTCCTCTAACTTTGGACAGGACAAAAACTTATGAACGTGATTCACGCCCCCCCCCCCCACCCCCGGCAACGCTCGCACACATATACTCCTTCAAAGAGTCAGCTCATCCTCGCCCTCATGAGGTGCGCTCTGTATACCACCTTCAGCTGTATCAGCCCCAACCTCAAACATGAGGTGGAAGCATTTACTCTCCAAAACACTTCAGACCGGACCCCCTCCTCTATAACCTCTCCCAACTCTTCCTCCCACTTTGCTTTGATCCCTTCCAGTGGTGTCTTATCCTCTTCCAAAATAGACTCACTTGAGGGTGAAGGACCAGGTGAGACATAAAAAGGGGTGGGTTAGCCAAGTGTTTCACTCTGGATTTGATGGAAGGGCTCGACGGGTAGCGGTGTTGGTCAGCAAAAGGGTACGCTTCCAGATGGAGAAGGTGGTGGCAGATCAGGGGGGTAGATATGTGATTTTGACAGGGGCGCTGGAGGGGAGATTAGTGGCGCTGTTAAGTGTATACGGTCCCAATTGGGATGATGTGGGATTCGCGAAGGTTTTTGAGGCCATTCCCGATTTGGACACGGGGGACTGGAACTTGGTGTAGGAGCCAAGGTTGGACAGATCATGGCCACGCTCGCTGGTCCCATCGGGGGGGGGGGGGGGGGGGGGGGGGGGGAAAGGCGCTGGCTGGGCTAATGGTGGAAATGGGAGGGGTGGACCCTTGGAGGTTCCTGCACCCATGGGAACGGGAGTACTCGTTTTTCTCGGCAGTCCATAAGGTATACTCGCGGATCGACTTTTTTGTGGTGGGAAAGGCTTTGCTGGCTGGGGTCAAGGGGTCAGAATACTCTGCAATTGCAGTGTCAGATCACGCTCCGCATTGGGTGGATATGGTACTGGAGAAGTGGGTAGCACAGAGGCCGGGGTGGAAACTGGATCTGGGGATTTTGGGAACCAAGTGTTCTGTGAGAAAATTAAAACGGTAATTAAGGAACATGTAGGTTTCAATTGTACGGGTGAGGTGTCGAAGGCAGTTGTCTGGGAGGCTCTAAAGGCGGTGGTGAGCGGTGAGGTAATTTTGTTCAAGGCCAGAATGGACAAAGAGGAGATGTTGGAGTGGCAGGGGGTAATAGATGAGATGTTGGAGGTAGATAGAAGATATGCAAAAGATGGGGACCCAGCGAAGCTGGAAAAGAGCAAGGAACTACAGGCAAGCTTCGACTGTCCACCAGGAAGGCGGTGCGCCAACTAAGATGAGCAAGGGGTGCAGTTTATGAACATGGAGATAAGGCAAATATATAAAACAAAAAAGAGTGGCTAAGGTAAATATTGGTCCTTTAGAGGATGGGAAGGGAGTTTCAATAATGGGAGATGAGGAAATGGCTGAGGAACTGAATAGGTTTTTTGGGTCGGTCTTCACAGTGGAAGACACAAATAACATGCCGGTGATTGATAGAAATGAGGCTATGACAGGTGAGGACCTTGAGAGGATTGTTATCACTAAGGAGGTAGTGATGGACAAGCTAATGGGGGCTAAAGGTAGACAAGTCTCCTGGCCCTGATGGAATGCATCCCAGAGTGCTAAAAGAGATGGCTAGGGAAATTGCAAATGCACTAGTGATAATTTAACAAAATTCACTAGACTCTGGGGTGGTCCTGGTGGATAGGAAATTAGCAAACGTGACACCACTGTTTAAAAAAGGAGGTAGGCAGAGAGCGGGTAATTATAGACCAGTGAGCTTAACTTTGGTAGTAGGGAAGATGCTGGAATCTATCATCAAGGAAGAAATAGCGAGGCATCTGGATAGAAATAGTCTCATTGGGCAGACGCAGCATGGGTTCATAAAGGGCAGGTCGTGCCTAACTAATTTGGTGGAATTTTTTGAGGACATTACCAGTGGGGTAGATAACAGGGAGCCAATGGATGTGGTATATCTGGATTTCCAGAAAGCCTTTGACAAGGTGCCACACAAAAGGTTGCTGCATAAGATAAAGATGCATGGCATTAAGGGTAAAGTAGTAGCATGGATAGAGGATTGGTTAATTAATAGAAAGCAAAGAGTGAAGATTAATGGGTGTTTCTCTGGTTGGCAATCAGTTAGTGGTGTCCCTCAGGGATCAGTGTTGGGCCCACAATTGTTCACAATTTACATAGATGATTTGGAGTTGGGGACCAAGGGCAATGTGTCCAAGATTGCAGATGACAGTAAGATGAGTGGTAAAGCGAAAAGTGAAGAGGATACTGAAAGTCTGCAGAGGGATTTGGATAGGTTTAGTGAATGGGCTAGGGTCTGGCAGATGGAATACAATGTTGACAATGTGAGGTTATCCATTTTGGTAGGAATAACAGCAAACGGGATTATTATTTAAATTATGCAATATTAAAGCATGCTGCTGTGCAGAGAGACCTGGGTGTGCTAGTGCATGAGTCGCAAAAAGTTGGTTTATAGGTGCAACAGGTGATTAAGAAGGCGAATGGAATTTTGTCCTTCATTGCTAGAGGGATGGAGTTGAGACTAGGGAGGTTATACTGCAATTGTATAAGGTGTTAGTGAGGCCACACCTGGAGTATTGTGTTCAGTTTTGGTCTCCTTACTTGAGAAAGTACGTACTGGCACTGGAGGGTGTGCCGAGGAGATTCACTAGGTTAATCCCAGAGCTGAAGGGGTTGGATTATGAGGAGAGGTTGAGTAGACTGGGACTGTACTCATTGGAATTTAGAAGGATGAGGGGGGTCTTATAGAAACATATTAAATTATGAAGGGAATAGATAGGATAGATGCGGGCAGGTTGTTTCCACTGGTGGGTGAAAGCAGAAGTAGGGGGCAAGCCTCAAAATAAGGGGAAGTAGATTTAGGATGGAGTTTAGGAGGAACATCTTCACCCAAAGGGTTGTGAATCTATGGAATTCCTTGCCAGTAGAGGCTCCTTCATTGAATGTTTTTAAGATAAAGATAGATAGTTTTTTGAAGAATAAAGGGATTAAGGGTTATGGTGTTCGGGCCGGAAAGTAGAGCTGAGTCCACAAAAGATCAGCCATGATCTCATTGAATGGTTGAGCAGGCTCGGGGGGCCATATGGCCTACTCATGCTCCTAGTTCTTATGTTCTTATGTATGTTAGCAGGTCAGCTCCGGAGGGAGGCAGCGGCAAGGGAAATTCTTCAGGTGAGGGATAGGGCAGGAAGTTGGTGGTGGTGCCGGAGCTGATTAACAAGGTTTTTGAGGAGTTTTATGAGAGGTTGTACAGGTCAGAGCCACCCGGGGGAGCCCGTGAGATGCAGGAATTTCTAGATGGGTTGGAGTACCCGAGGCTAGGGGAGGGGGATAGGGCTACATTAAAAGGAGCAATAGTGGAGCAGGAGATAAAGGATGCAATTGGGAGGATGCAACCTAATTCTCACTTGTATTATCAGCCATGCATGCTTTTTCTCCTTCACCTTACTCTGTGTCTTTTTATCCAGGGATCTCTGAATTTGTTTGCCTTACCTTTCCCCTTTTGTGGGGATGTAACTCCACTGTACCCAAACCATCTGCTCTTTGAAGGCAGCCCATGTTTTGCTATATTCTGTCAGAAGCCTTCTGAAAACTGCATCATTGTTCTTTTGATCATTTTACAGTAATTTTTCTTCTTTCCTGCTTAATGTCCAGGATTTGCTCAATCTTGGGATGTAACGTTATTTCCATGGTACTTATATAAATGCCAGTTATTATTACGGAAATTGTTTGCAAACTGCTTTGATTACTTTATTTTCATGCAGCAAAGAAATTAAAGACGCATTATGTGGAATACAGTAACTAATTCAGCAAATGAAAATGCTGGTGCCTAATTAGCAATTGGGTTTTAATGATGTGATTTCGACTGTTGATGGCACAAAACTGCAATATAACAGGTTTTCCCTCCCAAGAAAGTATGCAATTACCATTAGTTCTATCTGTATGTAATTTCCATCTGATAGCTTTTTAAAATAAGTCATGGAGTCATCAAGTCATATTTATTAAAATTAGTAAAAATGTTTCTAAGCTGTAAAAAAAATCTCCAGGGCAACACGGTGGCACAGTGGTTAGCACTGGGACTGCAGCACTGAGGACCTGGGTTTGAATCCCGGCCCTGGGTCACAGTCCGTGTGAAATTTGCACATTCTCCCTGTGTCTGCGTGGGTTTCGCCCCCACAACCCACAGATGTGCAGGGTAGGTGGATTGGACATGCTAAATTGCCCCTTAATAGGAAAAATAATAATTGGGTATTCTAAATTTATAAAACAAAATCTCTGAACAAGAATAGCAGTGCAATTTGAACCCTGTTCCATGCAGAATTAGGCAATAATGAATGACTAATCACCACCACCTTCTCCACTCCACTGCTGATTCAGAATTATGCTTTAAGTCAGTCAGTTATCTGAACCAAGCAAAGCAAATAACATAGAAAAGTGGTCCTTTAATGGCAATCCCACAATCCTTAGGGAGTAAGAGCTTCCCCAATATGAGGAGCGGAGAAATTATTAGCAGACTCCCTGCATAAATAGAGCTGACCAGTTTGGAACCAGCTAGAGAGGAGTGAGCAGCAAGGGAGTTGCTGCTACTGCTGTTGTACATATATGTTATTGTAAATAAATGTTATTTCTTTCTATCCTTCAACTTGTGCTGGATTCTTTGTGGCCGTCACAAAACTGGCGATGAGGGTTAAAGTGAATGGCTGTCTACACTGCTGAAGCCACCTCCCTGGATTTTTGTTGGATACAGGTTGGACGCTTTTTTTCTGTTACACCATGCCTCTGTATGGACGTTTGGATGTTTTTGATGCTGCGCTGGAAAGTTGGAACCAGTACGCACAAAGGATGCGTTACTATTTCCGGGCAAACAACATCGGCGAAAACGAGCGCCAGGTGGTCACTTGCTCACCGCCTGAGGCCCGCGTACGTTTGGGGTGATTAGGAGCCTTACGTACCCAGCTGCGCCGGACACCAAGGCGTTTGATGAACTTGTGAACTAAATGGGGCAACATTTTAACCCAACCCCGTCCACGATAGTCCAGCGTTACCGGTTTAATACCGCTGGGAGGACCCCAGGAGAATCCCTTGCAGAGTTTCTATCCAGGCTACGCAGGATTGCGGAGTACCGTGACTATGGTGAGAACTTATCAGAAATGTTACACGACCGTCTGGTTTGCAGTATTAACAATGCAGTCACACAGAGAATATTGTTGGCTGAGCCAACATTGATTTTTCAACAGGCCATTCAAACAGTATTGTCCCGAGCAAGAGCACTGAACGGGGAGTGCAGGAGCTACAGGGAATGGAGGTGCACGCCTTGGGGCACAGCCTCTTCCGCCCAAAAGTATCTCCCCTCACACCTGCGGTACCTTGGGCGGGGCGGTGTCCGGATCGATGCCAGTTGCCGCTGATGTTCCTCCCCGAAGGGAGCCTTCTCCAAAACCAATGGATGAGGAGCCATGTCAGTGACGGACTTGTGGGCGCCAGAGTCGTTCCAACAGAAACTGGGGCCAGCCCAGGGGCTGTACCTTCCATTTGGATGAGCCTGTGGTGACCAATCCCGAGGACGTGGAGACGGAGGACGACTGCCTGCAGCTGCATTGTGTGGCAGCTCCCCTTGTGGCCCCCATGAAGGTGACAGTACGGGTCACTGGTCACCCGCTTGAGATGGAGTCAGACACTGGCGCAGCGGTCTCTGTGATCGCCCAGAGGACATTCAACCGCATTAAGCAGGGTATACAGACCCTTGCGTTAACTGACACACAGGCCAGGTTGGCCACCTACACGGGGGAACCATTGGACATTGCAGGAACTATGATGACCCCTGTTGTTTATGGACACCAGGGGGGCATTCCCACTTATCGTGGTGCGTGGCCACAGGCCCAGCCTGTTGGGTCGGGACTGGTTGTGCCATTTGCGGCTGCAGTGGCAGCACATCTTCCAAACAGGTTCTGGAGGGTTGGCGGAGGTACTAGGATGGTACCCAGCTGTATTCCAGCCCGGTTTGGGGAAAATAAAAGGGGCCTTTGCCCGTATCCAAGTCGAACCAGGAGCCACCCCACGCTATTTCCGGGCGCGTCCGGTGCCTTACGCCTTGCTCGAGAAGGTAGAAGGGAAACACACTCGTTTGGAGTCGTTGGCTATTATCAGGCCCGTCCGTTTTGCTGACTTGGCAGCACCTATTGTACCTATAATGAAGCCAGATGATACAGTTCGCTTGTGCGGCGACTGTAAACTTACAGTGAATAGGCCTTCCTGGCTTGACCGATATCCAATGGCTTGCATAGAGGATCTCCACGCGAAGCTTGCAGGCGGACTCTTGTTCACAAAATTAGTTATGAGTCACGCCTACCTACAGTTGGAGCTGGACCCTGCCTCCCAGCCATATGTAACGATTAATACATACCGGGGCCGGAATGAATATGCATGGTTGCCCTTTGGGGTATCCTCTGTCTGCACTATTTTTCATCGAGGGCATCTTGAGAGGTTTACCTCATATCGCTGTCTACTTAGACGACATTTTGATTACAGGGATGTTGGAGCAGGAACATTTGGAAAATTTGGAGGCTGTCCTCCGACGCTTTTCGGAGGTCGCAGTCCATTTACGTTGTACAAAGTGCATCTTTCAGGTGAAAGAAGTTGTCTACCTGGGTTATCGGATTGACCGCGAAGGTTTGCACCCCGTCACAGAGAAGGAGCGCGCAATTCAACAGGCCCCTGCCCCGACAGACACTTTGCAGCTTTGTTCTTTTCTCGGCCTCGTAAACTATTACGGGAAGTTCCTCCACAATCTGGCAACTACACTGGCCCCGTTGCACCTTCTGCTAAGGAAGAATCACACCTGGGTTTGGGGTCAGCCGCAAGAAACCGCTTTCCGGCAGGTAAAACAAAAATTGTCGTCTTCTGGGTTACTAAGGGTAGCAGGGTAGCATGGTGGTTAGCATAAATGCTTCACAGCTCCAGGGTCCCAGGTTCGATTCCCAGCTGGGTCACTGTCTGTGTGGAGTCTGCACGTCCTCCCCCTGTGTGCGTGGGTTTCCTCCGGGTGCTCCGGTTTCCTCCCACAGTCCAAAGATGTGCGGGTTAGGTGGATTGGCCATGCTAAATTGCCCGTAGTGTCCTAATAAAAGTAAGGTTAAGGGGGGGGTTGTTGGGTTACGGGTATAGGGTGAATATGTGGGTTTGAGTAGGGTGATCATGGCTCGGCACAACATTGAGGGTTGAAGGGCCTGTTCTGTGCTGTACTGTTCTATGTTCTATGTTCTAACCCACTATGATCCTGAAACGTCTTTGCTCATCACGTGTGATGCATCCCCATATGGTATTGGGGCTGTCCTGTCCCACAAGGTGGAGAACGGGGCCGAGCGGCCGATAGCTCTCACCCCCCGCACATTGACAGCAGCGGAAGAGAAGTACGCGCAAGTCGAGAAGGAGGGTTTGGTGGTGGTCTTTGCGGTGAAACGCTACCACCAGTATTTTTATGGCCACCACTTCACTATCGTGACTGATCATGAGCCTCTGCTGGGACTTTTCCGAGAATATAAGCCAATACCACCCATTGCTTCCGCACGGATCCAGCACTGGGCTTTGTTGCTCACTGCCTACGAGTATTCTTTGGAGCACAGACCAGGAACTCAGATAACGAATGTCGATGCACTGAGCCGATTGTCTTTGTCGACTGGCCCCATGTCGACCCCCACGACCGGTGAGGTGGTTGCAACCCTAGATTTTATGGACTCCTTGCCTGTCACGGCATCACAGATCCGTGAGTGAACGCAGACGGAGCCAGTCCTGTCAAAGGTTCAGCACATAGTCCTGTATGGTGGGCAGCATAGACAGCTCCCAGGCGAGTTGCGGGCATTTTCCTCCAAGCTGTCAGAATTTAGAGTGTAAGACGGCATCCTCTTGTGGGGGATGCATGTGATTGTCCCAGAAAAAGGACAGGAGCTGATACTGAGAGACTTGCACAATGGGTATCCGGGTGTGACCAAAATGAAAATGTTGACCCGGAGTTACGTCTGGTGGTCAGGCCTCGGCACTGACATTGAGAAGGTGGCCCAAAACTGCTCCATTTGCCAGGAGCATCAGAAGCTTCCACCAGTCGCACCCCTACATCACTGGGAATGGCCAGGGCGGTCTTGGGCGCGCTTGCATGCAGATTTCGCCGGCCCTTTTCGAGGATTCATATTCCTTCTATTAAATGATGCCCAGTCTAAATGGTTAGAGGTGCATAAGATGGTAGCCACAACATCCTGCTCAATAATCAAGAAGATGCGTTTGTCTTTCAGTATGCATGGCCACCCCGAGGTGCTGGACACGGACAACGGCACTCCGTTCACAAGTGATGAGTTTGCGAGGTTCATGAAGACGAGCGGCATACGCCATATCCGCACCACTCCATACCACCCGATTTCCAATGGGTTGGCGGAGTGCAGACATTCAAACGAGGCCTAAAGAAGCAGTTTCCCGGGTCTATGGACACGAGACTGGCTCGTTTTTTGTATTCATACAGGACCCACTCCACATGCTGTGACTGGGGTAGCTCCCGCGGAACTTCTAATGGGCCGGAGACTTCGCACCCGCCTTAGCATGGTTTTCACGGACATTGGCGCAAAAGTACACCGCACTCAAGAATGGCAGGGACATGGTTTTTCTCGGCATTGGCCGATTCAGCCGTTTGCGCCCGATGACCCAGTGTTCGTTCGAAATTTTGCTGGTGGTCAGTGGGTCCCTGCCATTATCTTTCACCGAACGGGCCCTATCTCTTACCAGGTGCAAGCCCAGAGTCATCTCCAGCACAAGCATGTAGACCACATTCAGTCCAAAAGACCATTTATTCCAAAGATTCCCCGCCCCCTGAGCTCATTTCTACAGCCACAGAGACCAGACACAGTGGAGAGTATTCCTCACAATCTTCCTCTGGTGCCGCACTCAAAGCCTGCGCAGGTTGTTGCAGACGCCGAGATGCTGGAGGCAGCGGATTCCGACTCCGAGATGGAGACACAGGACTCCTCAGAGGAGGAGACCTTGGGCCCACGTGCCATGGATGTACAACCGTTACGCCGTTCATCACGGAAGCGCTGTTCTCCGTCTCGTTATACGCCGCCCGATCCGCCACCTCGTGCAAATGGTGTCTATATATATATATTCCTGTGCCGAATGTTTGAAAGCTGTCTAATTTAATCACATCACTCCATAACTCTGAAAATTAGTTGTCTTCTTCAAGTTTATTTTCAGCTGCTTATTGAAAGTTCCAGTGGTATCTGATGCCATCACTCTTTCAGGCAGTGTTCCAAATCTTAACAACCTCCTGTGCAAAACATCAAGTCACAGAATCATAACAACAATAGAAACAACCTGTATTTACTTTGTGCCTTTAATGTAACAAAATGTTGCAGGGTACTTTACAGGAGCTTTTTTTTATCAATTTGTTCTTCAGGATTTGGATCTCTGCCAAAGCCAGCAGTTTGTTGTCCATCTCTAATTACCCTAGAGAAGGTGGTGGTGAGCCACCTTCTTGAACCTCTGACAGGATCATGGGCTGTGACTGTGCAAATGAGACATCAGATTCAATTTTCAATAAAATGGTTGCTCTGATTTGACCGGCAGGATAGTCTTTTTCCCTGAATAAAAGCAAATTACTGTGGATTATTTTGCGGATGACAAAGGGTCATCTGGACTCGAATCGTTTGCTCTTTTCTCTCTCTGTAGATGCTGCTGGA